>NC_087253.1:6497500-7097500 GCF_037042905.1 Lytechinus pictus
AGCTGCGCGCGTATTTTATTGTTCATGCCAACGAAATCAAATGCCGATCCAATACAACAACAAATTAGTAGCGATCAAAAAACGAATATGAAAGAATATGACTACAACAATATCAAAGATAACTTAAAAAATATGTTGAGGAATATACATACATATAAAAACATACTTTGATATTTAAAACTTTACAAATATAAGTTTCAGGAAACTAAAATCATTACCAAATCGGTGATTGTTGTTATCAGCGATTTCACCAGACGGCTGTATTAGGTGATTTGCGTCGAGACGATTTTGTGACCACTCGCAAAGCATTTCGGGATTGAATATAACCACCTTATTTTCTCTGAGCTCTTCGCTGAACCCATCATCACATTGCAGCTGCAGCGCAGCGCGCAGCCAATGCAATGCATCCGATGCATGGGTTGTTTTTTCGCCGTCCATGCCATGGTCTCGGACTCAGAGTTGAAATTTAGACCCGGATTTCGGGGATACAGCGCCTTTATTTCAGATTTATAGACTTAAAAGTCAAATGACATTTAAAATTTGAAATCTAACCTTGAACAATCATCGTTGATAAACATCAGCCCTGAAGCCATTACACTTCAAATCAGGCCAGGCAAATTAGACGTCATTGGGATAAGTTGCTAGATCTATGACGAGTCGCCTGAAGCCCCAGCGCATCATCAACGTCACTAGCTAGCTGCGCGACCGGCCCAGACTCGGCGCACCCAGGCCAGAAAAATGACCTCGATTATTACGGTGGTTGTCTATGCATTTATTAGTGGTGCAGCGAAATTCAGCAGAAGAAAATAAGAGATATGAGGTATCCTCGTTACAGACTTGATATTCCAAAATTAGGAAAAATGTCAAAATCATGATTATTTAAGCTAAATATTTTCTTTAAAAATAAAAGTAATATTTTTAATATTTATACCCAGAATATCCGATCTAATAATTGTTCATTAAAAAATATTTGAAATTAACAAATGAAAAAAAATCAACTCGACAAATTTCCCAAAACCCCACCTTATTTTTTAAAGTGGTCACAAAATTCGAGCGGAGTTGACCTTCCTTAGAGCAACACGCTTGTGTGTTGCTGCCCTCTACGTTCGTTGTCGCCAATCTTCCTATCTCGGAAGAATGGTCCTAGGACGTTCCTACGTATCGCTCATCTCGTCATGCAACAGGCCCCAGGGCCTTAAATCTAGTATTGTTCACTTGTTCGTTGACATGTCAACACAGCTACAGGTTCGTCTTCATCTTCAATTGATCTTTACATTCATATTTTTGTTCCGAATTCTGCGCCTGCAATAAAACTTTAAAAAGTGAGGTGGGAAATGGAACCAGCACGGTCGAATTGCAGACTCTAAATCCATCTCGCTCGGCGCACATCATCTTGTACAGTGTGAGCTGCTGCTGCTAGCGCTACCGGTACCGTACTACCGTACGTACCGGACGTCGCGTCACTAGTGTCATCTGAAATTGAGACAACGGTTGACAACGATGGAAAACATTATCCACTTTCAAGAGAGAATCTATTTTCTTGACTGGTCTAGTTTTCGATCCTGCCTCATCATCTTGTAGCAACAATCATGACGTCGAGGAGCGAATCAATTGAATTTTGCGGCCGACTGGAATCACAAGTTCTCTCAACATGGATGTTGATATTTTTATGTCTGGCACTGGCAGGAATGGCTGCTTGTACGGTAGGCCAGCAGTCGTCTACCCCGGAGCTTGGGGCATCCAGCCTCACAGGCACAGCGGTGACAACGGTCTCCGAGCAGCTGAATTCATCTGGTAAGAAAACATGTAACAAAAAGTCAGATTTTGTCCTTAAACAAGTTTGAATCGGTGTGTAGACTTTGCTCAGAAGATAACCATGATTGCAACTGTAGATATCGAGGTGATAGGGGGGGGGTGGGGATGCCGGGTTGGGAATCGGGACTCACGGGAGGGTGGTCTCAAAATGAGTTAAACTTTCTTTGACTTGTCCATTGTTTGAGGAATTTTATTTTCTATTTTTTTAGCCCTGGTGGATAAAATAACATAGAGTCAAATAAAAAAGATTATCTTCCAGTTTGGTACGTATAGTACAGAGTAGACTACATGAACATGCAGTCAACTGGCAATGATATCATAATTCATATAAAAATACATTGATTGTGTAGACTCTAAATCTAATTAAGTTTGTCAAGTGTTTAGTGTCTGGTGCTTTGAAATACAAATACAATCGATTCACTCGCATCAGATCATACCATCAGTGGGGCGATCATCGCGTGAGTGTTGTTTAACGTTGTACGACTTGATGCGAGAGGTGGCACAACTATTAAAATCGCATTTAGTCGACTGGAGGTCATACAACACTTGCACATGTGGTAGCGACCCATAGAGACCAGTCTTGCGACTGGGTGTGATAATGTATAGGCCATAAGACTGTTGCAACTTGCAAGACTGATCGCAACACGGCTTTAACATTGCACTATCGTTGCTTTTGAATGTATGCGACCGTTCCTTGGTTTTACAAAATAGGAGTTAAGAATATGCAAGAGAGAGGGCAAAAAATATATTAAAAGGGAAAATTGTAATGTAGGCCTAAACTGCACAAAATTAAAAGGGCAGAATTAGTATTTTTTTCTTTTAAAACACAAATCAAACTTTTTAAAATAAAACCAAGAGAAAATAGGGTAAAGGGCATTCCTCCCGTAACAAATAGGCCTATGGATATACTGAATTTGGGTTTAAATTATTTTAAACTCTTCTAAAGGTTTTGGTTTAATTATGGATTGCTAATTGTTACATAAGTCTGTGTGGTGTAGGTTTAATTAATTAGCTCATGAAATCAAACAAAAGGTGTACATGTGCGCGCACCTAGCTCATTGCAGATCTTATGAGATGAATAGCGAAAGGTTGCAAATGATCGTACGTCAGTTGTGAAAGGGGCTTTAGGAATATGCTCATGAGCCTCATATGAGACTTCGTCTGGCTCTGCGGCATCCCCTCCGTCAATAGACCGCTGACGGCAATTGGGCTCGTAGTGGTGAAGCTCCACCGACGCCTTAACGTCTATGGAGAAAATGGTGCAATTTGGCACCTTCCTCAATTACTTCTAAATTTTGCTTTTTGACAGGGAAAATGGAAGAATTTATAACAAATTTTAATATTAAATATACATAGGAAATGACATACAGAATAAGCGAAGGATTCATTCAATGTCCTCATTTTAGGAACTGAGTTTTCCTTCAAGCTAACATGATAGTAGTTGCAGTAAAACACTAATTTCATGAGAAAGTCTGTAAAACCAAGGTTAAGTGACTATATCATCGTGGATCTAGATCTGGTACACTACAGTTACATGAACTGAACTTTGTGAAATCATAAAATCTAAGCTGAAATACAATCACACTGAAGATCGCCAACACAGATAGGCACACGTGGGACAGTGTATTATTATTGCTGGAATAAAGACCCGACGGAAGTGACCGAATTCGCGCTTAATTTGCTTACATGTATTTCTCAGCAATTACACAATTTCTTCCAGAATCCTTTGGCACATATTTTTTATTCATTATTTTACAAACAGACACTTGGGTGGCCATTATATTAGATTCTGTAAAAAGTCATTTTGAGATTGTTACCAGAACTGGAATTTACCTTTAAATACACTTCAGTTCAAGGTGTAGTCTGCAGCACAGACCTTTGGTTGTCTCATGTATACAGCATAATGCAGAGTCTTTAGTAGTGAGACTACTGTTGTGGCGACTTAATACATGGATATGTTTATGACACTGTTCTCATATATATTTAAACAAAAGAGTTTAGTGGATACCGGTTCAGAAAACCAGTTTGGAAGATCGTTTGGCTTGCGTTCTCACTAGATCACCCAAAGTAGTTTTCCAAACCACTTCATGTAAAGCATTCTTGTTGCTATGGGAACGCTTTTTAATAGCGGGATGACGTGTTTCGCGCGAAATTTTAAACTGCACCGTAGTCAGTAGACATCCTACAATGCACAGTACAATGTTCATACAGTGTGTGGAGTAGCGTGCTCAAGAATGGTTGTGTTCTCACTTCTGCTAAAGCCACGCCAGTTTAACGAGGCAAATCGATCTTGAGGTGGTTTTATGAACCGGTTTGGAAGATCACTTCCAACTTGTTCCAAGACTGCTTTGCACATTCTCATTTAATGTACATGTTAAACTGGTTTCCAGTAAACTTGTTTAGGGCATTAATGGGAAAGGGGTCTGTGTTGTCAAGTTGGGTTTTACATTGTATGCACATCAAGCAAATGTAAGATTCAAAAATGCAAAATTGTGTTTTCATATTGTAGAGTTTTGCCGTTGATTTCACTGTCAGATGTTTAATAAACTACATGTTGTAAGTCTGAAAAACAATAAAATATTGTGCACATTTGTTTGGTTGAGAGCAAGCTACATGTAGTCAGTATTATTAACTCTTTATGAAAGACCTCCCTAGTCCTGAATCATGCAGTGGTTGGTTTCGGTTTCTTATGAGATGCTTCATGAAATTCAAATAAAGATGTTGAAAGCTATTTAAAGCATGAACTGTCTTAAAAGCCCGGTGAGTGTTTGAAGCTGTTCGTATTAAAGTTCAGAGTGACTTTAAGAATGACTGGTGATCCTTTTTTTTTATGCGCTATTAAAATAATCACCAACATATAACTTTGTGAACATCATTTACCACAAGAAAGGATCACCGGTCGTTCTTAAAGTCGCTCTTAACTTACGGACAGCTTTATGAAACAGTCCTCAGGGCCCATCTTACAAAGAGTTACGATTGATCCAATCAATCTTAAAAATCTATGGAAATCCATCAGTGTCATAATTTTTTCTATGTACATGTACAGGAAATTTTCAATATACCCTTTTTAAAGAAAGGAGAACACACCAAATTGTCAAGTTTAATCAATAAATTTCTGAAAATACATAGGGCCTACATGTATCTAGAACAAATTTTGAACAAACATGCATTTTATATGTTGACTTTGCTGGCTTTCCATAGTTGCGATTGATCAGATCAATCGCAACTCTTTAAGACGGGCTTCAGGAATGCAACATAATAGTGTACTGTACATGTACATGTACAGTGAGAACAGAGTAGAATAAAAAGAAAGCATTTTCAATGCTGTTTTACACTGTAAATCTGTTCTAGACTAAAGCACAAATTTCTATGATAAAAACATGCACCTTTAAAACTTTAAGTCCACCCCAACAAAAAGTTGGTTTGAAAAAAAAGAAAAATCTAACAAGCTTAACACTGAAAATTTCATCAAAATCGGATGTAAAATAAGAGAGTTATGACATTTTAAAGTTTCGCTTTTTCGATAATTTAAAAAAACAGTTATTTGCACATTCTGGCTTGTTAGCAAATGAAGAGACTATGACGTCATCCACTCACTATTTCTTTTATATTTTATTTTATAAAATATATATTCTAATTTTTTTCCTCATTGTCAAGTGATACAACGATTAATTCCTCCTTGAACATGTGGAATTAGCATTGTTTAATACTACATGTATATGGTTCAGTGAAGTTGGTCCGAATTGTCAAATCTATGAAAAGTGAAATATTGTATAATTCCAACATTAAAAAGTAAAAGAAATAGTGAGTGGTCACGGACATCATCAACTGACTCACCTAGTTATGCATATTTTGTGAAAAATAAGCAAAACTTTAAAATGTCATAACTTTCTTATTTTACATCCGATTTTGATGAAATTTTCAGCAGTATTCTACATGTAGTTTGATTTTTCTCTATTTTATATTCAAGTCAGCATTTTCCTGGGGTGGACTTGACCTTTAATAATATCCATGCAAAGCTGAGATTGTGAGTTATACACTGCTGCAGAAGCTTTGATACCCTTGCACAACAAATCCATCACTAGTAAACATGAATTCCTCAACTTCAAGGAAAATTCAATTTCATCTCCTTGCTGCTGTGTGAAGCTGTACCTGGTACAGGTATATGTATGCATTCAGTCTACACTGTATTGAGCATGATTCATTTTGTGCGAGGGAGATCAACCCTCCTTGTGTGTCATAGATAATTCTCTGCTTCATGGAAATCCACATCACAGGAGCATCATATTGACTTCTCATTTAACCGGGGGTATGGATCAAAATTGGTTTCTCTGTGATATGATATCGTGGACCCTAGTAAGAATATGAACCATATCTCTTCACTTTTATAGTTGTTTTATTTCCAGGAAGGAATGGATGAATGAATGCTCTCTATAGTATACTGTACCAAGGCCCTGTAACGTAAATCTTTATGATTGATCATTAAAGGACAAGTCCACCCCAACGAAAAGTTGATTTGAATAAAAAGAGAAAAATCCAACAAGCATGACACTGAAAATTTCATCAAAATCGGATGTAAAATAAGAAAGTTATGACATTAATATAGAATTTTCGCTTAATTTCACAAAACAGTTATATTCACATCCTTGTTGGTATGCAAACGAGAACACCAATGACATCACTCACTCACTATTTCTTTTGTATGTATTTTATCAAATGTGAAATGTAAAATATTCCAATTTCTTCCTGTGAAAGAACAATTAATTCCTCCATGCACATGTGCAATTAGCATTGTTTTATACTACATGTATATGGTTCAATCAAGTTGGTCCTTTATATATTGTCAAATCTGTAAAAAATGAAATATTGAATAATAATTCAAACAATAAAAAACAAAAGAAATAGTGAGTGATGGACATCATCGACTGTTTCATTTGCATGTCACTGAGTTGTGCATATCACTGTTTTGTACAGTGAAAACCATTGATGAGTGAGGACACTGATCAGTTTACCTTGCAAACCCTTCCTTCAAGGAAAGTGGTCTGTATACGAAGCCTTAAAGATCAAGTCCACCCCAGGAAATTGTTGATTTGAATCGATAGAGAAAAATCAAACAAACATACTCTGCAAATTTCATCAAAATCGGATGTAAAATAAGAAAGTTATGACATTTTAAAGTTTTGCTTATTTTTCACAAAACAGTGATATGCACAACTCAGTGACATGCAAATGAGTCAGCCGATGATGTTCATCACTCACTATTTCTTTTGTTTTTTATTGTTTGAATGATACAATATTTCATTTACATGTAGTACAGATTTGACAATAAGGACCAACTTGATTGAACCATAAACTGTTAAAATATGGTAATTCCACATGTTCATGAAGAAATAAAAATTTGTTTTACTTGACGTAAGGAGGAAAAAATTAGAATATTTCATATTTCATATAATAAAATACAAAGGAAATAGTGAGTGGGTGACGTCATCAGTCTGCCAATTTGCACACCGACCAGGATGTGCATATAACTGTTTTGTGAAATTAAGCGAAACTTTATTTTACAGTCCGATTTGGATGAAATTTTCAGTGTTATGCTTGTTGGATTTTTCTTCTTTTTTCAAATCAAGTTTTTGTTGGAGTGGACTTGCCCTTTAAGTTTCTGCTGAAATGGGGTATACGCTAATTGAAACAGCAAGTGGTACATTGTATTTATTGTGCTGTTCTTGTTTTAATATGTACATGTATTTGTATGTTTTATTAAATTATAAAGACATAATGAACTGAAAGACAGATCAGATTTATTTGGCGTGTTTCTACATGTATAGATAATCGTTCAAAGCGAAACACGGCGAAACCTCTCAGAGGTGGTTATGAGAAACTGTATTTTGTGTGATGCGGTTTATCAATATACTGCATCGCGTCTGTTTCAACGGAAGTTTTCCAGAATTCTGGATACTTACATGTATGCATTATGCGGGTAATAATGTTTAACGAGTCTGTGTACACTAGAAACATGCCGATTGTGACAAAAAGCAATATTAATAAAAACTAAAGCTTTAATAGCAAACAAAACAATGTGCTGAACTTGTGTGAATACTAGGCATCTTACCCCCCCCCCTTTTTTTTTTTGGGGGGGGGGTGGTTCTACTCTTACAACGTACCTGTACTGCCTGTATTACCTGCGTCATAACATTGCACTGAATGGGAAATTTCCAGGGCCCTTTGTATGTTTTCCCCTGGTGAAGACCCTCTTGTTGATCCAAGTTTCAGTCAGGGTCTGTGCCTGCAGTCTAGACACTGATCATGTGTACATGCAATTCTCTGTGTTTTTTTGGAGGCGAAGCAGCCACAATACTGTACAATGATGGAATCTAGTGTACATTTATATGCTTTTCACATTGCATTCCCTTATTAAACCCCATACTATCCTTAACCCCATACTATCTTTTTTTTTTATTCACACTGTCTTTCTTAACCCCATACTATCTGCTTAGCCGGGGTTAACGCCTTAACCCCGGACTATCCCACAGCTCATGAATATTGATGATTTTACCATACAGAGCGTGATTAACGTGCAATTTCGACTTCTCTGATTGGCTATTGCTTAGCCCCACTTTTCCTTAGCCCGGTTTTGTTTCACACTGCATCTCTTAGCACCGCAATTGTGGTGCTAGCACCACATTAAGCCGGCTAACCCTGCTTTTTTGCAGGGCCTGATAGTACCGTACTATTTACCGTGCTAGCCCACTTTGCTAAAACGTAGTGTGAAAACGAAGTGGGCTAAGCTTAACCCCGGGAAATTGGTGGGGCTAAGGCCCCCCCTTAGCCCCACCAATTTCCCGGGGTTAAGGACAAAAAGTGCAGTGTAAAAAGCATAGTAGTCTCTTACTTCAGACTCTGCCGTATGCAGATGCGAAGCCAGAGGTATGTGGTGTGTACTAGTTAGTATAATACATTGTACATACATGGTCATTTTCAAACGTGAGTGACACGCCAATCGGAGAGGGTTAAGGGCTCATATCTTTAAACTTAAAGATTATGAATCAATCATGACTGCTATATTATATACAATGTTGGACTGGCATGGGCCACTTCCAGTTTGATTTGAATTCTACAATTTGTTTAGTAGATATGATTGAAAAATGATGCGTGAGTGACACGACAAATTTTGGACATGGGTTTCTGACCATTATCACTTATGATTGGATTCGTGCCGAAGTAGCTGTCCAGGAGTACTGTGAGTACCCATACATGTATGTAAATAGTGTACCTATCTTGTACATATAGTCAGAATCAATCAAACCTTCTCTATGGAAAATGGTGCCCTCCTATATACCGTGAGTGACACGACATCCAAAACGTGAGTGACACGACAAGTGCAAAAATACAACATTTATCTCAACAACGAAAGTATTTTTGGCATGATGTACAAGAGTGAAATCCCATCAACCAAAAACAAGCTTAATTACATAACAACTGCCTTCTTCAAAGTTGATAATGTGTCATCCTAATGATTTATTCCCTATACCATACCGCATTATTGTCACACTCGGGCTTCTACCACTCTCCTCTTTGGAGGAGGAGGCACTTGAAGGAGGTGTTATGTGGTCTTGGCATTGACATCAACTCAAACATTATTTTTGTGGCCTGATTTCATTCAAAACTTTTAACTCTTTCTCCCTATCTGTATATGACAGTTTACAGGTTTACAATTCAGCATCCACAACTGATGGAATAATTTTTCCTTGTAAGAAAGGTATTTTCAATAGTCACTCGCATCATCTGGCATGGTCTGGTAGCCAATGATGTCATGTATGACTCCTTTTTCTTGAAATATTGGATTACAAATTATCCTCCTTAAATATTTAGGCATTGTCCTAATAGGACTTGGCAGCTTCAATTGTTTTTTTTTGTACACTGTACCAAACCACAGTTACTTGGCTGCACACTTCAGATGGACTATTAGCAAATCCTTGAGAAACTTTAATAGGGATCAAGTTCAACTCATCAAGCATTGGTTTTCTCCTGAACACTGCTTGTATGTGGACCCCTCCAAAGGCACTGTACCAAAATTCAGAGCTATGATTTTCAGCAGGAATCTTGCAAGCTGCTTTTCATTGCTAATTATCATATTTGATAATAAACCAAACCATGGGTAATACATGGAAAGCCACGAGGTGAAAGATGCATAGTCAGTACCTGATTCTTGCAAAAAGCCACAGTACAGTCTGTTGGTATTATCTACAACTACAATTCATTAGCCTTTCCTTTGATGAGCCCTTGGATGTTACACTGAAATTCAATTCAGCATCCCAAACCATCAAATACTCCCCCTATACCTCCATATGGCATAGCTTTTTCCTGAGGTCCAGCTCAGTTCTAACCAGGGTACCCCCCAAGAAAAATTGATCTACGTGAAAACACGGCAACTCACCAAAGTTGCTCAAATACAAATTCGGTCTTGGTCGGGACTTGTTGGGACCTACATATACATAATTTACTCTATCAATTTGTTGTGTGTAATGCAAATTTGCTCTGAACCCACATCGGACCACTCACGGTAGTTTGCTGTGCAGACCCTAGTTCATCACTAGTGGTACGAATGGTGGCCGAAAAAAGAATGATTTTGAACCAGGCATGTAGCTACTTCAAGCAATATCCAAAATGCTCTTTTAAATCTCAGTATATTCTCACCTGAGATGTTCTTGCAAAAAATTTGTTTATTTCATGTCCTTGAATACAAGCTTTGTGGCAAAAAAGGTTAATTTTAATTAATCAGAAGGGAAAGATTTTTTCTGATTTTGAAAGAATGTTTGGTGTTCACGGAGATCTCTTCATACATTTTCTACCATTATAATATTTTATCTATTTCTGCAAATTTCGAAATAAGATCCCTGACCTTGCTAGCTTTAAACCTTCCTTAATTAGTATGACAAAGAAATAACATTCCTAAAAAGATAGGTGAACGCTCTGCTCATTTCTGTAAATTTATGGAGACAGAATGTTCAAGTCATACCTGACTAACTTGAACCATCACCAAATCTTTATGCACTGTAAATATGTTCATTACTATGTATAGTGGTTTTTCTCTTGATATATTCATAATTTTTTGTTGATTGATTATGTTAGTATTTTCTTTTATCTCAATACATCATTAAAATATGAATTAGGATCTGAGTCTTCACACAAATGGAAAGTTGTCAGGATTTTTAAAACTGAGGAAACCTTGGAGAGGAAAGAAAATAGATGAACTAAACGTCAAATTCAATATTTCCATTGATAGGGGTGAAGATGAGAAAATGGAAAAAAATATTAGCCTTACATAGGCCTAAATGATGTCAGGAACAACATTTTGACTCCATCCCTGAATTCATCTCGTAAAATGCTTTAAAAATTATTCGATGTCCTTTTTTATACACAATATGAGACCGTGAGTGACATGACATTTCGTGAGCGACACGACATTGTGAGTGACACGACACAACTTTAGCAGTTAATTTTAGTTTAACCTTAACACATTGGACCAAGTTACTTTATATACAATAAGGTAAGGGAAAACTGTATCTGCTCCTGTACTGGGGTGAATTAATTTTCAGAATACACAGCTCTAGAAAACTTTTTGTCTTTAAAACGTGAGTGACACGACAACCAGTTTTGAAAACTTTAAAGATCTACTTTTTTCAGAAAAAGACTTCAGATAATTTTTTTTTGTTGTTTAGGAGTTAGATACAATACAGAGCTTGTATCTTGCTATTAAACAAATATGCTTCTAGTACAAATTTTATATTGTGATAGGCAATATGTTAATTTTAATGCAAAAATCAGCATTTTGTAACATTAAATTTCCCTTGCACTAAATTCACTGTATTTCAAGACACAATAATAATTTTATGTAACTGAAATGGAAAAACATACTTTGACATGTCTAGTTTCAAAAACCATGGAAGCCTACTGATTTCTAGCAGGTTTTAATTTTCACCCCCATGTCCACTTATGTTTGAAAATGACCACATGTAGTGCAAGTGATGAGTTTTAGTCTCAAAGTTAAGACACATTGTCCCAATTAATTACGAGCCATTGCATGTTGAGTTGTACAGGTACATACTGTGAGCCTGTGCCCGTGGGTATTTGATCACAACTGTTCGTAATCTTACAGGCTGTTAGGAAACAATCTCATTACTCAGCTAATACAATAATTAGATGGGTCCAGCCCTAAAATGAGGAGTCCATAGCAATGTATGGGTGATTTTTTAGAGAGATTATGATGTGAGAAATATTGAATTATGAGATGGATTATTGAGAGGAACTGTTTGGGGGGCAGGACTGTTGATGAAGAACTTCTGCATGGATTTAAAAAAAATATATATTTTCAAGGGCTAATTTTCACAGCCTTCTGAAATCTGATATTTAAGAAGTTTAGGAAGGGGGAGGGATTCTTGGGGGCAGTCTGTAAAGAAAGATAATCCTGTTTCATATTACAGCGCATTATGCAGTCTGAAGTAGGAGGCTAGGTGACTCATGTACTGTGGCAGTGGGGCTGCATGCATGTAGCAAGGCAAGAAAAACATTATGTTTTTGAGGCTTTGAATTAGACAACAGATCTTGGACTTGTTTTGTTTGTTTTTTTGCCTGTTTGTTTATTTGATTTTTTTGGCAGTCTCATCACAATTTTTAATAAAAAAAATCATCTTGCAAATTCAGTGGTCCTAGTGACCAAGAAGTGGCCAGGCGCGGATCCAGGGGGGGGGGGGCACAGGGGGCATGTGCCCCCCTTTTGAGAAGCAAAATAAAAGTTTGTGGTGTTAAAACGTCATTAAAACAGAGGTGTGCCCCCTCTTTTGAAATTGAAGACTTTTTTTTGCTTGCCAAATTTTTTCGGGTAAGATTTGAGGTTGAAAACCTTTTTTTTTTTTTTTGGGGGGGGGGGGCTTGTCAAAATTTTCCTCCAAAAAATTTCCCTCCCCCTCCTGGATCCGCCCCTGGAAGTGGCGAAGAGATAGAGAGATAGAGAAGAGGAGGAATTTACACATCTTGGAAAGAACTGTGCAATGTGCTACACATTACAATAAATTATAACAACATGAAAAAATATCTATCCATGTACATGTACAATGTAGCTATGATAAAAGGCAGATCATGTGATTATCTTTCAAATTTGAAAATGTAAAAAAAAAAGACTACTGAAGTAATTTTGGCGAACTTGGAGAGTACAACTGGTACAATAGTATGCTTTTCACACTGCATTTCCTTAACCCCATTCTATCTTTTTTCGATTCACACTGTCTTTCTTAACCCCGTACTATTTGCTTAGCCGGGGTTAACGCCTTAACCCCGGACAATCACACAGCTCATAAATATTGATGATTTTACCATACAGAGCGCGATTAACGTGCAATTTCGACTTCTGTGATTGGCTATTGCTTAGCCCCACTTTTCCTTAGCCCGGTTTTGTTTCACACTGCATCTCTTAGCACTGCAATTGTGGTGCTAGCACCACATTAAGCCGGCTAACCCTGCTTTTTTGCAGGGCCTGATAGTACCGTACTATTTACCCACTTTGCTAAAACGTAGTGTGAAAACGAAGTGGGCTAAGCTTAACCCTGGGAAATTGGTGGGGCTAAGACCCCCTCTTAGCCCCACCAATTTCCCGGGGTTAAGGACAAAAAGTGCAGTGTGAAAAGCATATATATGTAAAGGGTCATTTTCAAACATAAGTGGACATGGGGGTGAAAATTAAAACTTGCTCAAAATCAGTAGGCTTCAATGGTTTTTGAAACTAGACATCTCAAAGTATGTTTTTTCATTTCAGTTACATACAATTATTAATTTTGTCTGGAAATACAGTGAATGTAGTGCAAGGGAAATTTAATGTTACAAAATGCTGATTTTTGCATTAAAATTCACATATTGCCTATCACAATATAGAATTTGTATTAGAAGCCTATTTGTTGGTAAGATAAAAGTTCTGTATTGTATCTAACTCCTAAATAAGAAGAAAAAATTATCTGAAGTGTTTTTCTGAAAAAAGTAGATCTTTAAAGTTTTCAAAACTGGATGTCGTGTCACTCACGTTTAAAAGACAAAAAGTTTTCTAGACCTGTGTATTCTGAAAATTAATTTATCCCACTACAGGAGCAAATACAGTTTTCCCATACCTTATTGTATATAAAGTAACTTAGTCCAATGTGTTAAGGTTAAGCTATAATTAACTGTTAAAGTTGTGTCGTGTCACTCACAATGTCGTGTCACTCACGAAATGTCGTGTCACTCACGGTCTCATATTGTGTATAAAAAAGGACATTGAATAATTTTTAAAGCATTTTACACGATAAATTCAGGGATGGAGTCAAAATGTTGTTCCTGACATCATTTAGGCCTATGAAAGGCTAATATTTGTTTCAATTTTCCAAACTTCACCCCTATCAATGGAAATATTGAATTTGACTTTGAGTTCATCTATTTTCTTTCCTCTCCATGGTTTCCTCAGTTTAAAAAATCCTGACAACTTTCCATTCGTGTGAAGACTCGGATCCTAATTCATATTTTAATGAAGTACTGAGATAAAAGAATATAACATAATCAATCAACACAAAATTATGAATATATCAACCACTATACATAGTAATGAACATAATTTATAGTGCATAAAGATTTGGCGATGGTTCAAGTTAGTCAGGTATGACTTGAACATTCTCTGTCTCCGTTTACAGAAATGAGCAGAACGTTCACCTATCTTTTTAGGATTGTTATTTCTTTGTCTTACTAATTAAGAAAGGTTTAAAGCTACATGTAACAAGGTCAGGGATCTTATTTTGAAATTTGCAGAAATAGATAAAATATTCTTATGGTAGAAAATAGTATGAAGAAATCTCTGTGAACACCAAACATTCTTTCAAAATCAGAAAAACCTCTTTCCTTCTGATTAATTAAAATTAACCTTTTTTGCCATAAAGCATGTGTTCGAGGACATGAAATAAACAATTTTTTTGCAAGAACATCTCAGGTGACAATACACTGAGATTTAAAGAGCATTCTGGATATTGCTTGAAGTAGCTACATGCCTGGTTCAAAATCATTCTTTGTTCGGCCACCATTCATACCCCTAGTGATGAACTAGGGTCTACACAGCAAACTACCGTGAGCGGGCCAATGTGGGTTCAGAGCAGATTTGCATTACACACAAAAATTGATAGAGTAAATTAGGTAGGTACCAACAAGTCCCAACCAAGACCGAAAATTTGCATTTAAGCAACTTTGGTGAGTTGCCTTGTTTTCATGTAGATCAATTTTCTTGGGGGGTACCCTGGTTAGAACTGAGCTGGACCTCGAGGGAAAAAGCTGGGGATGATGAATTGAATTTCAGTGTAACATCCAAGGGCTCATCAAAGGAAAGGCTAATGATATGAAGTTGTACATGTAGGTAATACTACATGTAAACAGACTGTGCTGTGGCTTTTTGCAAGAATCAGGTACTAACTATGCGTCTTTCACCTCGTGGCTTTCCATGTATTACTTGTGGTTTGGTTTATTATCAGATATGATAATTAGCAATGAAAAACAGCTTGCAAGATTCCTGCTAAAAAATCATAACTCTGAATTTTGGTACAGTGCCTTTGGAGGGGTCCACATACAAGCAGTGTTCAGGAGAAAACCAATGCTTGATGAGTTGAACTTGATCCCTATTAAAGTTTCTCACGGATTTATCAATCTGAAGTGTGCAGCCAAGTAACTGTGGTTTGGTACAGTGTACAAAAAAGACATTGAAGCTGCCAAGTCCTATTTGGACAAGGCCTAAAATATTTAAGGAGGATAATATTGTAATCCAATATTTCAAGAAAAAGGAGTCATACATGACATCATTGGCTACCAAACCATGCCAGATGGTGCGAGTGACTATTGAGAATACCTTTCTTTTACAAGGAAAAAATATTCCATCATTTGTGGATGCTGAATTGTAAACCCGTAAACTGTCAAATAAAGAGTTAAAGTTTTGAAAGAAATCAGGCCACAAAAAGAATGTTTGAGTTGATGTCAATGCCAAGACCACATATCACCTCCTTCAAGTGCGTCCTCCTCCGAAGAGGAGAGTGGTACAAGCCCGAGTGTGACAATAATGCGGTATGGTATAGGGAATGTGAGTTGATGGGCAAATATGACCATAAACCAAGAATAAATCATTAGGATGACACATTATCAACTTTGAAAAGGCAGGTGTTATGTAATTAAGCTTGTTTTTTGGTTGATGGGATTTAACTCTTGTAAATCATGCCAAAAATACTTTCGTTGTTGAGATAAATGTTGTATTTTTGCACTTGTCGTGTCACTCACGTTTTGGATGTCGTGTCACTCACGGTACATAGGAGGGCACCATTTTCCATAGAGAAGGTTTGATTGATTCTGACTATATGTGCTAGATAGGTACACTATTTACATACATGTATGGGTACTCACAGTACTCCTGGACCGCTACTTGGGCACGAATCCAATCATAAGTGATAATGGTCAGAAACCCATGTCCAAAATTTGTTGTGTCACTCACGCATCATTTTTCAATCATATCTACGAAACAAATTGTAGAATTCAAATCAAACTGGAAGTGGCCCATGCCAGTCCTGCATTGTACATAATAGGGTAGTCATGATTGATTCATAACCTTTAAGTTTAAAGATATGAGCCCTTAACTCTCTCCAATTGTCGTGTCACACACATTTGAAAATGACCAAATGTATAGTTATGTTATTATATTACGGTATTTAGATTTATCATTGAGGAGCTGTTCTGTGTGGTTTCAAAACCAAACAAAGAACATATTGTACAGCATTATTAAAGTGTAATACAAGGAAGTTTCTCACACATTGAAATATGATAAATTTATTGATTCATGACCCAGTACCCTTTCTCATTAACTGCACAAACAGGCTACTCCAACACGCAACATGAATTCAATTAAAGTAGAGATCAAGTGTGAGAGTGAGATAAGAGACAAACAATTGAAAATGTAAGGTTCATTGTTCATAACATACATGTACCACAACTTTAAATGTAAATAGTTTTTCTGAGGGGAGGGGGGGGGGGAGGCTTCATACCTGCAAACCTAAAATCTGAAAATAAAAGACTTAAAATCCAATGTATGTATTAAATCACTGATTCTCAGAATCATTTTACAAAACAAATTCTTGTGGCATCACAAATCACAATTGAAGCTACCTCAGGAAAATAGAAAATCACAAGCAAGTTGTAACAGACATTTTGGTATTCATGAGGAATTATCACAATGAAATAATCATCAATATGAAAACTATGTCTTTTATTTGTGAAAGAAAATTTTCAAGGTTACATGGTAAATCCTTTAGTCTCTTAACAGGAAATCACAGGATTTTGAAATTTTTAATTTTACTGTTTGCAGTCTCATCTTGCAAAGTTTATTGTTTTGAATTCTTTTTGTTTCTTCTGAAATGAATAATACACATATTTGGAGAAACTTATAATTCTTTATTTCAATTATATAAACAGAGAAACAATCACATGCTCGCATCTGTACACATTGTATACCGTTTCATTTCCTGATGCTGACTGATATATTATTTTAATATCAATTTCCTGTACTAGTATGCTATGATATCTGTAGCCTCGTCAGGTGTTCAAATGTTATTTTTTCAATTGAAAAACAAAAACATTGTAAATCACTAACAGATGTGAAATTATCTGTTTATCACAGGCACTTTTTGATGGGGAGGTATAGATTCATATCAAAATGAAAAATTGTACGAACTCCCTGCAGTGCCCCTCCATGCATTATGAATGGGGAACCCTGGGTGTGCCTTCACACTCCTGCTGTTTAACTGTTTTACAGGAAAAAGCAAAAGAAAAAATGCACGGATCATGTGCCTAAACACCCTCATGTATATGTACAATGTACAAAGTATGATAAAGAGCTTGAGAAAGTGTGAAGCAATCTTTAACACAAGAGCTGCCAATAAAAATGTTTCCTAATGATCCTAGATTTTTTTTTCCAATTAGAATCGGGTACATTAAAGGTACAGTGTAAAGGTATAAAGGGAATAGAAAAGGTTCTTAAAGTTCAGTTTTTATGTTAATACAGTTATTGAAAGTCATACAGTATGTTGTACTGGTATGTTAATGATGCACTTCAATTGCTATGCTCTTCCAATTTACTCTGGCATATTTGAGAGTTGAGACTCACTTAAAGGTCAAGTCCACCCCAACAAAATGTTGATTTGAATAAATAGAGAAAAATCAAACTAGCATAACACTGAAAATTTCATCAAAATCGGATGTAAAATAAGAGAGTTACGGCATTTTAAAGTTTCGCTTATTTTCACAAAACAGTGATATGCACAACTCAGTGACATACAAATGAGTCAGTCGATGATGTCCATCACTCACTATTTCTTTTGTTTTTTATTGTTTGAAATTATACAATATTTCATTTTTTACAGATACCACAGGGACCGACTTGACTGAATCATATGGTATTAAGCAATGCTAATATCACATGTTCAGGGAGGAATCAATCACTGTTTCACTTGACAATGAGGAGAAAATTACAATATTTCATATAATAGAATACAAAAGAAATAGTGAGTGGATGACGTCATCAGTCTCCTCATTTGCATACCAAACAGGATAACTGTTTTTTTTAATTAAGCAAAACTTCAAAATGTCATAACTTTCTTATTTTACATCTGATTTTGATGAAATTTTCAGTGTTATGCTTGTTGGATTTTTATCTTTTTAATCAAATCAATTTTTTGTTGGGGTGGACTTGTCCTTTAAGAGATGAAAAAAGAGAGATGGCAATAGTACTGATTACTTGAAAATTCAATTTCATTGAATGTTTTTTTTTTTCCAAAGTTAGATCTACAAAATCAAGTGTCTTACTAAAATGCATTCTGCCAAGTTATCCACAGACTTCAATAGTGCTTTAGACATGCATGTAAACTTCTATGAGGTTATTTAAAACGAGGCTGCAGCTCGTGTATTAATTTTCATGTTCTTGAATTATTATCAGGATATATATTACAAAGCAGTTTGCCTTAGGTGTTTAATATCCCCCCTATTTTGTTGACTTTGCACTTCTCTTGATCAGGCAGAATGGAAAAAGATTAAACATTTTTCATGAAATGATCAATTTATGTAAACTTTGTCATTGTCATGACAACTAATTAGTAATTACCAGTAGTTCCATGCAATTCATGCTGATATTATTAGATTTTGAATCTTTCAAAACTGATTGTTGGCCATCTTTATAATATTTTATGCTGGTTTTTAAAGGTCGTCATCATTATTGGATTTTGTTATATTTTGTTTCAAGATCGTTGCCACAACAGGCATTTAGTCTACATTGTATAATTCCTTGTGAAAATGGTGATGATAAAAATAACATAGGTGATCTTTGAATAATGATATAATTAGCTTTTTAATAATTTTCCGACTATGAATTACGTTTAAGTACAAAAATACAAAAATAAAACTTGAAAAGTCCAATCTACATGTAAATGTATATAGTACATGTATGTCCATGTAAATCACTAATTCTCGGAATCATTTTACAAAACAAATGTTTTTACACATGTCTGAATAATTTATCCATTCATGTGTACATGTACATGTATACTGTTTCTGATTTGGGGGAGGCAAAATACCTGCACAGACCATGGCATGGTTTACACTTTACACTGCTTTGCAGAATAGTTAATTGAGTTAATAATATTGATTTTTTTTCTTTTTGGAATTGGAGCAATAATTAGATGAACCAAAGAGGTGTTGTTTTCCGTTGTCCAGTTTTCTCGGTCATGTTAATAATAGAATCAGCCAAGGATACTATTTTACTGTGGTGTATTTTGCCTTGCAGTCACTGTCAGGCTCACAAATTTTGTGCCTTTTCGATGTTTTGAGTAGATTTTTATCATCTTCTTGGAGTAGGCTCTGTTTGATTTTGTTTTCAATTCATCCCCTACTACATAATACAATGGTATGGGGGTATGGAAGTTATTCATGTAGATTTGCAAATTGGCATTATAAATCAATTTGAATCAATTAAATTCATTTATTTTGTTCACAATAAAAATGCAGTATTTATTTTGATACCAACATTGTACTATATATATTGTACGTGTACAAATTTAATTTGGATGGGGACAGCACAACTTGATTGTGAGGGTCTGGTGGTGTATTGTTGCAACTATTTGAGTGATTTTAGAGATTTTTTTCCTGACCCACCCCCTTCGTTTAATACCATCGAGTGGAAAACAGTGGATCCAAGAGGAATTTTCGCCCAGCTGTAATGTCCTCTGCATTATAGGCCTATTATAAATGACCAAACACATACATACATGTACAGTATTAGATGTGTTGATTTTTATTTCATGGGTTACTTGATGAAAGCAATGAACTTGAACTTGGATTGAAATGGTGCTGCACGAAGAGTAGGCGTGGCTGTCATTTTAATTGCGCACCATTTACACTATAGGGCGATTCCACACTAGAACTTCAAAAATATCATAAATTTCAACATGCTTTCAATAAGTCATAAGTAGTGTAATATTTTACTATGATACCTAAATTTTATGAAAATTATGAGTTTTAACCAAAAGTAAAATCAGATATAGTTTTTTTGGGGAAGAATAATGGAATTTTCAATAATTTTGCTAATTAAATAGTCAAGTACAAACACTGCCTGAAACAATTATTGGCAAAGCACGAGAAGATTGAAAATATTGCAGGTCAATGGAATAATGTATCATTGATGGTTCCAAATGATATCTACAACATTTTCATGATCCCTAATAGGGGCAGCCCTGATTTTTCCGAACCTATTTTTGGCAATGTCCCGTACGACACATAAAGATGCAAAAGTTTGTCCTACAATTTTATTTTTGATGATGCAATTTCACAATATCAGTTTCTCTTTCTTCGACCCATGGGTGATCGATTTATCCATAAGGATCTAATCACAGCCCTTCATTTTTCAATAATTGTCCTATTAAAAGTTGTCCCGTACGACACAATATATAATGCATTTAATTGCAGGATTTTGATTCATAAACTGTAAATAGTAGGCCTATTTTAATTCAAGTAATTGATTTGACATAAAGTGAACTGAAAAAATACTTTTTTATCTCCATAGAACATGAAATAGGTGATTCTAACCGTTTTAATTGATGTCATGTAGGTGTATTCTTTTGTGAATCCCTTCAGCTAAACTGGTGATTTTCACTGGTCAGTGCGGGTTAATTTCTTTGTCACTGAGCATGAAAAGAAAACATTTATAATTGATTCACCCTAGCCTGGAAAATTACTTCCTCTTGCATGGAATTATTATAAGATGTAAACAAATTACATATCAATCAACTATTTGGACTTCCCTTGATGATCACTAATTTTTTTATATACAGTATTGAAACTCCTTACTTTTTTCAAGTTGTAAAAAAAAAATCTGGAAAATAAGACAAACCATATGGTTTCATGAAATGCAGAAAGGTTTGAAAAAGTAGAACCGCATTTCTTTAGAAAAAATATTTTTGTGGAATTATAAGTGACAGTTGTGACATATATCATGTATATATACATTTTATATGAAAAATTATAACATTTTAGCCCCATAATTTGCACAAACAGTTTCATTCATTCATTGTTTAAATAGTGTATTGGAAATCATCAATTAATTCACTAAAATATAACTTCACACAAAACCTCAAGTTCTTCAGCTTGGAAAAAATGCTGCGAACCCTTGTACATTTCCCATCATGAAAAAAAAATTATAACATATTGCTCCCGATTGTATATATTGAGGTTATTTAATTATATTGTCCTGAATGACTACTTATTAAAAGACTTTTCATTAAAAAGGAAGAATTTAGGGTCAATGCTCCCCTTCTAATTGATAAAAGTTCATTGTTTTATTCAGACTGCCTAGTACAACACGCAAGTGCTTGTACAACACACAAGTGTCCCGTACGACACACAAGTGTCCCGTACGACCCAGAAGTGTCCTGTACGACACACAAGTGTCCCGTACGACACATTATTTTGTTTATGATATATTGACAGAAATATTCAGCCAATTGCGGTTTCTAACATAATGAATGTCTTTAGTTTGATAGGACTATCATTATCATCAGCCAAATAGAGTGATTGAAGAAGTCAAAGAGACATAAAATAAGAAAGTTTGGCTTCAATTTTAGAGGTGTCCCGTACGACACATTTTGAGTGTCCCGTACGCCACAATGTTCTCGAAAATTGTAATTTGCTTTATTTATTCATGAATTTTTATTTTGCTTTCTTTCATAGATGTGTTTGTTCTTGGGTAATTGAATATCAATTTGAGTTCAGTTTCTATGAAAATTATCCGTCCAACTCACAGACTTTAGAGTACAAACTTGAGGTTTCGAAAAAAGCCACTTTTTCTGCGTCCGTACGACACATTACTATTTTAAATCTGTAATTATACAGGATGTGAATTCAAGTCATGTTAAGTCTTGGTTTTTCTAACACTCTGGTAGTACTTGATGATCACCTTTAGTTACTGGAATATTTTTTGTTTTTCTTGTCAAAAAACTGTCAAATGTTCTCTAAATGTCCCGTACGACACGTATGGAATCACCCTATAGGTGTTCATGGAAACTAATCAATTAATACCATTGCTGAGAAGAGGTGAGAAACACAGAATATTGATTACAAATGATGGTGGCCTCACTGTTACACCCAGTAAAAATTTATACATTTATTATAAGACACTCATATATGCACAGTAGCTGCCATAGCGGCAGCCTATTGGAAGCTGGCACAGCTTTTGTATATAAAATTGTCTTGCGAGTCTGATGATCAGAATATGGATGAAGTATGCATGCTTTGGATTACATAGATAATTTTGATCTCTTTATTATGAAATATGGGAGCTCAGTGTAAATTTCCAGTAATCTATTAATAGTCAATTTATCGGGTGTACATGTATATGTAGATAGCAACAGATAAATGGGACGAATAATGGAATTCATCAGCATGAACAATTATTGTCTCAAATAATTAATAAGGATTATAATTGATGGTTCTTTTTAGATTTGGGAGATAAAAGAGATAGAGAGGGAGAGAGAGTCAGAGAGGGGTGAGGGAGAGGGGGGTGGGGGGGGGGGTTCACAGAAATGTTTTGTATAGGGATGACTTCTTTTCTCCACCATTCTTGAAAGCAGTACTGGTACTTTGTGGTAGTCCTAATTTTCATTACGGTATATCAGAGAAGTGGGTGTTCATATCTTGCCTATGGGATGAATAAACTGTGTATCTACATGTGCTGCTGACTGCTAAAGTCCAGTTTTATACAGAAGGCCTATATGAAGGCAAATGTAATACATTGAATTATGGGAAAAGGTGTACATTGGACATGGAGGGAAATAAACTCAAGACTCCAGTACCCTTTTTACACAGGATTTTCTTAACCCCGGACTATCGCTAACCCCGTACTATCCTTAACCCCGTACTATTTTTTTTCCTTTTCACACATGCCAAATTGTTATCGCTAACCCCGGATAAGGAATGCTTGCTTTTCACACACGAAACTCGCTAACCCCGGACTAGTGGTTTTTTGTCGATCATTCGTAGTACAAGTACTTCACTCGTACCTTTTTACACACGCTAAAATTTCCTTAACCCCGTACTATAGGTGGGGCTAAATTGCCATTTAGCCCCACCTATAGTACGGGGTTAAGCTTAGCCCACTTTCGTTTTACACTGGCGATCTTAACCCCGTACTATCGTTCTTGGCACCGCAATTGCTGGGATAACCCTGCTTTTTTGCAGGGCCAAATAATCCCGTACTAAAGGTGGGGTTAGCCCACTTTGCAAAAATGCTGTGTAAAAAGAAAGTGGGCTAAGCTTAACCCCGTACTATAGGTGGGGCTAAATGGCAATTTAGCCCCACCTATAGTACGGGGTTAAGGAAATTTTAACGTGTGTAAAAAGGGTAAAAGTATATGTAATGAGATAGGGCCTTAAGAAGGCATGTAGACAAGTGATGAAAGATTTATTCTGTTTAGTCCACATCTGGCTTGAAATTGCCAGCCTCCATCTCTCTCTCTCTCTCTCTCTTAATCTCTCTCTCTCTTGAACTTCTTCTCCTCTTTACACTTTGATCCATCTGTCATTCATCGTCTCATAACAATATTGCTTCCCCCTCTCTAGTGAACTATTTACTTTTTTTTCTTTCTTTATTCCTTTGATATGTTCTCCTGATGTCTTTCTCTCATCCCATCTCCTATTCTTTTGTCTTTCTCTCTCTTTCCTCACTTGACCTTCCATCTATTTTATATATTTTCCCTAGAATCTGTTTTTTTATTTTCTTTCTTTTATAAATACTTCTTTGATTCTGTCATATTTCTGTTTCTGTTTGTGGTAACTCCTGTAGGAACTCGGCAGGACAGCATTTTTTGCTGGTAAACGCCAAGCTGGTATATAACCAATTACCTTGGAAACATTTTACGTCTAGGTTAATCAGTCATAGTGGCTGACGTAATAGACGACAGATATCACTCTTGGGCCTTTTTATCAAAGTGGAGACAATGGCAGAGTTGGGATTCGAACTCACAACCTTGCGATTCTGAGTCCAATGCTCTAACCACTGGACCACACGACCAGTGATGTATGTACCTCTGGCACTGGAAAAAACATAGTGGTGTTATTATACTACTTTACATTGTTGTTACAGGTCTGAATCTTACATGTACACCAGTGTCTATGCCATGGTGTCAGTTCAACACCCATTAAAACACAGTTGGTGTTAACACCAGAGGTTGCAGTCCATCGGATAGTGCTGTTTGAACACAATAGTGTCAATGTTCCCTTTTTTCGCACTCCACCCTTTATGGAAAGGAGTTGTCAAAATAACCGGGGAGTCTGTTTGCGAATGTTTCTGGCTGAAAAAAGTATTTTCAAATTTTTGCTTCATGAATTTTAACTCTTTGCATGCTGAATTAATTTTGGGGGATAGCCTAATAGTGACAATCATTTCCATGTTATTTTTTTTAATTCAAGATTTCCATATTGCACCATTAGATGTTATTCAAGAACTATTACCTCTTATTAGCCTTTTTAATATCTAATTTGAAGGTAGGGGAGAAAACTAATTATTACGATTGATGAATTCAATTGTACGAATGTGCAAGATTGCAACATCAGCGCACAAAGGGTTTTAACCAATGATTAAAACAAAAAAAAATAAGTACAAATTTAGATGGGGGGGGGGTTGGGTTTAAGACATATTCACCAATATCATTGCATGTACCTCTCAATACATGTTTATAGACCTTTATGCTCGCACAATAAAGCAAAAGCAACTTCGTTGTTTTTTTAGTTCAACACAGTTCCATTGTGGACTTCTGATGAACTGTTACGGCCCTACATGAAGTGCCTTTTGGGTCTTTATATTAAACCCACTGCTAGCTGGTTTTACAAGTATATTACTCCCAAGCTGACTGACTATTAAACTCAAATGTAAAAATTATTTTCTATTGACCATAAAATGCAGAATACAGGTGGAGATCTCGAAGCAGCACGTGTGTAAAGTGTATGGTACATACAAGGAGAATGTAGCTCAGTGTTGGTGTACATGGTATTGAGATACATCCTTATGTCTCAAAATAATATTGGAATCGAAGGAGCTGAGTCATGTACCAAAATGATTTTAAAATACCATGGAGACAACTTGATTGAGTTATTCTAATACATGGAGTTGAACATCTGAAGTTGATAGTTGGAATTTAAGAAGGTGACGGGGAGGGGGGGGGGTAAGGGGAAATTTGAATGGAGTATGAGGAGGAGGGGAGGAAGAGAAGAAAAGGGGGAGGAGGAGGGGTGGGGGATGATGAGAGGGGGTGATAGTAGGAGCAGGAGAAACATTGGAGGAGGTACAGGGGAGGGGGAGAACAAGGATCAAGGGAGAGTAGGAGGGGTAGGGGATGAGGAGAAGGGAAGGAGAAGAAAGGGGGAGATTGGAGGATGAGGGGGAGGAGAAGGAGGAGAACAAGGATCATGAGAAGAGAAGGAAGAAGATATGTGGGGGATGAGAGGGGGAGGAGGAGAAAGGGGAGATGGGAGGAAAAGGAGGAGGAGAACAAGGAGCAGGAGAAGAGGAGGAGAAAGATATATGATGGGGAGGAGGAGAGGGGGAGGAGGAGAGGGCAGAAGAAAAGGGGGAGATGGGAGGATGGTGATGAGAGGAAAGAGCAGAACAAGGAGCAGGGGTGAGGAGTGGGGATGAGGGGAGGGGGAGCAAGGGTGAGGGGAGGAGGAGCAGGAGAGTGGAGAAGAAAGGAAGATGGGGATGGGGGAGAAGGAGGAGGAGGAGAACAAGGAGCAGGAGAAGAGGAGGAGGGGTTGGGGATGATGGGAGGAGGAGAGGATAGAAGAAAGGGGGATGGGGGGGGGGTAGGAGGATGAAAGTGATGATAAGTGGGGAAGGTGGGGGGGTCAAAGTAAAAAAAAATGGTAGAGCAAGAGACAGAGAACAGGGCCAGAGGGGGTCATTCGCAATTTTAATAGTGGAAGAGAGAAAATATGAAGAGAAAGAGAAGAACCAGACCCTCCAAATAATTGAAGAGATGAAAGATGACAGTTGATAGGTGGTCAAAGATTATAAAAGATGTGGGTATACAGAGAGATGGGGAGGGGGGGGGGGGGTGGAAAGTGAAAGGTACAATATCTTTACATGTGAGGGGGGGAGTAGGTGTTGAAATGTTAAACAGCAGGGGTGGTATTCTGAGATCCATTTTATCTCAGATAAAATAAAATGTTTTATTTTCGTTAAAATCAGTGAGATAAAATACCCTTTAATCTCTCCGAATCGGTGTTCTGGGAACAATTTTATCTTCATTTTATCTCTGTATTAAAGACACACCTATTTTTTAATCAATATCCAATTAGAAACGCGCTTTTATAGCTCTCTCATATCACTCAACCAATGGAAATCCATTCCGCTAGGAGGTGTGTCGAAGGAGTGAAATTGCGTCAATTTATTGACTTCAATATGCTTGCACTATACGCTTGCGCGTCTTTACAGAGATTTCTTTTTAACAAAAATGGCAATACTCTAATCTTTTTTTCGAAGTCTATATCGCATCTTTTCAATCATCATTTCAAAGACAATATTAGTCAAGAAAAGTCTTATGAAATGCTTCCTGATTGTACAGGAATAACTTTAAGGTGTTGTTCTCAATGAATATATAATTTTTCTTAATTTTCATGCCAACATTTGGAGTTAATTCACCTAGAAATATTGACGAAATCAACGTCGCGGAGATAAAATAGCCCCTACCCTCTTTTAAGTTCATTTTATTTTTTCTTCAAAGTATCTTTGGCGCAAGCACATCACCCGTGTTGCAATGGCCAGATACGCGATGGGTTTGTCTACGGAGCCACTGCTCTGTTGCGTATCATCATAGATACCCAAGATAAAATTTATAAGCAAGAAAATTTTTTTAATTTTATCTGAGCGATAAAATGTCATCTCAGAATACCAATTTCATTTTAAGAGATAAATAAAATATTTTAAAGATAAAATGAACTCAGAATACCATCCCAGGGCTTTAGTATGTATAATGAAATAAAGCACAAAATTTCCCTGAAATGCTTTAGAGCAAAAAGGCGATATATCATTAGATCTTTGACTTATCATCCTTTTTGCTCCTACATACATGTAGCCTACATGTAGTAGAGGATCGTAAAGATGAGTCGCGGAGCTTCCCTAGGATGAGGAAGTGTTGAAATTACAAACTGTCTAGACCAATTTGTAGTCATCTCCATGTGATGCAAAATGCAGCTTCTAGTGGAAAAAAAGTGTAAATATCTTCAAGGTCTTTGCAATACCCATTACATTGTAAGTATCCCTTGTTTCCTAGTTGACGCTCTTCAGACCGGCTCGATCACCAGAATACCCGTGAATTTACAAGAACTGTTTCTTCATTATTTTCGTCTGAAACTTGTCAGATCTGACAATTTTCCAGGATTTTGATTGCATGAGATCAATGCCCAGTTCCTTCGGTAACTGTTGGATATTACTGAACTTGTCAGATAAAACGTCCTTTCATGACACATTCCCCAGACCTCGAAAATACCCAATATTTATAACTGCAATCAAACTGACCCCAAACGGGAGCATTTTTTCATCAACAAGTTGTCAGATCTGACTAATTTCCTTGATTCTGATTAGCTGAGAAGCACCGTTACTATGTTAACTGTCTGATAAAGCAAGACTTGTCGGATGAAGCGTCTGACCATTCCTTTCATGAAACACTCCCCAGACCCTAACCTTGCAGGATGGGTCGTTGTGTCGGTGCAAGAACAAATGTTGGCTGTTGCTTAACAGTTTCGTGCACCGTGTCAGTGCAGAAACGGCCTTGCCAAATGCACTTGGGCGAGCTGTTAAGGGCGTTTATGCGCGCAATCCGCACATGCTATATATGTAAAAGTGTGGTGTAAAGGGTGTACGTGCACTGACTCGATGTTGTATGACTGTCCTCAATGTGGTCTGAATACATGCATACATATGGGCAATTCCAAGCAAAAGTGGACATTTTCCAAAAATTTATATTGGCTCTATTTCAAATCTGGTTCAAATTTTTCTATCAAAACTCATATGGGATTTCATAAATACAAAAGGCGAACATAATTAGCCACAATTTTTTTTTCTTACGCATCTCCTTATTATAGGAGAATCTAAACCATACAAAAAATTATATACATAGGACTACATATATTGTTTTTTACTTAATTTCAATTTAACAGAAAACTATTGCTTGTTTAGTAAAATATTCTTTTGGATAATCTAAAGGTCATCATTTTACATCATATCAAAAGAAAATTTTAAAATATAAGTTCATTCTACGTTGCCTGTGTGTGAATATTTCAGATGTCACTCCGTAACCGGTTATGGGTTTATGTTTTCAATTCAATTCAATTCAATTTTATTTTCCACATATTGAGTAAAAAACATGCAATATAATTACAATTGAATACATACATAGATAATAAACAATACAAATATAAAAAGTTACAATATATTACATAAAAAAGACATAGAATAATCAAAATGTGGAGGGGATTGACAAAGGCCATATTGATCTATCAAGGTCAATCCCCAATGAAAGAAATAAATGGAATACACAAATTACATATGGATAAAAAAAGAAAAAAGATACTAGACCTCAAAACCCCAGACAAAGCAAGAGAAAGTAAAATACGAATAAAGGGGGAGAGGCAAATATAAAACTACATTAAGGAGTAAGAAGGTAAAATTTATATTTCCGTTTGAAAGACAGGAGTGTGGGGGAATGTTTGAGTTCATTTGATAAAGAATTCCAAAGTTTGGGTCCGACATATTGAATAGTGTTTCGTGAAAATGTGTATTTGAAATTTGGAATAAAGAGATCATTCGCTTGTCTGGTTAGACGACCAGTAAGTGATTTATTTTGTACAAAACATTTATTAAGAAAGTTTTGCAAGAGATTGTAATAAGAATACATAAATATAGCAGTTTGTTGATTATTAATTTGATCTATATAGTGAGTATTTTATATTTGGCAAAAAATGGTGCTGTATGTGTACGAGGGTTAGAGTTTGTGATAATTCTTATTGCACGTTTTTGAAGTATTCTTAATCTACTTAGATGGCAATCAGAACAATTTCCCCAAACAATATTACAATAGTTAAAATGTGGTAAAATCATTGTATAATACAGATTAAGAAGGATATTCAAAGGTAATATAAGTTTAAGTCTATTCATGACACCTAATGTTTTTGCTACTTTACAAGACACGCTGTTAATATGTTCTTTCCAAGTTAATTTGTCATCTATGGTAATAGGAGTGGGCTATAAATGGGTGATTTTTGGTTTTACTGTGGGAACAGTTTTTTTGTGTTCCTTTTACCTTATCTCAACATGAAATGACAATATTTTTTGTCTCGGGTCCGAGAAAAAAGTGTGCCGGGCCAAAATCCAAAATGGCTGCCAAAACCCCCCAAAATCACAGTTTTGGCCACAACTTTTTTATTTGGTGGTCATTTTCTCTGGTTTTGGTGTCTATTCATATGTTTTGGGGGGCAGGCAATTTGTTTTTCCTATAATTAGTACTTTTAAACCATTATTTGTAGAGTTAAAAGGTAATTATACCTAAATTTTCCCATTTTTGTAGCCTTTTTTCAGCCAAAAAGTGGGTTTTATCATCCTGGGGTTCTGGGATATTAGATGGTACGAGGTCAACAATAGCAAGCAGCTTCATGTAGCTATATTGCTTTTATTCCGCCACTTTGGGTTTTACGGATATTTGTGAAATATATCTTATCAAATAAAAGAAAATGTCATTTATCCATAGGGTCTATACGGTGTACAATGCACTGTACATACTACACTGCATATATCCATGCATTGACCACCATGGCATATGACAAGGCCTGTATATAAACTATAGTGTCATAGAAATGAGCTTCAAAGGTTTAGAATTAGATTGTGAATTTGATTCCTTGTCAGCTGATGTACATGGTGAAACCAGCAACGTAAATTACACTTACATGTATATATCACATACATGTATATATACGTACATCACATTTTTAGCCATATCTTCTTCATTTGGAGGCTTTTTTAAAACCTGGTTCTGGTGTCTAACTGGCCTATGTTTATAGGGTCAGGTAACTACTAGTATCATGGTAACGCTGATCAACAGCCAATCAGAATAAAGGATTGCATGCAAGTTACCATTAAGTTAAGTTAACATAATGGTAAATTTTTATGTAACGGGGCCCAGAATAGCTACAGTGTAAATTACCTCTCTCCGCCCCCTGAATTAGCATATTTGACAAAACATGTCCTCAATTTCTGAGACAAAACATATCTTCAATTTCTGAGGCATCTAATTCTAAACCTGAGAGCTCATATTGCTATGACACTATAGTTTATACAAGCCTTGTTATCTGTCATGGTGGCCAATGCATTTATGCAGTGCAGTATGTATGTACAGTACATTGTACATACATGTACGTATACTGTATAGCCCCAATGGATAATTGACATTTTTTTATTTAATAAGATATATTTCACAAATATCCGTAAAACCCAAAGTGGAGGAATCAAAGCAATATAGCTATATGAAGCGATTTGCTATTGTCGACCTCGTACCATCTAATATCCCAGAACCCCAGGATGATAAAATCTACTTTTTGGCTGAAAAAGGGCTACAAAAATGGGAAAATTTAGGTATAATTACCTTTTAACTCTACAAATAATGGTTTTAAAGTACTAATTATAGAAAAAACAAATTGCCTGCCCCCCAAAACATATGAATAGACACCAAAACCAGATAAATTGAGGACCAAATAAAAAAGTTGTGGCCAAAACTGTGATTTTGGGGGGTTTTGGCGGCCATTTTGGATTTTGGCCTGGCACACTTTTTTCTCGGACCCGAGACAAAAAATATTGTCATTTCATGTTGAGATACATTACAAGGAATAAAAAAAAACTGTTATCATACTGAAATTACAAAAAAAGTATTTTTGACCCATGTATAGCCCACTCCTAATGGTAACCCCCAAAAATTTAGTAGAATTAACAAATGGAATATTACAACCATTGATACATACATCTATTTCATTACAATTTATATTTTTATTATTAGGTTGGAATAACATACAAAAAGTTTTATCAAAATTTAATTTAAGTCTATTTGCTAAAAACCATGAATTGACCTTAGATAATTCAGTAGAGAGTGTGTTATTCAGCGTCTGTACGTTGTCCCCTGTTAAAAATAAATTAGTGTCATCTGCAAAAACAATTGGTTTGAGTATATCACTTACATATTGAATATCATTAACGTATAAAAGAAAAAGTAACGGGCCCAATACTGATCCCTGGGGTACGCCTAAAGAAATTGATTTTATTTCAGAGGACACATTATCAATTGATACATACTGGAGTCTATTACTTAAATAACTTACAAACCAATCCAAGCAGGAACCTCTAATTCCATAGAATTTCAGTTTTTCTATTAAAATATTGTGATCGATACAATCAAACGCCTTTGATAAATCTAAAAATATTCCGATCAAAAATTGCTTATTTTCAAATGTTTCAGAAATGGTATTAATAAAATCAAGTAATGCCATATACGAAGAATATTTTTTCCTAAAACCATATTGTCTATTATACAAAATATTATTACTACATAGAAATGACGAGGCGAGTATAAACAAGTTTGTCAAAAATCTTAGAAAATGTAGAGAGTACTGAAATTGGACGGTAGTTATTTAATACACATTTATCTCCTTTCTTGTAGACAGGAATATCTTTCGCTAACTTAAGCTTACTTGGAAAAACCCCGTTTTGTAAAGAACAATTAAAAATATTGCACAAAGGTTTTACAAATAATAAAATAGTCTTTTTAATAATGTCAACCTCTATATCATCATATCCAGGACTTTTACTAGATTTTAGATGTCTTACAATTTCTAGTATTTCATGACATTCAATTGGATTCATGAACATAGAATGTATATGATATTTCTTAGGAAGGAACTCTGAAAAATGAGTTGTAATTAATGAAAAATTACACCAATGTTTTAATGTAATGCAGCATATTAAAAGCTAGAACAACATGGAATCCAATCAATAACTCAACATTTTGATAGCCATTTAACGTTCACAGAGTTTGAGCAATATGTTTTCTCCTCAAATATGCATACATGTCCATTTTACGTCACTCCGTAACCATGTTTATGAATATTCATATCTCATTAATTAGGTGGATCAAAATAACGAATGTTATTATTTTGAAAAGCGGGTTTCAGCAACTACTGTCAGGTACCATTTCTTTGCAAATAACTATTTAAATATGGGTGATAGCCTATCTTTGTTTGAATGCTAAAAACTTGTTTCTGAATGTCACTCCGTAACCGTGGAACTGCCCATGTACATGTAGATGAGGCAAGCGATTCAAAATCACAATACTGTAGGTCAGCAAACGACACCTTATGCAGCATGCACGTAACATACTTGCCAGATAGGAAAGCTCTCGTCATTGTTTTCACACCGTTTTCCCCACATGAATAACTTGGAAAAATCTCTGTGAACGTTTTGCGTAATTTTGACAAGCACGCCTACCTACGACTGCCAAATTTCGTAGGTACTTTCGTGCAGGAATAATTTCCTTTCACACTGCCAAAAATAACTGGTGTTTTGTGATCATGGTTGATATTGGAGTATAAGTCTCCTAAATTGGAGATTACCTTGTATTCTCAGTAATAATCGGCCTGTAAGCACCTAATTAGGGCCCAACTGTTTCTCTGTAAAACAGCTGCTTTCATCCATGGGTCATCTGAAAAATGCTGTTTGAAAAGGGGGGAAGTCCTGACATTTTGCTATTAAAGGAAACAATTACCTCATGGACCTGATTACCTGAATAATTCTTCAGCTACACCTCAGTATAACTTTTTACTAGTGGGCATATTCACACCCACCTGCTCATGAAAATACCTGTAGTTTTTGTAAATTAGGAGAACTTGTTCAGGCCTCAGAATATTCTCCAAATCATTTCAGTGCCCTCACTTGTGGACCCCTCGGTAGACCAGCAGCACCATGATTGATGCTGCTGAGTAGGGCTATCCTCCCGTTTTTCATTTATCAATTCACATGTATCATTTTATATGTATTATTATTTGTTTTTTAACGGAAATAAATTCAATTTAATATCAGATAAATGTCGGGTACATAGAGTTATGCCTCAGAAACACGACTTTCACATTCCTTTATTAAATTGATTTTTTTTTTGGCCTCATATCAAAAGTTCTAATCATTTGCTTCATATCGCGAATCTTCTGCAACCTTGGAAATATCCCTGCAAAATCTCACATAATGTTGAAAAATACCTAATATGTAGGCTACAGTTGTATGAATTTTGCAGATCTATCTTTTTTTCTCTCTTGGACATGCTAAGCATCTAATTAAAATGGAAAGTCCGCTCTACAAATATTTCGTATTGTTATTGTTATTGCCACTACTACTACTACTACTACTACTAGAGGCTGTTCTCACTACGTTCCTAAAACTAGTTTACTGGGAACCGGTTCAGAAAGCCAGTTTGGAAGATCGCTTTGCTAGCGTTCTCACTTGATCACACGAAAGTGGTTTTCAAAATCACTTCTCGTAAAGCGCTCTTGTTGCTATGGAAACGCTCTCAGTGGGGTGACACGTTTCGCGCGAAATTCGAAACCGCAGCATAGACATTCTACACCTGTCGTATGGAGTAGCGCGCTCAAAATGTGCGAAGATCGCTTCCCGAAGAACGGTTGTGTCCTCACTTTCGCTAAAACCAGTTTAACGAGGCAAAGCGATCTTGAAAACTACATCGCGAGGTGGTTTTCCAAACTGGTTTGGAAGATCGCTTCCAAGACCGCTTTGACCGTTCTCACTACGCGTTAAACTAGTTTCCACTAAACTAGTTTCCAGTAAACTAGTTTTAGGAACGTAGTGAGAACAGCCTCCTACATTCACTCTTATAGCAGACTGTATCTGCAACTTGCAGATACAGTTTCCCATTCAGAAAATTTTTGTGATTTGGGGATGTAGAATCGCCTATCAATGACTCACATTGTGGACCTTGTTCCCAAAAGATCCGATTAAAGGGATGGTCCGGGCTGAAAATATTTATATTTTAATACATAGAGTAGAATTCACTGAGCAAAATGCCAAAAATTTCATCAAAATCGGACAACAAATAATAAAGAACTTTATTGAAGTTTAAAGTTTAGCAATATTTTGCGAAAACAGTCGTCATGAATATTCATTAGGTGGGCTGATGATGTCACATCTTCACTTTCTGTTTTCTTATGTTATTACATAAAATAATAATTTTTCATTATTTCATACTTGTATGAATAATATGTCTCCCTTATAATGAAATAAGTTGCAGCAGTAAATATCTACTGCACTAAATCAGTTGTCAATCAATTTTTTCTAGTTCTTGGAGGAAAAAATTTGAATAAACCTCATATCATATAATAAAATACAAAAGAACAAGTGGGGATGTGACATCATCAGCCCCCCTAATGAATATTCATGACGACTGTTTTCACAAAATATTGCTAAACTTTAAAATTCAATAACTTTGTTATTTGTTATCCGATTTTGATGACATTTTCGGCATTTTGCTCAGTGAATTCTACTCTATTTATTAAGCTATAAATACTTTCAGCCCGGACCATCCCTTTAAGGTCTAACTCAAGTTATTCGCTATTTGAGAGAAAGACCTCAGTGCATGCCTTGTGGGATAGATGCTGACATTGTTTGATTGAAATATTTGTCTTTCCCATTGAAAACTAGAATTAGAAAAAACTTACATGCATACAAAGATGTGCAAAGAAAAACATAGTTCTAAGGACCCCAAGGATAGGGGCCAAGTACATGTCCATGTCCAACAGGCAATATTTTTAAATTTAATCTAATTTATTTAGTTCTTTTTTTAGGGGGGGGAATTTTGGGGCTACTTTTCACAACGTACTGTCTAAATCTGCAAAGTTTGATAAGCTTTAAACATGTCTGGCAATTAATGGGAGTTTCCACTTTCCAGGGCTCTTGAGTTTTTTTTTTTTTTTTTTTTTTTTTTTTTTTGGGGGGGGGGCTAAATCACCCTGAGCAGCTGTTTCCCCCCCCCCCCTGATGTCCCAAGTTAAACACATTTAAACAAATGATATTTGGGTTTCAATTCTCAAATTCAAAATGACTGACTTGTACATGAAACTCAAATTAAACAAAACAAAAAGGGGTCGAATAATGGAATTTTTTACTGTATTAAAACACCATGTATGTAGTAATGAAAAGGACTGTTTGTTATTCTTTCTTGGTTGTATGGTAGCTCTGAAAAGAACTGTTAATGGCGTTTCGACCAGCGTGTTTGGGTCGTCATCAGGAATGATGATCCACTCAAAAAAATATGACCGGGTTGGTTTATAAGGTTGAGCCAATAGGAAAAAGGGTAGTATGAAAAAACATAAAAATAGAAAACAATAAAACATACAGATATTTGAGTAACTAGTACAATGTAAACATTGCAGCTTTAGAAGAAAGAGAATTGGTGAAAACTGAAATGAGCAATACTTTAGGAAGAAGCAAAAATCGCATCAAAGATTGTTTTGCACTAAAGATCAAGGAATTATACTACTGAAGAAATTCAAGAAGAACCTTCTCTTGTTTTTTGGTGCAGTATCATTGGATTTTGTTTGTGATTTTAAATGTCAAAGGATGTACAGTGCATGTAGAAGAATTGTATCGAGCGTTGTGGTTTGATGTATCTTCTTTGGAGCTTCGGGCGGTGAAGTCATCTTGAATTTCAGGGCCCTGTCTTACAAAGTGTTACGATTGATCCGATCAATCGCAACCTTGGACGGCCAGCAAAGTCAACATATAAGATGCATGTTTATTTATTTTTTATTCTAGATATGAATGTATATCCCTAAATTCATTGATTTCTTGACAATTTGGTGTTATCTCCTTTGTATACAAAGGACATTTTGCAAATTTCTTGTATGAAAAATTATGACACTGATGGATTTCCATAGAGTTACGATTGATTGGATCAATAGTAACTCTTTGTAAGACGGGGGCCCTGGTCGTCTCATATCCTCCATCTACTGGGCAGTGACGTGCATTGCCCAAAGTCTTGATAGAAGGTCATTGTGACAGCTTGGATACATGTTTACATGTAAATGAATGGAAAGGGCTGGGAGGGGAATGCCAAAATGCAGCTCGGTCACGTCCATGTATGCAGCATTTCTTGATGATGATGGATGATTGCATGGGATGGCAGGAAAACATGCCCACCTCCCTTTATCCTGACGTCATCAGTTGTAGAAATCAAATAAACTGCAGACATGAACTCCTGCTCTCCGGCAAATGCTGCCTTATCAGAGTCTAGCGCTAGTCCTACATGAACATGTACAGTACACATAAAGTTGTTCATCATTCATGTGTACTTTGGTCATCTTGCTTTCCTTGTACTATATGCTGTTATTTTGGGAGCAATTGGTTTGTTTTAATGTGGAGCGCTGTGGCCCAGTGGATTAGTCTTGTGACTTTGAAACAGAGGGTCGTGGGTTCGAATCCCAGCCATGGCGTAACTTCCTTTCTGTAGCAAGAAATTTATCCACATTGTGCTGCACTCAACCCAGGTGAGGTGAATGGGTACCTGGTAGGAAGAAATTCCTTGAATGCTTGAGCTAAAGCTGGGGTAATAATAATAGCAGGGCCCGCTGAGAGAACAGTTTTCAGAACTGAAGTGGCTTCCCTGGGTAAATATACCTATATTATCATTACTATTATTATTATTAGTCATCAAATTCATTCCTAATAATTGTAACAAATTTAAGAACAGAAATTTTGTCATCATTGAGTATGAGTGATTAGTTTGGTGAAGTTAAGAACAGAAATTTATCAAATATTTATATTTGGCATTTTTTTTAAATGTGATGTTGATGAGCTTTTTGCATTGGTGCAGGAATCAAACAAACAAACCTTTCAGTATTTAATAGCTGCAGCCTGCAGAGCAACTCCGAAGTCATGATGATCATGGGTTCTTGTATTATAGCGCCAGTATTCGCCTCTGCTGGGCGCTTGCTCAAAATTAGGAAAGTCAATCCGGACAGAGTGCGCAGTGTACATGGTAGGCAGATAGAGGATTGCAATAAGAAAAAGAATGTCAACATCCTTCGTTCAGCTCTAGGAATGTTCTATCAGGAACCTACCTTCCATCGTTCTATCAATAGATTGTATGTTTCCTAATTACAGCAGTGATGAGTTAAGCAGGGAGATCAAGGGAGCAAGGAGATATGTGACAAGAAGCGGGCATCCTCCTGTTCAACAGTTATGCCGATAAAAAATATATATCCTCCATCAGTCTGAGTTTTCAAATTATATTGCTTTTTTTTCTAATCTGGCAAATTCATTATGATTATTGTATGTCTTTAAAAGGTGAGGCCCACCCCAACAGAAACTTGTATTTTTATTAGAATTTTGAATAGAAATCCTCATGCGAGGAAGAATGGGTATTGAGCATTGTTGTATTCAAGTAGGGGGGGGGGGTGGGGGTGAAACAATAGATCACCCCCCCCTGAACAATGGGTTCATTGCTTGGATTTGTGCTGGTGGTATTGAGTACGGGTACTTCTTTTCTTATTTACGGTCAAGCCCAACCCAGAAAAATAAAAAGGTAAAAATTAAATAGCATAACGCTGAAATTTTCATCAAAATAAGATGTAGAATATATTTAAAGAAAGTTATGACATTTTAACACTTATTTTTCACAAAACAGTGATATATATGCACAACTCAGTGCCAGTATGCATATGAGATAGACGGTGATGTCCCTCACGATTTCTTTCATTTTTATTGCTTGAATGATAGAATATTTCAATATTTAGAGATTTGACAATAACAATCATATTGACAGTACCATAAAATGTTTAAAGTATGGTACATGTAATTCCATATGTTCAGGGAGGAATAAAGCTATGTTTCATAGGACAAGGGGTAAATTTGCATATTTTATCATTCATATGATAAAATACAAAGAAAAAATGAGTGGATGACATCGTGAGTCTCCTCATTTGCATACCAACCAGGAATTTGCATGTTCTGTTTTGTGAAATTAAGCGAAATCTTATTAAGGTCATAACTTTCTAATTTTATATCCGATTTTGATGATTTTTTTGTGTTATGCAGCATATAAAACACAAACTTATGCGAGTTGTTTTTTCTCTTTTTATTCTAATAAATTTTTTGTTGGGGTAGACTTACATGTATCCTTTGATAAACTAGACAAGGAAGTTCGTGCCAGGATGAACATACATGTAGAATATCATGAACGAGTACATTGTACATGTATGTATTAAAGCATTATGCCCTTGTCATTCAAAACGAACTTGAGATACTTTTAATGGGGGGGGGGGGTATACATGTACATGTACATGGAACGAATACAATGGTTAAAAGGAAAATGATAGCATGATCATCGACTTATTCCATGGCGTGATAGAGAAAGTTTCTCAGATCAAGAGATACAATGAGAAAGGGGAAGAGTGTTAGATGGGGGGGGGGGTATTGGGAAACAGAGAATACAGAGTTCAAAATGTAATAGAGACACCGAGGAAGTGTGTGTGAGAGAGAGAGAGAGGGAGAGAGGGATGGGAGGAAAAGGAGGGGGAAAAGAAAAGAAGAGACTCGAGAGAGCAAGATGCTGGATCTGTGAACCCATGACATTTGTTGCGGCGACAATTGCTCTGCTATGAATTCCACACACTAATGGAATCGCCAAATTCAACCCTGGATTTAACACTACCTTGTCCTAAACCTAAAATAAAACCCTGTTGCTACCCTAACCCAATATCTTAGATGAAATAAAGCCCCGAGCTATTATCTTAGGAGCAAATGTGGTTTCACCGATATTGACAGCTAGTATCAAAATGGGTCTGGAATCACAGACCAAAAAGACCTGCTTGAATGTTGATCTCAAAACCCTATTGCAACTCTAACCCTATATCTTAGACGAAATAAAGCCTGGAGCAATTGTCGCAGGAGCAAATGTCATGTCACCGATCGTTGTTGACAGCTAGTATCAGAATGGGTCTGGAATCACAGACTAAGACCAGCTTGAATGGTGATTTCCCAAAACCCTATTGCAACCCTAACCCTATATCGTGGACGAAATATACCCCGGAGCAATCGTCGCAGGAGCAAATGTCGTTTCACCGATCGATGTTGACAGCTACATGTAGTTTCAGAATGGGTCTGGAATCGCAGACTAGGACCAGCTTGAATGGTGATTTCCCAAAACCCTATTGCAACCCTAACCCTATATCTTGGACGAAATATACCCCGGAGCAATCGTCCCAGGAGCAAATGTCGTTTCACCGATCGATGTTGACAGCTAGTATCAGAATGGGTCTGGAATCGCAGACTAGGACCAGCTTGAATGGTGATTTCCCAAAACCCTATTGCAACCCTAACCCTATATCTTGGACGAAATATACCCCGGAGCAATCGTCGCAGGAGCAAATGTCGTTTCACTGATCGATGTTGACAGCTAGTATCAGAATGGGTCTGGATTCACAGACTAAGACCAGCTTGAATGTTGATTCCCTAGGGGTGTCTGTCAAGAACCTTGTTAATTTTTCATACCACCAATTATTCATTGTGTGAAAATTAATCTGCGAGGGAAATCCGAGACATTTCCTGGAGCGTAATCACCATTTATTATTGAATATTCTCTGTCTTGTCATGGCTAGAAGAAAACAAAATCAAAGGAAAGCCTTTGAGTATAATCTTCTTGTGTCTTGACAAAGACCCAAGGATGATTCAGAGGTACTAATTGTCCACAATTGGAACTTCACAATAAAGGTGAAAATGATATTTCATTTCTCTCTTTTTTTTTCCCTGTTTTATCCAACCAAGAAAAGAATGTTCACAACAATTACCTTTTTATTGTTGTTTTTCTATCTTGAACTTTATTTTTTTATGGGGCATGATAATCCATGTGCTTGTATAACACACTGTAGATATATTTTGATACCATGGAGCTATAACACAGATAGCTCCATGATGATACATGCAATGAATTAGGCACCATATCCATCTAAGAGATGCTCAAGGGCCACAAGTGAAAGGGTGGGGGGGGGGGGAACAGACAAAAATTAATACAAATTAAAATACATTGATAATGAGTAAAATATAGAGGTATTAGTTAAAGTTTATATCTTGGTTTCGGCAAATCACCTCAAAGTGCACGTCGCTATCTCATTCTCATTACTATAAAAAATTATAAAACTGATTTAATGTGAATGATCTTACATAAAAATGTCTTATCCGATGAATTTTCAAAGAAATTTCTTTTGTCAGGTGCCAGATATGTCTCTTGTTATTTAAATCCCTTAAAAGTTCTCAAACATGGAATAGGCTTTATAAAAACATCAGTATTTTAAGGGGAGTGAGAGTGATCACTGCTCTCCTTAATCCATTTCTGGTAGAGCGAATTACATGTGGTCGCATTTCATAAGTTGGGTATGCAAAAAGGGTGGCGTATGAACAATTTTCCACACGGTGCCATGGATAAATTGTTGCTACATCACAGCATCTCGACCAAATTTATTGAGTCATATCTCATTTTGAAGCTAGAACTATAGGCTAAATATATTACTATGAATTAGATCAATACAATATCAGGAACAAAAACTATAGCACATTCAGTTTGAAGTAACAGGGGTGGCGGAGCCAGTGGATGCGGTAAATGATAAAATATTAATTAAACCTAATTAACAACTTACTATAATATGTAATATGACTGTTATCCTCATATTTCTGGGCGTTTTAAAGCAGGGAACAACTAAATGTCATAAAAATTTGACAATTTTGAAAATGTGCAGCAATGGAATACATGTGTATGTCAGCTCTGATCTGCAACCTAATCAATTAGTAAACCGGAGAGATTTGGTTAATTATCTAATTTGTAATCTTAATTTTAGTACAAATGTTGTGTATCATTGCAACAAACATTTCTACCCATGATGTTGTCATTTTGCCAAGCATATAAATACAGTGACAGGTATTTTTTGGGGCAAAAATGTGAAATTAAATACTGAATAATTAATTAGTATAATTGATATGCATACAATAATAGATAATTGTTCAATTTTTGGTACAGATTTAATTATTGATGTTTCAAGATTAGTTCTGCAATTTACTAGGGTGATCATCCAATGTTGCATTAACTTTTGACACCATTTTATGTGCAGCAGGTCCAATTTGAGAAAAACACATTTCAAAATTCACATTTACATTGACGTCTATGTAATAATTAGCTGTTAATTAGTAATTTTAAGGAAAAATAAAGGTATTCGAGACTTAAAACTTTTTCATTATTTAGAGAATGGTAATAGCTATAATATATCAAAAAATTAAATTTTTGACCATTTTTACCCTGTTCGCGAAATTGGACCACCTTATGACATGCGACCATGTATCACTCGCCTCAGCGATTGCCTAACAAGAGTGTCAGTCAATGATCAAACTGTTAAGAGTCAACCCTGAAAGCCTCATTCTCTGTCAAGGTTTTATAAATAACATACAATTATATTTAAAGCAAGAATGAAATGAAAAAAAAGTTCAATGAGATAAATATTGCATAAATCTATATCTGATTGTTTATCTCCTTTGGTTGTGGGTTGTAACTTAGTGTACATGCCTTCTTTTCATTTTGTAATCGGACAAGAAGGCTCCACTGGCTTGTACATGTATGTCAAAGAATTGCATTTTGTAATGCTCCCCTACTGCTCCCCTTAAAAGTTTCAGGAGAGCATTTTATTGCTCCCTTCATTATTATAAAACTGAGTCCCTGAGTATATTATCTTTGTCTGAAGCTTCTATCCAGATAATAAGGGGCATTTCTTGACAAAAATTAAATCATTCCTGAAAGAGGGTGCTAGATGCCAAATTTGAATTCCAATACCTGAAAAATACAAAATTTGAGTTCTAACAGCTGAAAAGAAACTATTCAATGACCACTGCATTTTTGTCATGTTTGAAGGTTAGCTGAGAATTGAGTGTGATTCACTCATTTACAGACTCCTTTATACCAAAGCTTTATGCAGGCTTTAAAGGTAAAAGACAGTAGTTGCAGCAAACAATTATTTCATGAGAAATTCTTTTACATCAAGTACCCTTTTTACACACGCTAAAATTTCCTTAACCCCGTACTATAGGTGGGGCTAAATTGCCATTTAGCCCCACCTATAGTACGGGGTTAAGCTTAGCCCACTTTCTTTTTACACAGCATTTTTGCAAAGTGGGCTAACCCCACCTTTAGTACGGGATTATTTGGCCCTGCAAAAAAGCAGGGTTATCCCAGCAATTGCGGTGCTAAGAGCGAAAGAGCGATAGTACGGGGTTAAGATCTCTAGTGTAAAACGAAAGTGGGCTAAGCTTAACCCCGTACTATAGGTGGGGCTAAATGGCAATTTGGCCCCACCTATAGTACGGGGTTAAGGAAATTGTAGCGTGTGTAAAAAGGTACGAGTGAAGTACTTGTACTACGAATGATCGACAAAAACCACTAGTCCGGGGTTAGCGAGTTTCGTGTGTGAAAAGCAAGTATTCCTTATCCGGGGTTAGCAATAACAATTTGGCATGTGTAAAAAGGAAAAAAAATAGTACGGGGTTAAGGATAGTACGGGGTTAGCGATAGTCCGGGGCTAAGAAAATCCTGTGTAAAAAGGGTAAAGGTTAATTGTCAAAATATACATCTAGATCAGGTACATTAATCAATGTTTAATAACTTATCTTTGTTAAAACCATGAAATCTTAGCTCAAAATTGATAATTCTGATGATGACTAACACAGAAATGCATATGTGGGACAGTGTATTGATATTGTTTCGAAAAATACACGAATTCCATGCTTATTTTGCTAATTTCTCTGCAATTCTCGCTACCCCAAATAGCGATTTCACCGAGATCCGGGAAAATCCCTGTAACGCGCATTGCATTATGGGATAGCTTTTCGGTATTACAACTTCCTGATCGGAAGTCCAATGCACTGTTTTGCCATTCAGATCAACTGTGCCGTCATGCACAACGTCGCTTTCGCTCGGAAAGTTCGTGATCACAACCCTCTCTTTCACATTTTCTCGTGAAATATATTTTTTATTTTTATTTATAATTCAAATGGAATCAAAACTGACCAAATTAGATAAAAAGTATTATAATCTGTACATATTACGCTGATTGGCATCGATTTCAGCGTGGTGGAAAACTCAGTATTGCGAACCTCGCGCGAGCATGACTCTGAACCGGAAGTGGTGATGACGACCCGACGGAGTGAAAATTATCTCGTCTCGCGCATTATGAGATTTTTGTTCCTATTTGGGGTAGCGAGAATTATACATGTTTTTTTTTTTTCCGTAGCTATTTGGCACATGTATATTTTTTATTCATACCATGGACCTACTACATGTTCATACATTTATACAAACACTTTGGTGTTAATTTCATTGGATTCTTGTTGAGGTTGTAACCACAACTGGTATTTATCTTTATTAAGGTGACTTGCATGTTGCACTCAAATCACATCAGAAACTAAAATTAACCATTATGGGGCCTGTAACATAAAGGTGTACGATTTATTGTGGATCTGGTTTCTACGATCGATTGCATTGATTATTGTGTATGATGGATTGTAAAAACCAGCTCCACGATCAATCGCCCAGCTTCATGTTACTTGGGCCCTGGACTGGCCTTAGAAACAGGCCTCATACTTCATGCAATTAATTTCCAGGCCTCTTCATTTGCAACTTGGACTAGAGTCAAACCAAAGATTTGGAGGACATGTAAATGTATGAGGCCATTCTCATTATGCTTTCTAAAACTAGTATACTGGAAACCGATTCAGGAAACCACTTTGGAAGATCGCTTTGCTAGCGTTCCCACTTGATCACACGAAAGTGGTTTTCAAAATCACTTCACTTAAAGCGCTCTTGTTGCTGTGGAAACGCTCTCAGTGGGGTGACACGTTTCGCGCGAAATTCGAAACCGCAGCATAGGCATTCTACACCTGTCGTGTGGAGTAGCGCGCTCAAAATGTGCGAAGATCGCTTCCCGAAGAACGGTTGTGTCCTCACTTACGCTAAAACCAGTTTAACGAGGCAAAGCGATCTTGAAAACTACATCGCGAGGTGGTTTTCCAAACTGGTTTGGAAGATCGCTTCCAATACCCTTTTTACACACGCTAAAATTTCCTTAACCCCGTACTATAGGTGGGGCTAAATTGCCATTTAGCCCCACCTATAGTACGGGGTTAAGCTTAGCCCACTTTCTTTTTACACAGCATTTTTGCAAAGTGGGCTAACCCCACCTATAGTACGGGATTATTGGCCCTGCAAAAAAGCAGGGTTATCCCAGCAATTGCGGTGCTAAGAGCGATAGTACGGGGTTAAGATCGCTAGTGTAAAACGAAAGTGGGCTAAGCTTAACCCCGTACTATAGGTGGGGCTAAATGGCAATTTAGCCCCACCTATAGTACGGGGTTAAGGAAATTTTAGCGTGTGTAAAAAGGAATGAACCCTCAGTGCGCTCGTGAATATTCGTGAGCTACCACTAGTCCGGGTTAGCGAGTTTCGTGTGTGAAAAGCAAGCATTCCTTATCCGGGGATAGCAATAACGATTTGGCATGTGTGAAAAGGAAAAAAAAATAGTACGGGGTTAAGGATAGTACGGGGTTAGCGATAGTCCGGGGTTAAGAAAATCCTGTGTAAAAAGGGTACTAGACCGCTTCGACCGTTCTCACTACGCGTTAAACTAGTTTCCACTAAACTGGTTTCCAGTAAACTAGTTTTAGGAACGTAGTGAGAACAGCCTCTATGTCTTGTTTCCTCTTCATTTCCACATTCCTTGTAACGGCATGATTCAGATTGTTCAAATTTAATTAATTACCACCAAGTGCCCATGAAACAGGAGATGTAACAGCATATTAGAAAGAGAGAGAGAGAGAAAGGGGGGAACCTGTTTGTAGGCAGACAAACAGATGGAAGGTTGGGTGTGACTAGTGAACTGAGAAATACAGAGAGAGGGGGAGAGAGAGAGAGGAGAGGGGGGTAGAAAGAAAAAGGGGAAATTAGGGAGAAAGAAGAGTCTTGTGTTTGGGATAAGGATAGGCCTCTTTTTTAGCATCAAAAATGAAATATAAAAGATAACTTTTCTGACGTGCGTGAAGCTTTAATAGTCTGCTGTACAAACCCTTCACTCAAGTAAAGGGTCTGAATTGCAGCCTACTCATGCCTTGTGTACTGAAGGCCAAACAGCAAGTTTTGTATACATGTGCTTATTGTGCTAGTCTGCTTGGAGACACACTTGTTGATCAAAGTTTCGATCAGGGTCGGTGGCTGCAGACTACAATGTACGTGTAGCTAGTGGATGCTCTGAAATTTGTGAAGGGGACTTGCCTGTACCACTTGGTGAAGAGTGCCCCGCCTCCCTGAAAAAAAGAAGATAACTAGCATTTTCATTTTACAATCATTATTTGAAGTTATCCGACTTTTCCAGCTGATGTATTGGTAGTTGTCAACGATAGATAGTAGATGGCCCTCTTATTCATTAGATAATGGGTAGTAGATGATGTCATATTGTACTCCTGACCATTTTCATTTTACGATCATTATTTGAAGTTGCCAAACTTTCCCAGCTGATGTAGAGGTAGTTGTTAATGATGGATATTAAGTGAACCACTTATTCATTAGATAAGTGGTAGTAGATGATATATTCTACTCCTGAATATAGAAAGTGAAATGACCCTGCTCTATGAGTACATATTACATATTTCCTCATTATTCTAATCTAGGCAGATCCAGTCAGGGATGCAAGGGGAGCAAGTCACCTCTATACTTTGAGAATTACCCATTGAATATATCAATATAGCTAAATCTAAGAAGAAAAAAAATTAGGTCATCTGTGCCCCCCCCCCCACCCCTTCTATTTCCAAATTTACTATTTGAGCCTCCTCTGTTTCGAAATCCTGGATCCGCTACTGGCTGCTAGTAAACACTTGTGATAGAGAGTCGTATTTCAGGATACCAAAGAGCCTTTAGACTTGAATTTGAAACCATAGTTTTTTGATAATTTTTTACATTAACATAGTTAGGCCTACAGTATTTTGACAACCCTGATGATCATTATTCATACATCAGCAAGGTTATCAGACACTGTAATGAATAATGGTTGCATTCTTTTTGTTTCGTTGCAAAATAAATTACGCATTGACTTTCTGGGCAGTAGATTGCCTCATTTATCTCATATTGCACCTTCATTATGATCCGGAGCCTGTGTATAAACACAAGCTTTATATAGCAATCATCATAAAACACTTTTTTTTGTAGAATTGATTGCATTGACTACAATGTGACATCCCATTGAACTATACATATATATGCTAGGGTGCAAATATATATATACAATTGGAAGTATATTCTGGAAGGGAAACCCATAAAAATGTCCAGGGCCCCGTTGCATAAAAGCATGGAACTACTAGAGTACTCTAGTAGGTCCATGATAAAAGCTATGATTATGGGAACTCTGCCTTACAATGGTAACTTGCATGGAATCCTTGATTCTGATTGGCCGTTGATCAGCATTACCATGGTAGTTACCATTGGATGGCAAAGTTACCATTGTATTATACAAATAATGAATGTGTATGCATGCAATGGGAAGAATATTTTCATGTGATGAAAGATGAACATTTTCATCTTTCATCGAGTGTAAATATTATTTTCTATTGCACAAATATGTACATTCATTATTTTTTATATATTCATGTGTAACTCATATAAGTTACAAGGTTTTTTGAAAATATAAAGAAAATAAAAAATAGATAAAATTAAGATTAGGTAGGCAACTCCTTTTCTCTGATCATTAATTGTCGGCCTATGGCGGATTCCCCCATGTATCGACAGCTCATCAGCCCTTGCTTTAATCAAAGATACTACAAGGGGAAGATCGGACACTTCGGCGATTTTTTGAAACGCTCGATAAATACTCATGGGGTAGGGCGCCCATTAGTGTTGAGTATTAAACTGGGGCACATCGGCACACTGCTGTGTATAAAACATATGGGGAAAGTCAGTGGCGTACCTAGGATTTTCCACAGGGGGGGGGGCAAATTCGTCCGCCAAAAAATTTGACAAGCCAAAAAAAAAAAAAGTCTTCAACCACAAATAAAGGATTTCGTACCAGAAAAAATTTGACAAGCAAAAAAAAAAGGTCTTCAACCACAAATCAAGGATTTCGTAACAGAAAAAAAATTTACGAGGAAAAAAAAAAAAAAAGGTCTTCAAGACTCGTCAGGGGGGGCAGGGATATGTCTCTTGCATGGGTTGTGACTCGTCAGGGGGGGCAGTCTGCCCCCCCCCGTAGGTACGCTAGTGGGGAAAGTGAGAGGGGATTTCGGAGAGGGTTCAAGGGCGGCGCATGGGAATTATTCCACCTTTAATTACCCGGGGAGCTCTAAGGTATATTCATCTGTAATTTCATAGAAAAAAAATGAAGAAAAAAATTTAAAATGTTAAAAACGTCTATTCCTTCAACCTTTCAACATTTGTCTCATATGTTTTGTACACAACCATCTCGTGATACCCAAAGGTCAAAAAAGGTTGTTACTTACTCAACACTGTACAGCTGTAGCAGTCAGACGGCAGGTCCCAAGAAAGTGGCTTCTTTCATCCAAGTGATATTCATACCTTGAGATGTTTTGCATATTTAATGAGCTTGATGCGGACCAAAACACCTCTTTTCATTCGGTCATTGCTGCTCTAATTGTGCATCGAATTTCATGAATTTGGTATCATTGTAAAGAAGAAGAATCATTCTTTCAGGTCATGTGTTTGAATTTATTCAAAAATTTTGTAATATAGGTAAAAATTTTGATCTAAAATATGCTACAAAATAATTATTTTCACCTGACAAAAGCTGCTATTTTCACACTTTATTTTTGGTTGAGCCCAAATGATTTTTAGATCATGATAAAGCTGAATATGTATGCTTTAAAATGATATAGGTTTCAAAATAAGAATTGGTTTAATTGGGTCAAGATCACACTTTTCATTTGCCAAGTACATAAAGCAGCTTGAAAACAAGAATACTGCACTCTGATTGGTCAAAGAGACCACACCATGGCAAATTCCAACGGTTCCAGTGCCTGGGTTCATGGGAAGGTCACACTTCCCATGTGGTAATCTCCTCAAATACCCCGCGCCTGTTGTTCTGTGAACCTTATCCAGCCAATCAGAACTCTGGATTTCATGCAAGTACAACATTTCAGAAATCTCGTCTTATACCTTGGTGGGAAAAGTGTGATCTTGACCCAATTAAAAGGTGCCGCATATCAAGAGTGGCATTGTGAGAAAGTACAGAAGTTCAGCTTTATGGTGATATAGATATCGTTGAGGCTCAAAATAAAAAGTTTTGCACAATTTGCAAAAGAAAACAGAGGAAGAAAATTCAGTTTTGAGGCACATTTTCAGGCCAGAAATTTACTTATTTAACAAAATATTGTATACAAAATGAATGACCAATATGAAATAGTAACATTTACTCTATCTGATGGTGCAATAATATTTCATTTAACTTGAGGTTAAAACAGGTAAATTCTTAGAGAAAGAAAATCTCACGAATCTCGAGATTTTGCAAGGAGGAGGATTCAGCCACGAGACGATTTGGATGAATCTGGCCTTTTTGCTCATTAGCATAGGGACCTGCGGTCTGACTGGTAGGGCGCTCTTCCCGAGCGTTTCATTACGTGGTCTATGTACTGTCCGATCTTTCCCTTGTAGTATCTTTGCTTTAATTCTTTTGTGATGCGCATTGATTCATGGATCTAAGTCGAGCGCGCACAGTCAGTCTTGTTTGATCTGCCCTAACTTCATTTGCGCAAACTTACACACACACAATGCAGGAAGTAGACACACACATAATTAGTGGTACATACTGAGCGAGCGCTAGCATATCGTGCAATGGAAAAATAAAAAATGCACGGTTACCGTGCAATGGAAAATAAAAAAATGCACGCAGTAAAGAATGGATCAAATATTGAACACCTTTCAACCAATCAGATGGCGAGAATCTTTGTTTGAGTTAGATATAATTTTTATGCAACGGGGCCCAGGTCTTCAAGAAAAAAAAGGCATGTCTTTGATAGGTTTGTCAATCATCAAGGATTATGTAAAGATATGAAAAGATATAGGCCTCTGTGCACAGTATACATGTTTGATCCTAATGAGTCCAAGGTTTTTATCCTATTATACTATTTTGCTTTGCTATATTACTGTACTATTACTGTACTCTGTCATATCTTCTTGCACCATCTTTCTCACATAGCATCCTCACAAATATCTGGAAGAGCCCTGGTGTAGTGGTTCTGACTCTCGCCTTGTAAACAGAGGGTCGTGTGTTCGAATCCCACCGCGGTCTAGCGTCCTTTGGCAAGGCGTTAATCCACACTTTGCCACTCTCGACCCAGGTGCTAAATGGGTACCCGGTAGGATGCGAAAGATATTGTATGTTTGAATTTGCCAGCGCCATAATGAGGCTGCGATGAATGCAAGGAATGCTCCCCAGGGAGTGGAAATTGTGCACTTTTCATGCGGGATTGAAATGAATCCAATGACCGGGGTAATAATATGCTGTAACGCGCTTTGGGCCATTCTGGGAAAAGCGCTTTATAAAAATTGGCTATTATCTGCAATATTGTAGCCAAGTGCGTCACTCAATTCAAGAAAACAGATAGTGATAGTCACGGACTTTGCGGTGATTATAGCCACAATATTTCCATGGTAATAACATTATTAATACCACTTTAATCTGCAATAATGGGGTTTAGGAATTACCAGCAAGGCTGGATTCTCATCTGCATGGCCTCATTAACTCCCCTTCAAAAAATGCCTCCAATATTATCAGCTTTTTTATGACAAAACCATGTGCATTGTGTGCGAGATGAGTATTTTCTCATGCTTACTGTTTGGATGTACTGTAATGAATCTCCTAGAGCATAACTTGTACTTTCAGTGTTACTTGTGTATTAGGTAGGTCCATGATGCTATTTAGAAAGAAGTGCATTTAATAGCAAATTAATGTTAAAATGAATTGTATTGCCCTGCATTATCTTGTTGAAGAGAAGTGTCCTGGACGTACTGTATTCCTTTAATGTGCAGAATTGCAAATAAAGTGATATATTAAAACATACTCCAGAATGATATATTTTAATGAAAAAAATAAAGTTATAGCCCAGCTACTTAAACAATGGCAAGGGTCAATGATGTAAATTACTATGGACTCCAAGTATCATAAACAATCCAATGCACTTGGCCATTGCATCTTTTTACTCGGTTAGAATTCAAATTTGGCGTTTTTCATATCTAATTTTTTAAATAGTTTTCTTTATACTGTAGGTTCTTTTAGTTTTTAGAGCACTTGCATTGTGTCTTACACATCTCGTGAAAAAAATATGAGAAAGCTACAGATATGATACTATCCTGAAATTTACATTCCATTTCATGCATTGTAGCAGTATACATTGTATATTGGAAAGAGAACTGAATGCACTCACGATTTCTTTTGCATTTTGTGATATGAAATATCCCTTTTCCCACATTTTAATGTGAAATAAAGGTTGAATTCGTCCCTGAGCATAATCATGTGGAGTTGTCTTTGCAACCAATCGCAATTCAAGAAGATGCCTCCTTTAATATTAAATTGCCCAATATGCAAAATTATAATATTTCTTATGATAAAATACAACGAAAAGTCAATGAGTGACATATTTGTCTCTCATTTACTTTATCATTTACTTTCTTGCTGTTTCCTTTTTTTAATGTCTTTTTATTCAAATCCACTTTTTGTTGGGGTGGACTTGTTCAAATCACCCGTCTTTCTCCTTTCCTCTCTTTGCAGACGTTGGAGCTATAACATCCACACAAGCTGAGGGCAAGTATGATAGGGTTTTGCCTGCTGTTTCCATGCCAACCAAACTTCCAACCAATCAGCATGCTCCATCCATGGGAATGCTTCACCCATCTTCAACCCTGCTTGCTGTTTTGAGTGCTTATCATTTCAAAGCTTCTTACCTCTCCTCTGATTGGCCTGATTCTGCAAGATTTGCATCACTTCAGCCAATGACTGCTGTTTTTTCAAAAGTTTCCAATTTGCATGCATTACTGGGCTTTGGGACTGTATCTAAAACTTTTGTGCATGAAACTGTTGAGCAGCTTTTTGCTTTACAAACTGCTTTGAATTCATCATTTAAACCTGACTTTCATCTTAAAGCTTTAAAGCATGACAGCTATCTAATCACTTCAAGAATGCAATCTACCCCTTTGAACTGTCCAATGTCATCAAGGCTACTATCTTCCCCAATGAACTGTCCAATCAGAGCTGCCATAACAAACCTTCATTCATCAAGCCAGCCAATCAGAACACCAGTACATATCCAAACATGTCAAACACCATATTCAAACATCACAAATCTCAAACTCATTTCATCTTTCTTCATACACACCAATACCAGACAACAGAAAATTGCACAAGAAACACAACTTTCACGCCGTGGCCCATTACTTTCCTGCAGTAGTGGTTTTGAATATGAGTTCACTAATGCTTCACTTGGAGACAATCTATTTCTAACCTTTTCTATTTTTGACCCACTAACAATTCTGAGTTCTGAAGCCTGTTGTACCTCTCTATCTGGTTCTGTTAATGTTTGTTTTGCTCTAACTACAAATGGAATGACTATGCATACTTCATGTAGCTCTACCCAATGGTGTGTATGCTGTATCCTTTACTGCTCTAAATACCATTCTGTTTTTAATCTTACTAACATTTCATTAGTGACAGTGCCATTCTGCCTGCTTTATTCAAACCATCCCCGCATTAATGCACCTTTTGCCTCTGTCTATTCCAAGACTTCACTCTTCCTCATTGATCCATTGCATCAGAACTTATCTTTTGTAGAAGAGAATGGATGTGTTATCGGTAACAGTATCCTCTCCCTCCAGACATTGCCAGTCAGAGAGGTAATGACGGTGACCCCTGGACCCTTATTAAGGATAATTGCCGCTTCAATGACAAAACCAGATCACAATCGATCAGTCTCTGTTGCAATCCTGACACCTGCTCTTCTCCGTACCGCTTCAGAGTCCCGGGGCAGTGGCTCTTCTTGGCTTTCATCAGCAACCACTTTGCAATCCTACCATTCATTCGATCTGTCACCACCTCGTAGCTTTGGCTGCTCGACTGCTACCCAGTCCAGTCAAAAGCCGCCTCTAGTTCTCCCATCGAGTCCATCTCGTGTTCCAAGTTTGCAGATGTACGTATGCCCAGTGCCCCTGGAATTAACGTCACACCTAAAAAACACAAATTTGTTATCAAATTTCAGTTCAGGACAGAGTGTGACCTCTTTTCCTGTATCGATGTCATCTTTTGGAACGACCCTGTCATTTGGAATTACTGTAGGGTATAGTTCATCACTTCTGCCTGACTTAACTCCAGTATTCAGACTAATGAAAAATTTAGAAGGTGCTCTCAAAATACTGTCATTTCCTTATGAAATGGGATTGGAAGCTATGTTTTTGAGAACATCTGTCCCATTTATATTTGAGCAGGGAGTATTGTTCCCATGTGATTGGGTTATAAAGAATCCTTCACCCCACCTAACCAACGTTTTATTGTCAGTTTTCGCATTCAAAACAGATAACTTCAAGGACAATGCCTCTCCTGATACTATTCTTACAACGCAAAGTACTGTCTTGCATCATATCGATACATGTTTGGGAATAATCACCCCAAATTTGTCAGTAGACAATCCCAACACTACACTGCTGATTAATGCTTTCCATATTGGCATTGCCAAGTCAACGACTTCATGTACATTGACTGTGCCATCTTTTGAGAAATCTGTTGTAGGTCTTCCGATGCCGTCACGGTCAAGACGGCCAGGTTTGTTGTTTCAGTCACCAGATCCAATCCAAACCTTCCACCTTCCAATCTCGCCACCGTCAGCCCTATCTCTATTCAGTCAATCACCTTGGCATTATTTACCTGCCTCGGTTTCCATGGCAACCCAATCCATAGACGCTTGGGAAATCATTTATTCTGTGCTGAGTGTGTTTAACACTTCTGGCACTTTGATAGAAGCAAACCAGTTTTATGACAGAGTCGTGATGGGTGTGAGAGTGTTGCTCTCGCGCAAAGTCAAAATATATGGCTATTTCACGAAACCTTTTACCTCCAACTTACTCTATTTCTTCTCAATATTCTTTTTAATGAGGCTTCATTCACCCCGTTCATCATTTTCAAAATTGTCTTCTCTTTCTCATATGCTTTTTCCCTCCCTTTCTCTTCTCTCGCTTTCATTCCTGTCCATACCTTTTCTTTCTTTCCTCCCTGTTACGTCAGGTTTATCATCCTCCCATTTTAAGATTTCCACTCCTAATTCTCTAACTGCCAGTCTGAAGGCGGTGAATTCCACACATGTCTCGACTTCCCCTTCGATGTCCTTCCCCTCACCAACCCATCACACGGATTCATTTCACGCACCAATCTCCACATTAGCAAGTCCGGGTGTGAACGATTCCCACGGGAGCCACGGATTACCTGAAATTACCTCGGTAATTGCAACACCTTCCCGCTTATACCCGGACGGTAACTCAAGCTCCTTGTCTGCGTCGGCTTATGCATCAATAAGCCCCGTTTCCGCTCAACATATGAACCACTCCACAGAGGCATCGCTTCATCCGTCCATGCGGGACCCTTCTCTATTATCTCTACCTATTTCAAGATTGAGTTTGGATTCCCCTGGCTCAGCCGCGCATGAAACCGTTTCATTACATCTTACTTCGGCCTCACCGGTCCCAAGTTCACGACGAGATACCATGAATAATCTCTTACAGCTGTCGGACATCTCAATGTCAACGCCCCAAGCGTCGTTGAGCATTATTACCCCAACTGCCTCCTCTCATACTTCCTCTGCTACGCTGCATGCATACTCTAACAGTAACATTTCTGTCAGTGACCCTCTTTCTTCTGGCTTAGTTACACCATCTCTTCCTTCAAGCTTTCCAGATGCATTTCCAACCTCTTTTATGAATGTAGAAAGCCACCCATCATTCAGTTTGCATGCATCATCTAAGCTGAATACTCCATTGCACCACATTTCTGCTAATGCTGATTATACGTCATCATTTGTAACAATGATACAACACCCGCCTTTATCATCATTAATGCGATCCTTTCTTAGTGATGCACATATTTCTTCTACATCTCATTTTCAAATAACAAGCCAATCCTTAATTCAGCATATGTTCATAGAAAGTGTAACTTCGCCATGGCTGATGCACCCGTCCTCCACCACACCGTATGGGCTTTCTTCTGCTGCGTCCTCCAAAGAAATCATGCATGCATCAATTGCATTATCATCTGTATTGCCTGCCAGCATCTCCCCATATACCCACCACTTTTCTGTGCAATCATTGCATTCATCCTGGCCATCATCACATGCAACCTTGTCATCATCCTATTCAGCTTTGAGATCATCACATTCAGCTTTACAATCATCATATTCATATTTACCCTTATCATATTTACCTGTTTCATATTCCTCTTTGTCATCATCACATTCACCTTTATTATCATTACATTCACTTTTGTCATTAAATTCACCTTTGTCATCACTAAATTCACCTTTGTCATCACTAAATTCACATTTGCCATCATCACATTCATTTTTGCCATCATCACATTCACATATACCATCATCACCTTCAACTTTGCCACCATCACATTCATATTTGACATCATTGCATTCACCTTTGCCATCATCTCGTTTAATTTTGCCTTCATTACATTTACACTTGCAATCATCACATTTACATTTGCCATCATCACCTTCAACTTTGCTACCATTCCATTCATCTTTGACATCATTGCATTCACCTTTGCCATCATCACATTCACATTTGCGATCATCATATTCACATTTGCAATCATCACATTCACTTTTCCCATCATTGCATTCACCCTTCTCATCACATCAACATTTGCCATCATCACTTTCATCTTTGCCTCGTGATACTGATATGACTTCCTTTGCATCAATTGATCCGATGTCACTTGTCTCATTTATGCCTCCAATAATTTCCTCATCTCCCCACAACTCACATCCACCCTACCCATCACAAACTACCATCCTGGATCGCATCACTCCAGTCACCACCTCTCCTTTATCCTTTCTCCCCAATATAGGATCAGTCACCACTTCCTCACCCAGCCTTGCCTCTGCATCTCTCCCATCACGTTTACCTTCCAATGAGACTGAATCTATTATCACCATGGCAACCCGTATGTTGCCATCAACATCCACATCTTTGATTAACCCCTCCAGTCTGGATACCAGTTTAGAGTCTACTGCTATCATGAACTCTATGAATACTTCTGAAGCACTGTCCAGCATGACTTCTAGTACACTTAGCGCCTTCTCAAAGCTTGATGTAGTATCGCCATCTAGTGCAAACTTTTCTGATGCATCTACTGTGCTTGAAACTGTTTTGTTTACTCAGACCTCATTTGACTTTGTGACACCTTCTGACACTGCTTCCACTAGATCTGATAGTGTACAAGTCGATCTTACTATTTCCGATCATTCCTCATTTGTTCGGATGATTGATTCGACCGCCCTGATTTATTCAACTTTAACACCTTCATTTGTAACACCTTCCTTTGACGCATCATCATTAGTGCCTCCAGAGCCTTCATTCTCTACCTTAACACCAACAAAATACCTTACTTCAGTGTATGATTCTGACACCTTGATATCAACACCTTATTTTGTAGATAGTTTAACCATCGTTAGTACACTAACACAATATTATGATAGTGAAACAGCTGTGCCTTCTAACATTTACACTATGGAATCCACAGGATCCAATTTTTCCCATCCTGGGAGACTAACACCAATACCAAGTACACCAATACAAACACCATACACAACAACACCAGAACATGAAACACTGTTACCTACACAAATATATACTCAGTCGACATCCTTTTCTCAATTGCTTATTCAAACACCAACACCTTCATTATCATCTTGGATGAATGTATCCTCAAGCCTGCAACCATCTAGTGTTTCCTTAATGCATAGCATGCCTGACACCCTGTCAACCCCATCTGTTAGTGATACCGCGTCGCTGCAAACGACTTTCCCATCATCATTCCTTGATAGTACTCCCTTGCTGATCAGCTCGATGACTGATTATGTGATTATGTCCTCTGGAGTTACAATAACTAGCATGCCAATTGATGTGTCTATTGAAACATCTTCATCTGTCATTATGCCGGATGTTTTACATTCTGACTCTGTGGATACTCTTTCATCAACAGATGGCATTTTGACATCCACCTCATTACCGTTGTCAACGGCAACCGCATCACTGGTCCCTCTCCAGACATCTACTCCCGCATCATCTATGCTTTCTCCAATGATATCAACAGAACTGTCAAACACTAGTACTGAAGTTTCACGAACTTTGCATAGTTTTTCAACACCGGAGACGATATCAGCAATTGTTCAAACACCTATTCTTTCATCATCAGTGCAATCTATGAGCAGCGTGCAAGCAAATGAAAGTATGCCTTCATTATCATTATTAACTAATTCAAGTACACTTCAGGAAGACCTGTCATCAACCTATGCAATCATGCCCAGTGATGTAATCTCTCAGACCATGATGCAAACTATCATCACCTCTTTTGTAAATTCCTCCCAAAGCGAAATCATGCCATCTCCCTCGATTTACATACCAATGCAATCATCTGTTTTTAATTCAACAATGCAGTCATTAATAGATTCCTTGTTAAGCTCAGTAGCTAATCAAACTGGAATGTTGCCAATGCAGGCATCAACTGCAGTGGTTGGAAGTGACCATGTTGCTAGTACCCTTGCCTCAAGTGCAAACATGTCATCAGTTTCTTTGTTGCCAATGCCTTCTGCCGGTCAGATGACTATGGTAACTTCTGTTGCAATGGAATCTTCTACAGCTCTTGTGAACAAAAGTGATTCTCTGTTCCCCACTTCATCATCTGGTTTTGATTCAGTATCATCAAGTATAGTTGCCATGGCAACTGAAATGCCATTATCCTCCCCGGGGATGATTTTCCCAACTCCAAATAGCACATTATCATCAGACTTTCCTGGGTTGAATTCAACAATACCCACCCCAAGTCTTCCATTCATGCCATCGTCCAGTTCCTCCTTACCTCCCAACTCTACACTCCACTCAGGAGCATCCGCAACCCCTATAGTGACCGTCTCTTCTCTCTCACCGGTGACTTCTATTTTGTCCACTCCATCAATGTCTCTGGTTTCCTCAAGTTTACCTACAACTGCAGTTTCTGTGGAAATCCTATCCACACCCTTGGTTTCCTTGAGCACCCCTTCTGCTTCAGTTTCAGTGAGTTCAGTGTTTGTACCTACTTCACCAACCTCCCAAACAAATTTGTCCACCACCGATACAACTCCTGTGGTTGTTTCTACCGCAAACCAATCTCTTTCAGCAGAGCCAACAACAGTTGTGATGAACGCATCATCGGTGACTCCTCCAACAAGTTCACCCAATGCTGATAATGTGACGGTCAGCCCTCACACAACGGGTGCGGTAGTGTCTCCGGAGACTTCCTCAATGACTTCTGGAGTGTCCACTTCCTTGAACTACACTTTGACCACCACTCCTGCAACCAATGTGACAACAACTCAAACTGGTACATCAACACCAACAACACCAGTGACCACTCCCATGGACACTACTGAGGCCACAACCCCAGAAGCAACAGTTCCACCAACTACCTCTACCACAATCTCTCCCACAACTCCTGTTGAAACAACAACACCAACAGTGGTCACCGCAAACCAAGAGGTTACCAATTCTTCAACTGAACCCAGAACCACGCAGACAAGGACACCAACTCCATTTGATACATCCTTTGCTACCAGGCCCTATTGGCTAACAATGGGTAAGTAATTTTAAGTAAAATCAAATTTTTAGGGATTAACGTTGAATACTTTATTCAAATCCGAAAGAGCGGACATTTCTCATGGGTGTTAACATAGTTTTCATTTCTTGGAAGTAGTGGTCTTTTGGAAGTAATGGTCTTTTGTAATGTTTACAATTTCTGGGATATTAGTATTATAAAATGGCAAAAAAAAATAGGAAGAAGTATGATTTATCCGTTTGTGTTCCAAAGGTCAAGAGGGGAACCAACAATGTAGCTGTAGAAATCTCCATTAATATTTATAATATCCTGTATTTTTTGCAGAAAGAATAGAATGAGAGGAGCAATGTAAAACTTGTTTCATCAAATCAGTTATAGAATATATGAGTTTTGGAAGTTTGAAAAGGCTTGTTGTACTTTCTATGGGTATCCTCAAATTGGCAAACATGCTTCAAAATGGCTGATTTTGTGGACAACTCTTCATTTGTTTTGTACACCAATTTTCAGATTTTCCCCTTTTACATATATGTCACCTTATCTCCTCCTGACATTGACATGATATATGTTACGCTCAGGAGGCAAGATGCAATTCGAAAGATAAATTTGGGAAAAATCTGAAAATTTGTGGACAGAACAATGGAGAGTTGTCCACAAACTGCCATTCTGAAGCATGTTTGCCAATTTGAGGATTCCCATAAAAAGTAGTCGAAGTACAAGATTTTTTAAACGTCCATAACTTGCTTATTTCATATTAACTGATTTTAATAGATGAAGCTTGTTTTAAATTTTTCCTCTCAATTTGCTCTTTCCAGTGAGATTGCTTCTCTTGGGTTTTGCTTTCCTTTATTCGCGTTAACAAAGCTTCATTATTTCATGGAAAACCATGTATTAAACTCAATATAAGTATTGTAATCAGTTGAAATTGAATAAAATTGATATTTTACTGCTCATTGAACATGATTCTGAGTAATTCGTAATGTTAAAAAAAAAAGGTTTTATCTAGATACGCTTCATGAACTCAACTGTCTATTAAAAAGGGATGACCTACCACTTCTACCCTGCAATCATATTCAAATTTTAATTTCCTGAATTTAGATATCGGCTATAAATAATGACTAATCTCTAGACATCATTGTCCCTCTCAAATTGGCAACAGTGATGATTGGCAATAGCGATGATTTTAGAGATGTGACTCAGGTATTATAATAGCCACTCATAGAATTCTTTAAGAAATTTCTAAGGTCAGTTGCCAGTGGGTGGGCAGAAGGGCAGGAAATTATTCTTCTAAACAATCCTGGCTCTGGCAGGGAAGGACAGTGGGAGTGGGCAGTGCATGAGCAATCATGGGGATGAGAGAGAAGATTTATGAGCATCCTTGCAGAGTTAAAATGTTTGTCCTGGTACTCCAATTATGATGATTCCAAGATCATAAAGATTATATTTTTCATCCGCCATCTAAAACCAACAGTAGATCGCCATAGAACAAAGCCAAAATGGTAATTTTGTCTTCAAACAGTAAAATAATGACCAATATAAAGCTAATCAGAAAGAATAATTTCTCATCTTCTTTATTTGAATTTTTAAAGTTTATTAAAATATGCGATTCAAGGGTTTTTTTGGAACCACTTTCTTAAGACTGCTTGTTTGCCAGAGATCGTAGCCAAAATCGTAATTCAGTCTTCAAACAGTAAAATAATGACCGATAAGCTTATCTGAAAGAATATTTTCTCATCTTCTTTATTTGAATTTTTAAAATTGAATAGAACTAGGAGTGGGCTATACATGGGTCAAAAATACTTTTTTTGTAATTTCAATATGACAACAGTTTTTTTTTATTCCTTGTAATGTATCTCAACATGAAATGACAATATTTTTTGTCTTGAGTCCGAGAAAAAAGTGTGCCGGGCCAAAATGCAAAATGGCCGCCAAAACCCCCCAAAATCACAGCTTTGGCCACATCTTCTTTATTTGGTGGTCTTTTTCTCTGGTTTTGGTGTCTATTCATATGTTTTGGGGGGCATGCAATTTGTTTTTCCTGTAATTAGTACTTTTAAACCATTATTTGTAGAGTTAAAAGGTAATAATCCCTAAATTTTCCCATTTTTGTAGCCTTTTTTCAGCCAAAAAGTAGGTTTTATCATCCTGGGGTTCTGGGGTATTAGATGGTACGAGGTCAACAATAGCAAGCAGCTTCATATAGCTATATTGCTTTTATTCCTCTACTTTGGGTTTTACGGATATTTGTGAAATATCTTATTAAATAAACAAATGTCAATTATCCATTGGGGCTATACAGTATACATGTACAATGTACTGTACATACATACTGCACTGCATATTAATGCATTGGCTACCATGACAGATAACAAGGCCTGTATAAACTATAGTGTCATAGAAATGAGCTCTCAGGTTTAGAATTAGATGCCTCAGAAATTGAAGATATGTTTTGTCTCAGAAATTGAGGACATGTTTTGTCAAATGTGCTAATTCAGGGGGCGGAGAGAGGTAATTAACCCCACATCATGCGGGACATCATGGCATTTACACTGTAGCTATTCTGGGCCCCGTTGCATAAAAATTTACCATTATGTTCACTTAATGGTAACTTGCATGGAATCCTTGATTCTGATCGGCTGTTGATCAGCGTTACCATGATAGTTACCTGACCCCATAAACATAGGCCAGTAAGACAACACAACCAAGTAAAAAAGCCTCCAAATTAAGAAGATACATGGCTAAAAATGTGATGTACGTATGTGATATACATGTATATGTGATATTTATGTGCAATTTAGTTTGCTGGTTTCATCATGTACATCAGCTGACAAGCAATCAAATTCACAATCTAATTCTAAACATTTGAAGCCTATTTCTATGACACTATATACATGTACAGGACTTGTCATGTGCCATGGTGGTCAATGCATGGATGCAAGCAGTGTAGTATATGTACAGTGCATTGTATACCGTATAGCCCCTATGGATAAATGACATTTTCTTTTATTTGATAAGATATATTTCGCAAATGTCCATAAACCCAAACTTAGAGGAATAAAAACAATACAGAGCTCTATATAAGCTGCCTGCTACTGTTTAACTGGTATCGTATAATATCCAAGAACCACATGACGATGAAACCTACTTTTTAGCTGAAAAAAGGGTATTAAAAATTGGTAAATTTAAGTAAAATCACCTTATAACTCTACAAATAATTATTTAGAAGTACTAATTTTAGGAAAAACAAATTGCCTGCCCCCCAAAACCTATGAATAGACACCAAAACCAGAGAAAAAGACCATCAAATAAAAAAGTTGTGGCCCAAAATGTGATTTTGGGGGGATTTGGCGGCCATTTTGGATTTTGGCCCGGCACACTTTTTTCTCGGACCCGAGACAAAAAATATTGTCATTTCATGTTGAGATAAGGTAAAAGGAACACAAAAAAACTGTTGCCACAGTAAAACCAAAAATCACCCAATTATAGCCCACTCCTAATAGAACATGAGATTCAACGTTTTTTTGTCTCGCCTGCATAGCAGAGCGAGACTATAGGCGCCGCTTTTCCGACGGCGGCGGCGTCAACATCAAATCTTAACCTAAGGTTAAGTTTTTGAAATGACATCATAACTTAGAAAGTATATGGACCTAGTTCATGAAACTTGGCCATAAGGATAATCAAGTATTACTAAACATCCTATTTGAGTTTCAGGTCACATGACCAAGGTCAAAGGTCATTTAGGGTCAATGAACTTAGACCATGTTGGGAGAATTATTTTCAAAATCTTAACCGAAGGTTAAGTTTTTGAAATGACATCATAACTTAGAAAGTATATAGACCTAGTTCATGAAACTTGGGCATAAGGTTAATCAAGTATTAGTGAATATCCTGCTCGAGTTTCAGGTCACATGACCAAGGTCAAAGGTCATTTAGGGTCAATGAACTTTGGCCAAGTTGGGGGTATTTGTTGAATTACCATCATAACTTTGAAAATTTATGGATCTAGTTCATGAAACTTGGACATTAGGTTAATCAAGTACCACTGAATATCCTGTGCGAGTTTCAGGTCACATGACCATGGTCAATGGTCATTTAAGGTCAATGAACTTTGGCCGTGTTGGGGGTATTTGTTAAATTACCATCCTAACTCTGAAAGTTTATGGATCTAGTTCATAAAACTTGGACATAAGAGTAATCAAGTATCACTGAACATCCTGTACGAGTTTCAGGTCACATGACCATGGTCAAAGGTCATTAAAGGTCAATGAACTTTGGCCATGTTGGGGGTATTTGTTGAATTATCATCCTAACTCTGAAAGTTTATAGATCTAGTTCATAAAACTTGGGATATAAGAGTAATCAAGTATCACTGAACATCCCCTGTGAATTTCAGGTCACAAAACCAAGGTCAAAGATCAGATAAGGTCAATAAACTTAGGCTATGTTGGGGTAATTGTTGAATTGCCATCATAACTTTGAAAGTTTATGGATAGAGTGAATGAAATGTGGACATGGGTGTAGTTGACAAGTCTTAAGTCACCTTTCAAATGTCATTTATGGTCAATGAACGTGGTATTATGTCATTATATCATTATATGAATGGTGTTTTTGTGAATGATTATTTTATTGTAGTTTTCAAAGTTAGCACTGCTGCTATATTAAATCGCGTAATGCATGCAGGCGAGACTGCCAGAGGCGTTCCACTTGTTTTTTTTGGCACTACTTTCTTCAAGGCTGCTTGGAAGTTTCTCCAAGATTACACGTCTACATGTACATGTATAGGTCTCATGTTTCAGTGAATGCTGAACTTCAGTTTCAGTGTTTTTTTCTCATCTCCAAAAACAAACAATTCATAAATATTTCAATGAATTCAACAATTAAAGTTGAACAATGCATGCAATATAAAGTTTCAATTATGAATTATGAATTTGAAACAAAAAATAATTGTACTATTGCAACCTCCCCCCCCCCCCCAAGCTATATTGATAAAATTCAAATCCCCCTCCCCTTATTCTTTGTAGTGCTCACTGAATATTTTCTATGCTAAATAAATTTTCATTTATGAATTATGAATTTGAAACAAAAATTAATTGTACTATTTGCAATACCCCCCTCAAAAACTATTTTGATTAACTTTACCCCCCCCCCCGTATTCTTTGAAGTGTTCACTGAATTTATTCTACACTCAATCAAACACTTGTGTGGGTAATTATTAATAATCAATCTTTACAAACGGATTTGCATTTGGAAGCTCAATGTAAATCTTTAAAGGTCAAGTCCACCTCAGAAAAATGTTGATTTGAATCAATAGAGAAAAATCAGACGAGCACAATGCTGAAAATTTCATCAAATTCAGATGGAAAATAAGAAAGTTATGACATTTCAAAGTTTCTCTTATTTTTAACAAAATAGTTATATGAACAAGCCAGTTACATCCAAATGAGAGAGTCGATGATGTCACTCACTCACTATGTCTTTCGTTTTTTATTGTTTGAATTATACAATATTTCAATTTTTACGAATTTGACGATTAGGACCTCCTTACCTGAAGCACAAAATGTTAAAATAATGGAATTCCACGTGTTCAGGGAGGAAAGAAACTTCATTTCACATAACAATGACGAGAAAATCAAACTATTTCATATAATAAAATACAAAAGAAATAGTGAGTGATTGATGTCATCAGTTCCCTCATTTGCATACCGACTGAGATGTGCATATAACTGTTTTGTGAAATGAAGCGAAACTTTAAAATGTTATAACTTTCTTATTTTACATCCGATTTTGATGAAATTGTCAGTGTTATGCTTGTTCAATTTTTTTCTCTTTTTATTCAAATCAAGTTTTTGTTTGGGTGGACTTGTCCTTTAAATCATTTTTGATGACTTGTTGATTTTGAGGTGACAAAGCAATGTATGGGCCCATGCACAAGCATAATAGAGTCACTATTGTCCCCAGACAGTTGGGCCCATGAAATGCTTTGTAGGATCTGATGCTTAATGTACTCACCTGCCATTTTCACCTGGATTAAATAAGAACAAAGTGGATAGATTTCCAGCTTTTGATAGTACGTGTATTTGTTGATGTGTTATGCATATATACATCTCATAGGTCTTGCCATTGATGAAAACATAAACGTCAACGCTCCTTCGTACATTGAAGAGATGGAGGGTAACCTTGCAGATATGTACGTGGAGGCTAATCGCCGTAGCAACCAGAGAATGGTGGAGATGGAGCAGCTACTGGATCAGCTGGATCCCGAGAGGAATCCTGCAGTGGATCCAGGTGGAGCCAGGAGAAAGAGAGCAGTGACTGTGAACACAATAACGGCACAGGTACGTAAAGCTTTCAGACGGGTTCATAGGGCTCCACTTACCTTCACTCTTTAATAAAGTGCTGTAGTTTTCTTATTCCAACCTAATTACAGCACAGGTATGTTAAGCTTTCAGACGGGTTCCACTTTCTTTCATTCTTAAAGTGCTGTCATTTTCTTATTCCAGCCTAATTACAGCACAGGTACGTAAGGCTTTCAGACGGGTTCATAGGGCTCCACTTACCTCACTCTTTAATAAAGTGCTGTAGTTTTCTTATTCCAACCTAATTACAGCACAGGTATGTTAAGCTTTCAGACGGGTTCATAGGGCTCCACTTTCTTTCACTCTTAAAGTGCTGTCATTTTCTTATTCCAGCCTAATTACAGCACAGGTACGTTAAGGGTTCATAGGGCTCCACTTTCTTTCACTCTTAAAGTGCTGTCATTTTCTTATTCCAGCCTAATTACAGCACAGGTACGTAAGGCTTTCAGACGGGTTCATAGGGCTCCACTTTCCTTCACTCTTAAAGTGCTGTCATTTTCTTATTCCAACCTAATTTCAGCACAGGTACGTAAACCTTTCAGACGGGTTCATAGGGCTCCACTTTCCTTCACTCTTAAAGTGCTGTAGTTTTCTTATTCCAACCTAATTTCAAACTGGAGGAAATATGTTAAACTAGATCCCATAAAATGCCCCCCCCCCAAAAAAAAAAAAATAAATGATAATAATGATAATAATAATATTGAGTTGAAATTTTAAAAAAAATGATAATACTATTAATACTAAATAAATGCAAAATAAAAATGAAATAAGAAATAAATAATTGTACCTTTTTATTCAGTATTTTATCAGAAACAATTCAAACAGGCGTATATTTTTAGTTATCAGGAATGATAGCCAACTTTAATATTAGCAAGCTGATTGCATACAAAGTAAAGAGCCTGTGAAGTACATCATCGTTGTTCATTGATCAAAGTTTTCATCAAACCTAAATTCATTTGTCTCTCTTTTTGTAAATGTATTAAAACCAACCATGGGGAAAGATGGGCTTTTCCTTTATTTTTTTCCAGACGTAACATCTTATTTATAGGGCAGCAGTTTTTCTTAAGTGTTAAGAATTGATATGGAAAGGCATCTCATATACTCCCATTGTCCTTTAGTATTCCTTGATTATATCTGACATCTGGCCTTGGCCAATTTTATATCAGATTTGACCATAAAATATTGTCTCCACAAACGTACAAGATTTGATCTGTTTTTAATGGCATCTTGCCAGTCCTAAAAGAATGGCAGGTAATATGATTACAGCTTTAATGCATATCACTCATATCTCTTTTATTGTAAATCGACGACTTTGAAGACTTGAGAAGTACATGTACATGTATGGCCCTACATGTACATACACGTATGTACACAATTAACATCATTGTGAATAAATACCTTCCTGCGAAGCAATTATGATGCACTAATTTTCTTCAAAATAATCAACCATAGAATATAATGAATAGATTGTTTTTAATCATTTTATTATAACCATGGTAAGCTGTATGTGTTTCAATGCCCCCCCCCCCATCTGCAAGAGCAGTGTGCATGTAATCATTGGGGTTTGGGGATCAAAGAAGACCATTTTTTTTTCATTCCCAGGGGTTGGGTAAACTTGTCTGAGTAAAGTACAACATTTTTATTATTACTATGTTGCACAGTAGTTTCTTTACTCAATATTTTGAGATGACTTTTCTTCTTTTTTTTCAGAGGTCATGCAGGGCTCCACACTAACCCTTTTTTTCTACTGGTCCAACCAGTTCATGTCGGACCAGTAGATTCCCAATTTTTCAATTTTTTACTGGTCCGAACGTAAAATATACTCTTCCCCCAAAATAGAGAGAAACATAAAAAAGACTTGAGTTTATTTTGCTATCTTATTTGCCCCCCCCCCCTCAAAAAAAAAAACATACAAAAAATAGTACACTCACACAATATTTCACAAGCGCCATTTCTCAATTTTGGAGAGCCATTCTTTAAGATAACAGAGCCATTTTTTAATTCACAAAAGAGGAGAAAATATCATTTGTATCAGTTATATTTTTACTGGTCATGTCGGACCAGTAAATCTGGCTATTTCTGAAAAGTTACTGGCCCGACAGCAATTTTTACTGGTCTGAGAACTTCGGACCAGTGCCAGTGTCGTGCTCTACTGTTTCTGGTCATCATGCTATTGTTGTTTGTAAAGGACACTATTAAAAAAACAGGTGGTGTTAATAACTTGCTGTAGCTTCCCTTCTTATGAGTCATAATCCTAAAAATATTCCCAAGAATGGACCAATCGTACGATGATTAACAGCATCATTAGGTTCTCCATCGCCACGGTAACTAGCTAAGCCCATAATGCTTTGTACTTGAAGCGTGGCATTAAAAGCTATGTTGTGGGATTTGAGAGGGATGACGACGATTGTCTTTGCCAATTTTGTATCCTCTTGTGCCTCGGAATACATGTACCTTGAATGATTGTCTCTCTCTCTTTCTATGTCCCTCTCCCCTCTCTCTCTCTTTTTCTATATCTCTCCTTGCTCACTTTGTCCCACTTCGGAATACCCCTCTCTCTCTATGTCCCTCTCTTCTCTCTCTCTTTCTCTTTATATCCCTCTCCCCTCTCTCTCTCTTTTCTATATCTCTCCCCTCTCCCTCTATCTGCCCATCTTTTAACTGTTTCTTCATCACTTCACCGTCTCTTCTTCCTCCTCTCTGCGCCCCCTTCTCTGCACCCCCTTCAATCTTTCCATCTCATTTCACTCTCTTATTGTTCTGCTGTGTTTCATTTTGTTCCTTCTTTATTTTATGTTATTAGTTTGCCTTTTAACTTTCACCTCAATATCTTTTTGCCTAGTCCTTTATTCATGCTTTTAATAAAAATAGATTCTTTATCTATCTATGTATATATCTGTCTATCTATCTATCTATCTATCTAGCCAATGCATTGTTGTATTCGTGTATGTATTTCAACGTGAAGCACATTATTTGCAAGTTCTATATACTTTTGATATATTTCACACAAATAAAGCCATCTGTTAATATGGTAACTCCCGTAGCAACTCGGCAGGACAGCGTTTTGCTGGTAAAAGCCAAGCTGGTATATAACCAATTACCTAGGAAACATTTTACGCTTAGGTATTAAATCAGTCATAGTGGCTGACCTTATAGACGACAGATATTACTCTCTGGCCTTTTTTATCAAAGTGGAGAAAATGGCAGAGTGGGGATGCTAACTCACAACCTTGCGAACATGAGTCCAATGCTCTAACCACTGGACCACATCGCCATCAATAGTTATGACAATGATTTCATGGATTTTTTTTTTTCAAATTGAGATTTCCTTAAGTGATAAATAACCTCCAGTATTCTTCAGTTGCCTATAATCTGACTCAATTGTAACGTCCATTTTCCGTGACGCCCCTCGTACAGATAATAGACATGACCCGACTCACCAACCCCACCGATGTCGAACTGACTTTCTACATAGTGGAGGAAGGTACCAAACTTCTCTCGGGGGAGGCCAAGACGGTGCTGGATGAGCTCACCCTCCAAGAGATGACCCTGTATATGGCTGTCCCAGTCAACAGTCCACCTATTGGTAAATACATGTAGTGATTATTAGCAATAGTCGAAACAGGGAGCATGTGCGGACTGAAGTGTTGTAGTGATGTGAGGGTATAAGAGGCTGTTCTCACTACGTTCCTAAAACTAGTTTAGTGGAAACTAGTTTAACGCGTAGTGAGAACGGTCAAAGCGGTCTTGGAAGCGATCTTCCAAACCAGTTTGGAAAACCACCTCGCGATGTAGTTTTCAAGATCGCTTTGCCTCGTTAAACTGGTTTTAGCGTAAGCGAGGACACAACCGTTCTTCGGAAAGCGATCTTCGCACATTTTGAGCGCGCTACTCCACACGACAGGTGTAGAATGCCTATGCTGCGGTTTCGAATTTCGCGCGAAACGTGTCACCCCACTGAGAGCGTTTCCATAGCAACAAGAGAGCTTTACGGGAAGTGATTTTGAAAACCACTTTCGTGTGATCAAGTGGGAACGCTAGCAAAGCGATCTTCCAAAGTGGTTTCCTGAATCGGTTTCCAGTAAACTAGTTTTAGAAAGCGTAATGAGAACGGCCTCTAAGAACACGTGGGTGTGAGGGTGTGTGTGTGTATGTGTGAGGAAGGGAGAGAGAGAAAGATATCATGAGGGGGCGGGACATAGGAAAGCAAGAGACTGGAGACAGAGAGAGCATAAAGGAGGGAAGATATATGTAGAGAGAGAATCGGCATGATTGAAAGGGAGAGATAAATTGATTGATAGATGAATAGATAGATACAAAGAGAGAAAGGACATGATAGAAAGGATGAGATAGATAAATAGATACATGTAGATAGATAAATAGATAGATATCTAGAGAAAGGATGTGATAGAAAGGAGGAGATATATGGGTAGATAGATAGATAGATAGACAGACAGACAGACAGACAGACAGACAGACAGACAGACAGACAGACAGACAGATAGATAGATAGATAGATAGATAGATAGATAGATAGATAGATAGATAGATGAAAATATATAGAAAGGATGAGATAGGTAGGTAGATAGATAGATAGATAGATACCTGTAGATGAATAGATAGATACATAGGGAGATTAGAGTTAGATCATGGTTTTAAATGAAAGGAAAGAGAACAAAAGAAAGAAAGAAAGAAGGAAGGAAGAAAGAAAGGAACGAAAGAAAAGAAAGAAACAAAGCGAGAAAGTTAGAGAGATAGATTGAGGATGGTCAAGGAGGAGATAGAGGGAAGCCCAACCTAGAATGATAGTAGTTAAAGGGGAATGAAACCTTTGGAACAAGTAGGCTTGTGTCGGAACAGAAAAATCAAAGAATAAGAACAAAGAAAGATTGAGAAAAATCTGACAAATAATGAGAAAGTTATGAGCATTTGAATATTGCAATCACTAATGCTGTGGAGATCCTCCCATTGGCAATGCGACGAGGATGTGTGATGTCACATGTGAACAACTTTCCCTTTGATGGACTATAAAATACCCCAAAAATGTCTCTTTTTGCTTTTTCTTATGGTGATACAAACTCTTTATCCATGATGTATTCTTTAGAAATCTGTATTACATGCCCTCCTGTAGAAAGAACACATGATCTACTGATAGATGTGATAAAAGAGGCAGTTGAAGTGAAATATATACTAAAGTAATGGGGAGAGTTGTTCACAAGTGACATCACACATCTATGTCGCATTGCCAATGTGATGATCTCCATAGCATTAGTGATCATAATATTCAAATGCTCATAACTTTCTCATTATTTGTCCGATTTTTCTCAAACTTTCTTTGATCTGTTTCTTTGAACAAGCTATCTTGTTCCAGATATTTCATTCTCCTTTAACACCGACGTAACAAGACTAGCAAGAACTGCTCTTGAGATGAAATATATTTTGAAGACTTTTTCTTGTGTGGTGCATTGACGTCATACCTTCAAGAGTACAGGAAATGCAGATTGAAATTAAACTCACGATATTGTCAAGATTTGTTTTTCTCATATTGCAATCACAGAGGTTGTACCATCAACCACAGTCATGCCATCGGCCGAGCCTCCGGCCCGCCTGTGGATCATTGCGGCAGTTCTCGTTCCATTGGCTCTACTGCTCTTCTGTTGCCTCTGCTGCTGTTGCTGCTGCTGCGGGCGCAAACCCAGGAAGGAAGACGGTCCCATGGATCCCGATACATTCAAGATGCTCCAGTTCAAGGCAAAAGTAAGTGAGGGTGTGCAGACTGTGCAGATAAATAAGAGTTGTGGTCCCGATCTCAAAATGAGTTCGAACAGAATCAATCAAAATTACCACCAAAGTGTTAATGTGTGTATGAATAAAAACTGAACTATGTGAGGTCATGAAGCTGAATAAAATCACACTGAAAATGACCACAATATTTTTTTAATTTCCCTATTAAAAAGTTGTGAATCTGTTGAGAAATAGTTGGATCGTGCTCTCCTCAGTACACATACAGGCAGCAATATTTAGTATTAATCCTATCTAGTTATGAATCTGTTGAATTGCTTCCTCTTCAGTTCCTATAAAGACAGTAATACAGTTTTCATTTCCCCGAGTTATGAATCTGTTTAAAAAAAGTGTTAGAAATTGTGCCCTCTACAGTACACATACAGACAGCAATATTTAGTTTTAATCCCATCTAGGGCACATGAGAGTAATTCATCCGCGCGCAAAGCATGCCGGACAGGCGTAAGTAAAGATCACATGACTTTATTGATTAAAATAATTCATTAAAAATAGACAAAATGTTTGTATATCAAAATATAAATGATAGAAACAATGTCATGTTCATACTCTTTCATAATTAAGGCCTTTGGGGAGGCTAGACTGCATTTTTGTATTTCATTTTAATTATTATTACCCACAATGCAGTTCGGGTTTTTCTGGCAATGAACTGGCCAAAATTATGGTTAGTCTTATTTCAGGCCATTTAACTTTTGATTGAGCTGGACAAGTACCCGATTGACATATCAAGTCTTAATGTACTGTTAATTGTGACTAATGTCAGTGAATTAAAGCAAAATCTATCGAAGGATTGATTTTTGATGATTTTTTGATGAGCTATGATTTAACACGTGAGTGAATGGGGGTCTGTAATACTCATGTGAGCCCTCCAGTTATGAATCTGTTGAATTTGATTTGTTGAATTGCGCCCTCTTGAGTTCCTATAAAGACAGTAGTACAGTTTCCATTTCCCCAGTTATAAATCTGTTGAGAAATAGTTGGATCATGCCCTCCTCAGTACACATACAGGCAACTATATTTAGCTTTAATCCTAACTAGTTATGAATGTGTTGAATTTATCTTGTTGAATTGCGCCCTCTTCAGTTCCTATAAAGACAGCAATACAGTTTTCATTTCCCCAAGTTATGAATCTGTTGAGAATTAGTTGGATCGTGCCCTCTTCAGTACATTACATGCAGCAATATTTGGTTTTAATCCCACCTAATTATGAATCTGTTGAATTTTATTTGTTGAATTACGCCCTCTTCAGTATCCATATAGACAGTACCCTGGCAGCCCTCAGGACCAGCATCTCCAACCAGTCCCGCGAGGGTTTGATGTGGTCAAACAAGATTATGCTAACAATGCGTTTGGTATGGAGGCAGGCATGGCGGAGGGGAAGCAGCAAATTGAAGAAGAAGCTGAGATGATGATACAGAGAGAGCTACCGAGAAGGTGGGATAACAATTAAGTTTATATAGAACTGTTGCCTGTTTGATGTTAAAACATTTGATAATAATAATCCGCTTTTATATAGCGCTTAATACATCGGAACGACGTGTCTAAGCGCTTTACAGATATATTATTACCCCGGTCATCGGATTCAATCAGTCATTCCCGCACACAATGTGTGCACATCCTCCACTCCCTGGGGAGTATTCCAGTCAGTCGCCGGTGAGGCGCACACAGTACTGGATAAGCTACAATGACTTTCACATCCTACGGGGTACCCATTTAGCACCGGGGTCGAGAGTGGCAAAGTGTGGATTAACGCCTTGCCAAAGGACGCCAGACCGCGGTGGGATTTTAAAATATTCAAGCTACAAGCTACTGTTATAAGCCGCTGAAATCCTGTGATTTGTTTGGTTGAGAGCAACCATGGCATGGAATCTCTATGTTCTTATCGGCTCCATTTCATAAAGCCTGTTATCATTTTCAGGTTACCAGCTACTGTTAAAAGCTGCTGAAATCCTGCCATTTGATCGGTTGAGAACAACTGAGCCATATTAGCACTGTTTTTTAAACAAGGCACAGTGCTTGTTGCATTTCGTAAAAACTTACTATTACTCACAGGTTAGAACCTTATAAGCTACCAAAGTTATAATTTTGATTCAGGGGAAATTTGGTGTAGATATCTGACATTTCTGAAGACGACCTTTCATGAAGAGGGGCCCAGTACATCTTGACACCATACCAAAAATAATTAAAAAATTCCATCACAAAAACGATTTCATTTCTGAAACCATTGACATCCTGCCATTTCATTGGTCAAGAGCAGATTTTGGCAGAGATAATGTACGTGCTTTTATTATCAACACCCTTTTATGAAACTGGACCTAGTGCGTACTGACAATAGTTCATCAATCCTCACTCGGGATAACGTAATATAATAAGCGATTAGAATTTTGATTGAAATTTGGCATTTATTTTCAAGCATTGTCATTGCAAATAAAGTCTGAAGACTGGTAAATACAGATTTGGGTAAGACTTTTTGCCTTTGCTTTTGATGAACAATTTTCTAAGATGTGGTCATGTTTATCCTGCCATTTTTTTCATTTAATTTTTCTGTCAATATTAAGTTACAAGTTAATATTATTATCTAACATTGGTAACACAAATGTGTACAATAAAATGAAGTAGAGGGTTTTTTTTTGCAGGTGTTTCTGCATTTATTGATAATTCAATATATGAAACACAGTAATCATAATGCATATAAAGAAATAAAAAAATAAATGATAGAATTATAAATTGTGATGATTACATGAAGTTCCATGATCTTATGAAATAAAAGGATCAGTATTTTAACTCTGAATAATTCTTTCATTCCATGTCTTGTAGAACGGTTGAGGGTCATGTATCACCTGTCCTTCACACCAGAAACCAGTACCCCATCGGACAGTCACCGACCCCCAGTGGGACTTCTAGCTCTTCCCTGGTACCACCTCTACCTGTAAAGGTAAGTTATAGGAGCCTACTCTGTCCTACACACCAGAAACCAGTATTCCATAGGACAATCACCGACTCCATATGTGTCATCTAGTTTTTCCCCAGGATCACCTCTCCCTGTTAAGGTAAGATATAAGAGCCTGACCTGTCCTACACACCAGAAACCAGTATCCCATAGGACAGTCACCGACCCCCAGTGGGACTTCTAGTTCTTCCCTGGTACCACCTCTACCTGTAAAGGTAAGTTATAGGAGCCTACTCTGTCCTACACACCAGAAACCAGTATTCCATAGGACAGTCACCAACCCCCAGTGGGTCATCTTGTTCTTCCCTAGGATCACCTCTCCCTGTTAAGGTAAGTTACGAGAGCCTAACCTGTCTCTCACACCAGAAACCAGTATCCCAAAGGACAGTCACCGACCCCCAGTGGGACTTCTAGTTCTTCCCTAGTACCACCTCTACCTGTTAAGGTAAGTTACGAGAGCCTAACCTGTCTCTCACACCAGAAACCAGTATCCCAAAGGACAATCACTGACCCCAGTGGGTCTTCTAGTTCTTCCCTAGTACCACCTCTACCTGTTAAGGTAAGATACGAGAGCCTGACCTGTCTCTCACACCAGAAACCAGTATCTCATCGGACAGTCACCGACCCCATGTTGGACTTCTAGTTCTTCCCTGGTACCACCTCTACCTGTCCTATGTGTTGCTTTTTCCCTTTTTTGTATTGGGGGATGATCCTTATTCTATCCTTCATGTACCCCAGAAGTATAAACAAGCTCTGTCATTGTGTTGTGGTAACTAATTAATGTCCTGCTAAAGTACAAATCTTTCTATAGATGGAATGAGAGCTACACGTATAAAACTGCTTGTAACCTGCCACCCCAAACATTAAAGGCCATCGCACACCTTACGACTGTTCGCGATCCGATTTTGGAACAAATCGCATTTTGCTCATTTTCTGAAAATGTGAATGGAACATATCATTTTATTTGAGGTTTAAATTAATTGAAAGAATACTAATATAACAATTTTTAAAGATTGCAAGCCTTTATTTCGGAGTAAAGGCCAAATTAGTTTAAAATCGTAGCCAATCGTACGACTGCTATGACGTCATTACGACTAGATAGTAAATTCGCTTTTATTCTAAGAAGGATGATAGCATAGTCACAGATTTAAACATAGGTATTCGTACGATGATTTAGAACATTACACAGTAAGATATTCCAAGTCTCAATGTTAGCATCAAAGTCTACAATATTTTATTCTGAAATCGGGTCGCAGACCAATCGTAAGGTGTGCGGTCACCTTTAGTCACCCAGAGTGAATTTTGAGATTTTTATTTAACTTGATATTAAGCACATCCTAGAATGATATATGACTTGGTCAAAATGGATCAACAATAACCCACTCAAGTACTGGAATGAATATACAAGACATTAAGTGAGAGCTGTAAAGGATAAAGAGAAAACAAGGTTTCAATGAAGTTTGGGATTCACTCAATCATGAGTAGTGCACACTGTCTGAAAAAAGGTGGAAAATTCCCATGATTGAATGCTTTGGGGCGACCTTCTTTTCTAAAGTCTCCCGAAGGTATGTCACAAATAACATTCAAGAAAAGAATTCTACATAGATCAAAATAATGAGAAATGTTTACAGCATGATTGCATCTTGCACAAACAAGTAGCCTTTGAAATTTAAGAAACGGCCCCATACTTCAGCAAATGCCCCAAGTGTAGTGAATATGATGATGAAATGACAAAATGCCTAAATCTAATCTCCTTAAAAGTAAAATTCATAGGTATTTTGTTTTTGAAAAGTACATTGTTATGAAAAATAATCAATGCGAGAAATTCCATAATAAAGGTTGTTGTTTTTTAAATTGTTTTACGAAGTAGGCATCATTAGTATTATTTCATTTATAAAATATTGTATGTTATGTAGAAAACATGTAATCAGAATGTATGTAAAAGAGTTATGCAAAACAATTTGATTCGTTATTGGTTTTGTTTATATTATGAAATAAAGGTTCTTTTTTTATTCTCTGGAATAAAAAGGAAAGAAAGAAAAATATGTGTAATACATTAAAAACATGAATTATTTCCTTCTCCTTCACTGCATGATGGATTGAATGGCCCGTATTCTGAAGTCAGATTTAACTTAGACCATGGTCTTCTAACTCTGTGCTAAAATTATGGGAAGCCAAAAGTGTCAAAATCTGTATTAAGTTGTATGTTTCTTAAGTTTACTGTGCTCTTTCCTGATTCATCCATGGTGAATACAATCACCTATTTATACTTCCAAATAGAGCCAAATGAGCTGAAATATGATATCACTACTGTTAGTGATTTATGTAACAATTGGCTATCCATACTTAAACCACAACTTTAAACCTGAGTTTAAGTTAAACCTGACTTCAGAATACAGGCCAATGAGATTTAACATGAGGTGAAAGAAAGATACTCTCTTCAACAAGGAAAAAATTGTTGAATGAAGTGTTTTTATCTTTCACCGAATGCGAAATGTTGCACCATTGCATGACAAAGAATATTGGCTATTTGTATTGTACAATGCTTCAGAAGTAAGCGAAAATACAAAAAATAATCATTTGTTTTCTTATGATTATCTATGAAAATGGAAAAGAATTATTGAAACTAACAATAACAATTGGCTTTCCATACTTAAACCAGAACTTTAAACCTGAGTTTAAGTTAAACCCGACTTCAGAATACGGGCCGATGTGTTTTATTTCTCTCTCGTTATCAGCAAACCAAAGGTCACCAGAGGGTGAGAGATGGAAGTACTAGTGGAAGTGATACGGGGGAGGAGCTCTACAAACAGAGGAGAGAGTACATGGCCGCTCAGGATGAGATCAGTAAAGTACTAGAACCGGAGTTATACTCATCACAGGGGAGAAAAAGGTACAGTAGGGGGTGCTGTCCTCAAAGGGAGTTTGGGGGACTGTAGAATTAGACGTAGACCATGGTCTTACTTTGTGCTAAAATTATGGGAAGCCCCGATATCTGTTAATTTTGTTGTATTTTTTACAGTACAGGCCAAAAGTTTGGGGCCACCCTCAGAATTTAAATAAAACCATACAAAACACTGCATTCTGCATTCATTCAAATGTATTGATACTGAATGTGGATGGGCTATGGCATTTTCATGACACAACACAAGCATGTTTCAATCTGGTTTTGATTGCACTTCTGTCAAACCCCAGTTGGTTTTCATAATGTATAATTACGTAACTTTCAACTTTAGAGGTATGCATAAAATGTTAATATACTTAGATCAAAGGTTGTTTTTGACAACCTGAAAGCTTGTTAAAGGCTCGTCTCACATAGCAACAAATGATATATGTCAACCTGCCAATTGGACAGTCAACCTGCCTGAAACTTCAAGTCGTCTGCTCCTGCTCTATAACTCCACTAGCCAATTCAAGCCAGCCTTTTGTCATGTGCTCAATCTTCTCTCACCTCTCCAACTCAACCGATCTTCTACTCAAGCCTCTCATCCTGCCTACTGCTCAAGTTTACCATTCTTTCTGATTTACAGTCTTCTTTACATTACACTCATTTCCGAAAGATACTCTACTTTGTACATGTAACTTCCAATTTCTCACTTCTCCATTTTTCTTCTCCCTCTATCCACTTTTATCTCAGTCCTTTTTGGATTTTACATATGGTGTATCGTATAAACCTCTCCAGGGTTTGTTTATGCCTCCGTGCAAATGTTCAAACATCTTCTGCCAGAAACCAGTTTGCATGAATTATAGTATTTGTTGATATGTCAGACAAGCCTCAGAAAACTTTCAGATTGTCAAAAGCAACCCTTCTTTTAAATATATTCAAATTTTATGCATAACTTTTAAGTTTAAAGGCATGCATAAATTTGAATATATTATGAACCCGACTGGGGTTCACAGTAGCGCACTAAAAACTGGTTGGGAACATGCTTGTGCGATATAATGGAACTGTCATAGCACATTCAGAATCAATACATATGGGCAATTCCATAAATAATGTATGTCCGACCCCCTATATGTGGGACCTTCATGAAATTTTCTGTCTCTGATTTTTTGTTCTTTTGATAGTCTGTAATGCTCTCAAACGACCATGACTTGGTCAGTTCATGAAGTAAAGTTCAACTTTAGAAAAATGGGGGTCGGACGTACACAAGGTTGATTATTTTATGGAATTGCCCATATGCTTATATGCAAAATGCAGTGTTATGTATGATTATCTTTTAAATCTGAGGGTGGCCCCAAACTTTCGGCCTGTACTGTACACGTAGGTTTACTATTTTCCTTCCCCTTGCTTTCATAATGAATGCAAAATGAAAAATTACTCCCAGACAGTTATTAATGATATGAGTGTCAAGTGAGTTGATAACTGATCATTTACTGAAAGAGATTTGTGCCGCAGTTGGATTGCCAAAATTATATTAAACCCGAGATGAGAATATTGGCCCTAGAGGGTAGCTTGTCACAAGGGAGAAAATGGTACAATAGGTGGACTGTTCTCAAAGCGAGGACGGGGTGGGATGTAGAATCAGAATCATCGTCACATGGGATAACAAAGTACAAATGAGGACTGCACAGCTTGCACGGTAGAATAAGAGTTTTACTCTTCACAAGGGAGAAAAGGGTTCAATAGGGTGACTGTCGGAACTCCAAAGGAGGTGGGATTGGGAGAGAGAGTTATTCTCATTATGAAGGAGAAAGGGGGAGGGGTTCTAGAGCTAATATTATACTCGTCACAAGGGAGAAAAGGGTACGATAGGTGGACTGCTCTCAAAGCGAGGATGAGGTTTGCATGTAGAATCAGGTTTATCCTCATCCGATGGGATAACAAGGTACAAAGGGGTACTGCACTGCTTGCCTGGTAGAATAAGAGTTACACTGATCACAAGGGAGAAAGGGGTTCGGTTCAATAGGGAGACCATCAGGACTCCAAAGGAGGTGGGATTTGGAGAGGGAGTTATTCTCATTATGAAGGAGAAAGGGGGAGGGGTTCGAGAGCTAATATTATACTCGTCACAAGGGAGAAAAGGGTACGATAGGGGGACTGCTCTCAAAGTGAGGTGGGGGTTGGGTTGAGAATCAGAATTATCCTCACATGGGATAACAAACTACAAATGAGGACTGCACAGGTTACACGGTAGAATAACAGTTTTACTCTTCACAAGGGAGAAAAGGGTTCAATAGGGTGACTGTCGGAACTCCAAACGAGGTGGGATTCGGAGAGAAAGTCAGAACTAGAGTTATTCTCATTATGAAGGAGAAAGGGGGAGGGGTTCTAAAGCTAATATTATACTCGTCACAAGGGAGAAAAGGGTACGATAGGGGGACTGCTCTCAAAGCGAGGATGAGGTTTGCATGTAGAATCAGGTTTATCCTCATCCGATGGGATAACAAGGTACAAAGGGGTACTGCACTGCTTGCCTGGTAGAATAAGAGTTACACTGATCACAAGGGAGAAAGGGGTTCAATAGGGGGGCCATCAGGACTCCAAAGGAGGTGGGATTTGGAGAGGGAGTTATTCTCATTATGAAGGAGAAAGGGGGAGGGGTTCGAGAGCTAATATTATACTCGTCACAAGGGAGAAAAGGGTACGATAGGGGGACTGCTCTTGTACTTTGTTATCCCATGTGATGATGAGGTGGGGGTTGGGTTGAGAAACAGAATTATCCTCACATTGGATAACAAGGTACAAAGGGGTACTGCACTGTACGCCTGGTAGAATAAGAGTCATGTTCGTCACAAGAGAGAAAATGGTACAATAGGGGGACTGTCGGGACTCCAGCTGAGGTGGGATTTGGAGAGGAAGTTAGAACTAGAGTTATTCTCATTACGAAGGAGAAAGGGTGCTAAAGTGGGAGGGTTTCTAAAGCTAGATTCATGCTCATCACAGGGGAGAAAAGGGTACGATAGGGGGACTGCTCTCAAAGCGAGGATGAGGTTTGCATGTAGAATCAGGTTTATCCTCATTCGATGGGATAACAAGGTACAAAGGGGTACTGCACTGCTTGCCTGGTAGAATAAGAGTTACACTGATCACAAGGGAGAAAGGGGTTCAATAGGGGGGCCATCAGGACCCCAAAGGAGGTGGGATTTGGAGAGGGAGTTATTCTCATTATGAAGGAGAAAGGGGGAGGGGTTCTAGAGCTAATATTATACTCGTCACAAGGGAGAAAAGGGTACGATAGGGGGACTGCTCTCAAAGCGAGGTGGAGGTTGGGTTGAGAATCAGAATTATCCTCACATTGGATAACAAGGTACAAAGGGGTACTGCACTGCTTGCCTGGTAGAATAAGAGTTACACTGATCACAAGGGAGAAAGGGGTTCAATAGGGGGGCCATCAGGACCCCAAAGGAGGTGGGATTTGGAGAGGGAGTTATTCTCATTATGAAGGAGAAAGGGGGAGGGGTTCTAGAGCTAATATTATACTCGTCACAAGGGAGAAAAGGGTATGATAGGTGGACTGTTCTCAAAGCGAGGATGAGGTTTGCATGTAGAATCAGGTTTATCCTCATCCGATGGGATAACAAGGTACAAAGGGGTACTGCACTGTTCGCCTGGTAGAATAAGAGTTACACTGTTCACAAGGGAGAAAGGGGTTCAATAGGGAGACCATCAGGACTCCAAAGGAGGTGGGATTTGGAGAGGGAGTTATTCTCATTATGAAGGAGAAAGGGGGAGGGGTTCGAGAGCTAATATTATACTCGTCACAAGGGAGAAAAGGGTACGATAGGGGGACTGTTCTCAAAGCGAGGATGAGGTTTGCATGTAGAATCAGGTTTATCCTCATCCGATGGGATAACAATGTACAAAGGGGTACTGCACTGCTTGCCTGGTAGAATAAGAGTCATGTTCGTCACAAGAGAGAAAATGGTACAATAGGGGGACTGTCGGGACTCCAGCTGAGGTGGGATTTGGAGAGGAAGTTAGAACTAGAGTTATTCTCATTATGAATGAGAAAGGATGCAAAATGGGGAAGGTTCTAAAGCTAGAGTTATATTCATCACAGGGGAGAAAAGATACAATAGGGACTGTCCTCAAAGTGATGTGGGGTGTAGAACTAGTGTTTACCTTGTCACAATCGGTACATTAGGGGTGGGGAGGAGGTTAGAACTATCTGGGGACTGTCCTCAAAAAGGGTGGGGACAGTGTGTAGTTCTAGAATTATACTCATCACATTCAGACACAATGTATAAGGGAGAAGGTGGTACAATAAGGGAGCTAGCCTCTAAGGGAGGTCTCATGCAGCCTTGCAGAACCTACGACCCTCTGTTTCATAGCTTTGGGACTTGAAATACAATCCATTCATTCACTCAGATGAGAATTTGTGAAAATAATTGAATTTATTATATTACTCCATACAAAGTGATACAAGAACAATAACATTGTAAATCTATTTTTTTATCAAGGTTATAGAATTTCAGCAGAGCTCTCATCCGAAACCTTATTATCGCCCTTTAGAAAATATAGATTATGCTACATAAGCTGAGATTCAAAGACTACATCTTATGATTATTCATGAACACTATACAGTGCGTATCAAAAAAAAGTTTACACTTTGAAAAAGCCCTGGGAATTAAAAAATATACAACATGTGGGTAATTTTTTCACATATGATCTTGGGTTTGGGTCTCATCTATCCAATGAAAGTAAAAGTTTTGACAGAATGTTACACTTGAGTGAGCACTGTCCGTTTTTGTAAAGCTCGCAGAAATCTGTTTGCGCAGAAATGCTCCTTTTCACGCTGTGTCAAGGTGAAAGGGCGAAATCAAACTTACCCTGCACAACATTTCTCATACATTTCCCTTGCACTTTTAGTCAACTGAAATAAAAACGGATACATTCAAGCACTTTGTAACAAATTTGCCACCCAAATTGAAATTTCAACACTTAGTTAGCACAACATTCACCCTTTTTTTGCCAGCTGGATCTGAGGACATTACTGAATCTGAACAAAAATTTATATCAGACATCTCCAGCATTTGTTCACTCTGTTTTTATCATTTAGAGTGGGTTTACATTTCATTTTTCATTCAATACTTGTTTCTCCAAACTTTTTCCAAGCTTGACAATGATTAACAAAATGAAAATCAAGCCTAAGCCATTTCATGTAAATCACAGCTCAGGGTAAAGCAAATATCGTCACAATGGCCTTGGTGTGTGGGGGAGTGGGGTGGGGCGCAATGCACTCTTCGAAGTGTTTTGGGCAAGGAAACAAGTTAAAAAAGGGAAAAGATATCTTCAAATTAATTTCACTATCTAAATTCCATGTGTTCTTTATGATTGTGGTCTACTTTTATTCGCATAACTATTTTAAAGTTCTGTGCAAATCATTTTGCACTAACTTTTCAAAAGTAAGTGGTGCTCACTCAAGCGGAAATATTTTTCGACAGTTATATCGTCATTTGCTTAAATAGATCCGTACCAATGTTAAAATGTGGAAAAATCTTCAGGATATGACAAATGTATGATTTTACAGGATTTTTTCTAACTTTTTTTGATACGCACTGTAGAAGACAAAAAAAATAGATGGGATTTGTAATGTGCCAAATCCACTCTAAAGAATGCTTAACATAATTCACAAATTACAGTAGTTTCAGCTTCTGAAAAAATGATATAAATTATATACTAGAAATTGATTATAAAAAGTAAATAGCATTTCCCGTTTCTAGACAGTTTTTTTTTAAACAAAGTCTCTGCACAACCCTATCCCTAATCTTTCATGTTTTGAGAAAATAAGAATAAAGTGTTGTTATCGCCACAGGAGTAAATGTCAGACACCATTGATGTTGTTAAACAGTGCTTGACCTCTGAAACTTTCAAACAATACCTTCAAACATTTATCTTCAATTATTCTTAATTTCTTTTATAATTTCCTAAAAAGCGCCTTGAGCACTCTACAGAGTGGATGTGGCGTGATATACATGTAAGTCTAATTATTATTATTACTAGTATTATTAAAGGCACATTGTACAAAATGTTCAATAATGTACAAAATGTACTTGTACATTATAGATTTTCTGTTTGAGTGGATGTAACGGGTGTGTGTACACATGTATGCCTTTTTGTGTGCAGCTTGCCAGGATCAGATGATAAATACCTCTCAAAGTCTTTTTTAACTTTAACTTTTACTTCTTTCTACATACTATATCTGCATACTGCTCTCTCACTGGGAAGGTATTTTCTTTGTACATGTATTCCACACATTCTTGTTGTCAGAATATTCCCTATTAATAATAATGATTTTGATTATCATAATGATAATGATATTAATGATAATAATAACAATAATGATAATAACATTAGTGATAATAATTCTAAACTACATTACAAATTGGACGCATTTGAGATTGAATCAACAACAGTACGCCAGGCTTTACGACCTGATATGAGAGTTGGTAAATTTTGTTAACATAATAATAACAGGCATTTATATATCGCAATCTATCTATAAATAATCTATTCCAAGAAGGTGCATTGTTATTATTAATATTACCCCGGCTTTAGCCCGGGCTACCTTCCAGCGCTCGGTACATTCAAGGAATTAATCCTGCCGGGAACCCATTCTCCTCACCTCGGTTGATTGCAGCACAATGGGGGTAAATTGGGGAAAACCTGGCTGGGATTCGAACACATGTCCCTCTGAAGGAAAGACGAGAGTCGTAACCACTAGACCACAGCGTCCCCACATTGAATAGATACTGGTTAATATTTGTTTCTTCTGTCCATCATTTCAGTCAAAAGGGAAAAGCTGGTGGAAAGAAAGGAGGAGTGCAGAAGACGAAGGATAGAAAAGCGGAGGGAGAGAAATTGGTGAAGAGCAAACTGAAGAAGATGGAGTCCCTCCCAGACAACCATTACGCAAGAGCTGGTGTCGGCACACAGGTATGTTACACATTCATGATTTGTTCTTAATCTTTGTAAAGATGCTGTTTATTTGGAATGTGTTGCTACCTAGATATATAACATTCATCTCCTTAACCCCCCCCCCCCCACCCTCCCAAGAAGAAAAATAATAATGACAATATAAACATCACAAGTCAAAAAGTAAGCAATCCGGAAAAAAAAATACATAGGGCTTGGGGCGATATCACCCCCGAAATGCTCAAAAGAACATTGAAAACTAAAAAAGTAGCCCAGGGCCTCATCTTTAATACAAAGAGTCAAGATTGATCCAATCAATCACAACCATAGAAACTAGCAAGTCACCGTCCAAAATACATGTTTATTTCAAATATTTTCTAGATATGTGTATTCATACATTCACTGTTTTTTTTTTACAATTTAGTATGCTTCTCTTTGTTTTCAAAGGACATTGTGCTGATTTCCTAAAGAATTTTTTTTTACATCGATGGTTTTTCATAGACTTAAGGTTGATCGGATCAATCGTAACTATGGACGGCAAGCAACGCCAACATCCATTATGCATGTTTTTTCAAAAATATTTTCTAGTTGTGATGTTTATTCATGCATTAATTGTCTTGAAAATTCACTGTGCTTCTTTGTTTACAAAGGACATTGTGCACATTTCCTGTAGTAAATATCATGACAACGATGGATTGGATCAATGGTAAGTCTTTGTAAGACGGGCCCCTGGGCTCTGTCTTTTTACAAAAAGTTATGATTGATCCAATGTTAGGAGACTATTCATCAAATATACACATGCCAACTCTGACAAATTTCCATCTTACTAGTCTTAAGGGTACGAAACTCGATCCCAAGTTTTCCAATTGTAAATTATAAACAAGGCCCCCTTATCTGACCTTTGTTGGAGTCCTCTGTTTGCCGTTTTGATAATTCATTTGTGACTAGACACTGTTTGCTTAAGGTCTACAAACATAGAGCTATTGGTATTAGATCTTAGGTTAAAACAAATCTTTATTTTGATTGGATAATTTGTTTTTCTTCCACCAAATTTTGTAGCAGTTATCCAAAATACACTCTCCAATAATATTCAAAATTGAGAGACAATTTTTTACGGAAATGATGATTACATGTAAGGTTATAGTAAAACCGCATATTTCTGTTTTATAGGTGAGGCCATTTTGAACCTTAGAGAAATGTTGGTAATTGAGATATTTGGAAATAAATTGCTTCTCGTACCTTCATGTCATAAAATTTGAAGGGTTGTACTTCAGGCTAAAAATGATATAAAATTGAATGAATAGTATTTTATACACAAACACAACATGGAATATTGGATCGAACTGGATGAAAAATAACAAAGTTATCAAATTGTAAAGTCTTGCATTATATTTATAGAGATTCAGTTGTATGGGTTATCATGAATATGCAATTACTTTATGTCATGTTCCGTTTTTCAAAATTAGATATTATATAAAATATCAGTTTTTGGAAATTATCCCCTTGTAACAGAGCAATGGTGATCTTACACCTTGAGTCAGTAGTTATTCCTATTGTTACATTTTTGAACCACAATTTGGAATACTCACAGTACTTATTGAATGAAAGAAATAGAAATGGGAGTTGACCTCATCAGGTTGCTTATAATACAGACATGTGTAGAATTGATTAAACAATATACATGTAAATTGTAATGCAAAAATCAAAACTGCCACAACATTATATATTATTTTTTATCCTATTTTATTAAATAAAATCTTCAGCTATCTGTTTGTTTAATTTTACTCTATCTGTTTAAATAACATTATTTTTGGAATAAAAGGAAACAATTTAAATAAAGCACAGAGCGAGGCTATAGAAGGCACATACATAATCATCTTGCCCAGTCTTTAAAGGTCCAAGTACATGTCTATTCAGAGTTTATAGCAAGATGCGCAGCGCCTGCAATGTTCATAAATGTATCTGAAGGAGTTTTATGGAACATCTGGGCTGAGAGGAGGTCCAAAGATGATCTTTTCAATCTCCTCAACGTCGTTGGGGCACGGCATCATCCCCCGCTTGCTCTCGTTTTCCGTTACCGTGTCCAGCATCTGCTGTAGCATCTGGGAGCACGTCGTCTCGCGAATCAGCCGCCTCACGTACGGCTGCGAAATGTTCTTCAGCATCAGCACAAGCAGGGCCAGGTCCTGCTTGTCCAGGTCCGGATTGGAGGCGATGAGCCCCAGATTGGCCCGGATCTCGTTGTTGTTTCTGCTGCGGAAGAAGTTGTAGAAGTCCTCTGCCTTGCTGGATGAGGTCTTTCCCCGCTGCGATTCATCCATTATGATTTTGACCTGTCGTGTGGTCCCACTCATTTGCACTGGTGTGGTGAAAATTGATCCAAGCAAAGAATCAACTATCTTCGTAACCCTCAAGTTTTCAGTGTTAATTGCACCAAGCAGTTGTCTGATCACAATATATAGAGATTCAAAGGGTGTGGTTGCACTGCCACTAAAGCAGCTGAGTAACTACCATTCAATCAAGCTTTTGTTTGCTATATGCTTGATGGACCATCACATTCCAGGGATTGGAATTCCCAGGACAAGTCTACATGAATGATGCGCACTTGGTAATAATTGTTTTCTTTATTGGTGGAGGTGGAAACTGGAATTCCCCTGGTTATCTGGGTCTGTCGGCCAAATCTATTTCCTGATGTTTCTCTGATCAATGAATATTAAATTGTCTGCTGCCCTCTTGTGAATCAAGTCAGTAAGTCCAGAAGTCTTCATCGGTTGGGTACTTCCTTTTGCAACCCCGGTGATTTGTTCAGTGATCTGACACAGCTTTGACAGGGACTTTGGTCCTGCAGGAAAGAGAAGGCAAATAAGAGACACTTGTTTTGAAATTGGATGCATTTATAAGTACTGCAATGTTCTGATAAAATATTTAAAGGGCAAGTCATAGATGACAACAGGTGGGTGTAAATTAAGAGCGACTTTAACCTTATAAAATAGACTTTGCTTTTTCAACGCCTAAAGGCCACCGCACACCTTACGACCCGACTGGTCTTCATGCGACTGGCTTGCGACTGATCGAGTTGAGGGAGATGAATCGCAAGGTGGTCATAAGCCTCGACACCGCATACCTTGCGATCCGACTACCACGCTGTCTGCGACTCACGCATGCGCTTTTGCTTTTTGCCATAAAAAGTGAAAAAATGCGCTTACTACTGTGTATGCGCGTTGTTTATCATATACGCGTCGTACAACTCTGCTGTCTGATTGGCTGGAAGTTGATTGAGCTTGCGATCCAGTCATAAGGATTCGACACTATGTCAAATCCTTCTGATTTTCCTTGCGACTTGTCTCTGACCGGTCTGCAACGATCAAGCTGACAAGATCTGTGACGTCACATCTCCCCCACTCAGTCGCAAACCAATCGCAGACCAGTCGGGTCATAAGGTGTGCGGTGGCCTTTAGAAGACTGGGGGGGCTGATTCAGCCCCCTGTTATGACCTCGGCCGTCAATCGCGCGATCGGGAAGATAATTTGCACGCGCGTTACCCATGGCATAATCTACAAAACTATAAGATCAAATTCTGCGAAAAATCTTAATTATGCTAATTTATGCGTAAAATTAAAACTTTGCTCTAATTAACTAAATAATGCCCCTAAAATGCTGATTTTTGGTTCACAGCCTCTTTATAGGAATCTGATTAAATGTACTTTTTGAAAAATATCAAAATAAAATTTTTAAAAAATATTCAATTTTTTTGTAAATTTATTATCCTGTATTTCTTTGTTTTTTACTGTTTTTCAATGGAAATTGTCAGGGACTGTATTTTGACCATAAAAAAGGTGAAATTAATTGATTTTAATCAATAAAAGGAAAAATATTGACACATTTATGAATTTTGGCTAAAAACACTATTTGCATTGGAATTTACATTTTGGAGCAATTTCGAAACTGCGTACATTGGGGTACTTGAAAGTAAAAAGTCAGTGAGCGATGCGGTAAACAAATTTTGCGCAGCGGATTTATCACGAAAAATGTCGAGGGGGAGGCTGAATCAACCCCACCCCCCCCCCCCCCCGTCTCATTAGGGTGAAGAACGACTGAACCTTTCTTACATGCTTAATAATCACCGATGAACATTTTAATGGTTATCATTTTCTGCAAGAAAGGATCACCAGTCGTTCTTAAAGTTACTCTGTTATGAAACCGCCCCCTGGGTATTGATAGAAAGGATATTGAGGAGAGTGAAAAAAAATCACATTGATCATCACACCCACTCCCTGTTTGTATGGTTTGTTACCATGGCACCCACTATCAAACAGATTGTTTATAGCATTCCATATTTATATTTGTGTTTCCCTTTCTCTATGTGGGCTTGTAATTTTGTGTTTATTTGATTAGAAAATTTTAAAAGGAATGTTAATTTAACATTCTTTTGCATGAGTAATGTAATGAATGGGTTGTTTGTTTGTGTGTGAGGGGGATTATAAAAACCTGCTCCATTCATATACATTATTGTTCCTTGGAATATTTTTTTGGTAATAGTATGAGTAAATTAAGCAATTTTATCTTCAATGAACTGATAAACAATGGTGGAATTTTGCCAGAGGAGCAGGCATAGACATGTATGCCTATTAAAGGGATGGTCTGGGCTGAAAGTATGTATAGCTTAATAAATAGAGTAGAATTCACTGAGCAAAATGCTGAAAATTTCATCAAAATCGGATAACAAATAACAAAGTTATTGAATTTTAAAGTTTAGCAATATTTTGTAAAAACAGTCATCATGAATATTCATTAGGTGGGCTGATGATGTCACATTTCCACTTGTTCTTTTGTATTTTATTATATGAAATTATGTTTATTCAAATTTTTTCCTCCAAGACCTAGAAAAATTGGATTGACAACTGATTTAGTGCATTAGATATTTATTGCTGCAACTTATTTCATTATAAGGGAGACATATTATTCACACAAGTATGAAATAATGAAAAAATTATGATTATATGTAATAACATAAGAAAACGGAAAGTGGAGATCAATGTGACATCATCAGCCCACCTAATGAATATTCATGACGACTGTTTTCACAAAATATTGCTAAACTTTAAACTTCAATAACTTTATTATTTGTTATCCGATTTTGATGAATTTTTCGGCATTTTGCTCAGTGAATTCTACTCTATGTATTAAGATATTAATATTTTCAGCCCGGACCATCCCTTTAATGACGTTCCTATCTTTCCAATGGGTGCTACATGTACATTAGTGTTTATGAGATTTTTATTTTCCCTTCACTATCGGTGTATAATGGGCAATATCTGATTTTGTTATGGTAATAAAGGACCATTCATTTTGTGAAATGTTCAAAAGAAGACACAATATATGAAGTTCACTTCAGATGAGATGATACAAGCCCACAAAAGTAGTAATTTGAAAACATGATCACGAATCCAATTACCATGTTTATTGACATCAATACGATGATCATATTGAAAACTAAACTTTTATTACAAAAAGAACATGATGTATACTCTTGAAAAGAAAGAAATGAGAAACTTTGGAAATGTGCCCTTCACTCATCCATAAGCTCTCATGAAAATAGTGTAAGGTTTTTAGTTCCAAAAGAGCTGATTTGGGGTTTTGAATGCATACTTTTGATCATTTGCATGAATAGGAATTGCTCTGTGTACATGTATGCACATTGTCCAATTTAATAGGTACTTCATTTTTTTTTAGTTTAACCTCATGAAATTGGTGAGAAGTGAATGCTTGCGTAGAACAACATTATAACATATACATGTAGATATTTTTCTTAGTTATGTAGAATCAGTGACATATTCAGGTTATTACGGAATCACGTGATCATAGCTGTAAGGGTCGTTTGTTTAAAAATTCATAGGAAATTATTGAAGAGAGAGAGTTTTCAGGGACCCATGCGATTTTAGATTTAAAATGTAAAGGGAATTGCAGCAACTTTTTGATACAGAGGCATGACATTCACAATCCACATTCAGAGCTGCCAACCGTATTAAAGTTAATTGGGAAAAAAACAAATCCTGAATTTCTTTGTATCTTATTTTCAATTCAATTTCAATTTTCAATTTTCAATTTTATTCAACCATCAGGTACAGACAATTACATAAATACATAATATAGATAATTATACAAATACTAAATATAACAATAGAATGATGGTTTGGTGACCCCGGAGAAAGCAGAGCTTATAAAAAGGGGCCACCGAGTTAAAATCAAGTCTAAAATCCTAATTTTCATAAAAATTTTGAAGAACATTTCATTCCAAAATCATTTGCATAATTCTTACAATTTAAAAAATATTATTCTTAGGGGAAAATCCCATTTATTGTTGCTTTCCTTAAAAATCCTACTGAATTGGATAAAATCCTTCTAATTGGCAGCTCTGCAAATTTGCAATGTACATGTACCTGCAACTAAGTATTGTTGGTTTGAGGTGATAATTTGCCTCTTCCTTTAATATTTGCTTGCATGCCATCAATATAATTTGAATAGTCATACAGGTACCAGTACATGTTTATTGCTTTGGATGCAGTAAATCAATTTTATGTTTATTTGAATTTGATCAACAAGACATGTTGATTGCCTGTACTTTTATTTCCCATATCCTAAACTAAAGTCATAAATTGGTATGGAACATAATGCTCATTCTATGGAATATGAATACAGGTAGGCTTACAGTATTAATTTTAAGGGAAAGTTCACCCCAATATTTTAATAAAGGGGGAAAAATAGAGATAAAATATTGGAGAGGTTTTGGAGATGTATCAAAAACCTATGTTGTCAAGTTTTAAAGTTTTTGATTTGGGGTGTCATGTGCGAGCAGCTCCCCTTCGTATCATGCTATATAAAGTCCATAAATCCCTATCTATGATGCAACATGCCAACCGTTCCCTTTTTAATGTACATGTATTTGGTCCTCTTATTTGCTATGAATACACCAAAACTTTTTTGTATGATTTGTTACTTTTTTTTTTTTTAATTGATCATGGAGTATGTATTATACACAGCGCGTGACACCAGCGCCGGTCCGACAGTCCTAGACCAGTAAAAATCACTGTCGGGCCAGTGACTTGTTACATGAAAAGAACAAGGAAATTCTCGCTTACGGGCACATGTTCAAAAGGGAGAATTATCAAGTTAGCAAGTAGAGTCGTTTCACATTTTTTTCAGCGATCTCACTACAACAGGGGGGCGATTGTTATATTGAGCCAAATTTTTAAGAATACTCTTTTTTGTAAAAAAATACTTTTTTTTTCCTTCTGAGAATACTTTTTTTGGTTGTAGAAGGTTGACAGGTGCAATATGATGAAATGAAAATATTATTTTTCTTTATTATAGGAGATATGAAATTACATGTCTGATAGGTACACATACATATGAAAACATGTAGCTAGACCCATTTTAGTAGTGGTCGCTTTTTTCTCGGCATTACAAAATTTTTTCAGGCCGAGTTATAAAAAAGCCAAAAGTGTATGAACATCAATGAATGTAAATTCTGCAAATAAAACAAGATTAAAGATGGAAATGAACACGAGAGTAATTCCTCTGTGTAAGGAATGAAGGTGTTTATAGGTTTGAAACCCTTTTCATTTCGTTCCAAGACGTACATGTAAATATCATCTAAATACACTTCTCTGAAAACTCTACAGTACACACAATTTACCTACATGTATATACAGCTTGGGTTTAGGTGTATGAAATACAGAGTTTAAATCTAAGACACCATTCACACTTTACTTTCTAAACCTAGTTTACTGGAAAGCGGTTCAGGAATCCAGTTTGGAAGATCACTTTGCCAGCGTTCCCATTTGACCCCCCGAAAGTGGTTTTCAAAACCACTTCACCTAAAGCGATCTTGTTGCTATGGGAACGTTCCCGGTGGGATACATGTACATGTTTCGCGCGAAATTTGAAACCGCAACATAGACATTCTACACACAATGTGTGGAGTAGCACGCTAAAAATTGGCGAAGATCGCTTCTTGAAGATGGGTTGTGTCCTCACATGTATGCTGAAATGAGGCAAAGCGATCTTGAAAAATATATTGCAAATGGGTTTCCCGAACCGGTTTAGAAGATCGCTTCCGAGACCGCTTCGACCGTTCTCATTACACGTAAACTAGTTTCCACTTAAAGGACAAGTCCACCCCAACAAAAAGTTGATTTGAATAAAAAGAGAAAAATCCAACAAGCATAACACTGAAAATTTCATCAAAAATTGGATGTAAAATAAGAAAGTTAAGAAATTTTAAAGTTTCGCTTAATTTAACATAATATAATTTAACAAAATAGTTATATGCACATCCTGGCTAGTATGCAAATGAGGAGACTATGACGTCATCCACTCACTATTTCTTTTGTATTTTATTATATGAAATATGAACTATTCAAATTTTCTCCTCATTGTCAAGTGATACAATAATTAATTCCTCCCTGAACGTGTGGAATTAGCATTGTTTAATACTATATGGTTCAGTCAAGTTGGTCCTTATTGTCCAATCTATGAAAAATGAGATATTGTATAATTTAAACAATAAAAAACAAAAGAAATAGTGAGTGATGGACATCATCGACTGACTCACCTAGTTGTGCATATCACTGTTTTGTGAAAAATAAGCGAAACTTTAAAATGTCATAACTTTCTTATTTTCATCCGATTTTGATGAATTTTTCAGCACTATGCTAGTTTGATTTTTCTCTATTTAGTCAAGTCAATATTTTCCTGGGGTGGACTTGACCTTTAACTAGTTTTAGGGCGGTAATGAGAACGGGGTCTAATTGATAAACCCCAAGACCCTTCATATTAAGTCAAGCTATGCAGACCAATATTATTATAACGTACCTGAATTATAGAAATCCCATAAGCAATTCACTTGTTCACACAGCAATGACAAGCGTTAGATGTTACTTGCCAGATGTGATGATGAGCGCTGTAACATGTAAACAATGAAATCAATTTTACTTGGTAGTATGCGTTTGTGGATAGGAGTACACTAAAGGTATTGCCAGTCTGCTGAGAGAGATGTATTACCAGCGATATCAGACGGTAGAGTGGGATGGGCTGCAGCTGTATGTTGTTATTTAAAAACCACGTCTGGCCTAGTAGCTACATGTAGTCTGGAAGTTCAGACCCTTGTCCATGTATGCGTGGTAGCAGTGGTCTATACATGTATGCATGTCAATTGGGTTTTACAGTGCCAAGTAGACTGAGTATCTGAGAATGTCGTTATCCAAAGGATATATTTTGTTGTCAGACCTTTCTTCACCCTTTTTGTCCCCCTTTCTCTTGGTCTTTATTTATTGCCTTGTTAATTTTGCTTGTAATATAGCTTGAGGATTTTTGTCAGAATTACCCCCCCCCCCCATTTCTGTCTATATAACCTGTCTCTCTCTGTCTTTCTCTCTCTCTCTCTCTCCATTTCTCTTTTACCTTCTCCCTGATACTTCAATCACTTGTTCTCTGGCGGCCGTACGCCGAGTTGAAAACAGCCATTTTATTCATTTTTCTTCAAACCACTATGTATATGTATCTGGAACAAAAAAGTTTAAACACCCGTTTTCAACTCGCTGTACGGCCGCCGTAGAGCAAATGTGACTGAGGTATAAAGAAGTTTTGTAAGAATTGCCCCCTCCCCTTTCTGTCTGTATAACCTGTCTCTCTTTGTCTTTCTCTCTTTACCCTCACTCTCACTGATACCTCAGTCACATTTGCTCTACGTGGGTGTACGGCGACTGGGAAACAGCTGTTTTGTTCATTTTTATTCAAGCACCAATATTTAGTTGTTACAAAATCTGTTATTAAAACTACTGTTTTCGACTTGCCGTACAGCTGCCCTAGAGCAACTCTTCTAGCCTTCTTGTTTGCTTGTAACAGCTCCCTACTCACAAGCATATGAAATGTCTCCTTATCTACCTTACCAGACAAAATAATAATAATATGTCCATTTATATAGCACAGTTACATTGTATGCGCATATACTCAACTGTGCTTTGACACTTGCTAATCATATTATTACCCCGGTTGTAGCTGAGCCGCCATGTTAATAGGCGCTAAAGCATTCAAGGAATAAACCCTACCGGGTACCCATTCACCTCACCTGGGTCGAGTGCAGCACAATGTGGATAAATCTTTTGCCGAAGGAAATCATGCCATGGCTGGGATTTGAACCCACAACCCTCTGTTTCAAAGTCGGAGACTAATCCACTGGGCCACAACACTCCACATTACTTGCAAAACAAGAGGAACTCCATGTCCCCTTAAAACATACATCATACTCTACATTAACATACTGTTGGGAAAATGTAGACGTGTCGACTGCATTGCCTTTATTTGACAAATTCATGCATCGTCTGAATCAGATTGTTATTTTTTCAGTTTGCTCATCCCATGTAAAGAATTGTGCTGTCTTTCTGAATAACTGAACTGTAATACAAAATAGGATTCTACAACATTACTCATGAATTCTGGAAAGAGTTAATCATGCGGGTACAATTTCATGTCTGTCTGAGAACCGATGAAGTAGGAATAAAAGTTGCAAGTGTGCAGATCCAGTGTTATTTCAAGGTTGAATAGATTTCATATTGTTTCCAGTTATTTGATGAAAAAGAGTGTAAACAAATTCCGCACAATACCAATCAGGCAAGCGTGAAATCCCTCTCGGATTTCAATACATTTCGATCTTTCGCTATTTAGATCCTTTGAATGGAAGTTGTCTCAGCCAGTTGATTCAGAACATTGGTTCTATTGAGCCTCTGCTTTAAATGCACAGCTTTGAAAAGTCTTGAAAGATAAAGCCCTACCTTCAGTATTTTATCCTTCTAGTATGCTTTTCACACTGCACTTTTTTTCCTTAACCCCGGGAAATTGGTGGGGCTAAGGGGGGGCTGTCTTAGCCACACCAATTTCCTGGGGGTGAAGCTTAGCCCACTTCGTTTTCACACTACGTTTCAGCAAAGTGGGCTAGCATGGTAGGTAGTACGGTAGCCTACTATTTGGCCCTGCAAAAAAGCAGGGTTAGCCGGCTTATTGTGGTGCTAAGAGATGCAGTGTGAAACAAAACCGGGCTAAGCACTAGCCAATCACAGAAGTGGAAATTGCATGTTAATCGCGCTATGTGTGGTAAAATCAGTAATTTTCATGAGCTGTGCAGTAGTCAGGGGTTAAGGCGTTAACTATGGCTAAGCAAATAAAGGCAGTGTGAAAAAAAAAATAGTATGGGGTTAAGGATAGTCCGGGGTTAAGGATAGTATGGGGTTAAGGAAATGCAGTGTGAAAAGCGTGTAGGTGTATTAACGAGGGAAGTGACCATCTTTAGATTGGCCTGGGGCCCGGTCTTACAAACAGTTGCGATTAATCCGATCATTAATAGCTATGGAAAACCAGCGACTTCAACACCTCAAATGCATGTTTGTTCAAAATATTATCTAGATATGAATGATATATATACATGTATTCATCATTTTCCTGAAAATTTGATGTGCTTCTCTTTGTTCACATAGCACATTGTAAAAAATATGACACTGATGGATTCCATGTGGTTGAGGTTGATCGGATCAATCATAACTCTTTGTAAGACGGGGCCAAGTTCTTGATATATGTGCATGTTGACGTTTCATTTTTTTAAAATCATATACGTGTAGGCATATTTGTAATCAAGGTATTTATTTTTGCATGCAATTATTGGTAGTATACACTGATCCAATAGTTAACCTAAAAATAAAGTGAAAAGGGAAGAAAATGGGAGTTTTATTCATTTTATTGCCTTTAACAGACATATATCCCTCCCCCCTTCATTTCTGACAATGCTAATAAAGGTCACTTTGCCTCCGACGAAGATTCTGCTAGGATCGAAAGCTTAGGCCCCTTTTGACTTTCTAATGCTAATAAAGATGTAAATTCTGTATTAACAGAATAGAACTTCAATCATATTTGCATACTTCTTACGTACTATCTGTATCTCATCAACACTGTAAATAGGTCTGCATTACAAGACTATATCATGTCAGTCAAGAGCATGAGCAAGGCAAAGTTCAAGCATTGTTTACCTCAGGAACATGCCCATAGTATACCCTCAGCTGTAGCCAATCAGCATGCAGTCTAAAAGCCCCACTCATGAATATGCATGAAGGTCATCCTTAAGGGATATACAAGCTAGCCAATCAGGAGGTGCATCATAAATATTCATGATTCAAAGGGCTTATAATGTCATACACAGCTGGCCTGGGGTTTTCCAAAACAAGGTATGTTGCAATATGAAATTCTGAGCATGTTCCTTGTGTCTAGATTGCAATGAAGCCGCTTGTTGGACCCTGGATGTTGTAAAATACCGCATGCATATATAACATGTTAACATTGGGAACGAGGAAACTGTCAAAACGTTTCATCTATATTTAGTAATTCCGTTATCAATATTGTGCATTGTTATGACTGAAGATGTTATCATGATGTTATCAAGTTATCATGACCTACTTGTCATGTAATGATACGCTCTTGGAATGATTTTTTTTTTGTAACTCCATCTAGTGGGGAATTCCAGTTTGCTTGAAAATAAGGGATAGATTCAGATCTATAGATTGGTCTAGAGTGGGTAATTTGTCTTTGTTGGCATTACATAAAAATCATGTTTAGGGGAGAAGATTAAACCGAAATGAACCAGAATATTCATGTAAGAAATGAATATCAAAGTTCAACAAATCGTCACTGCGGCTAATTTATTAGACTCCATTTATGGGATGAGATGTTAAAAAAATATTCTACATAGAGCTGAATATTCAGGACTTATGCTTTGACAGTCAATGAAGGAGCATGGTAATTATATGAGGATGGGCAATTTCATTCTCATGACGGCCAAAATGGTCCCTAAAATTTGCAAAATTGAATGCTTTGGGGAAAACCACCTTTTCTAATCTTACCCAAGATCTGCCACAGACAGTGGATTAATATGCTTTTCACACTGCACTTTTTTTCCTTAACCCCGGGAAATTGGTGGGGCTAAGGGGGGGTCTTAGCCCCACCAATTTCCCGGGGTTAAGCTTAGCCCACTTCGTTTTCACACTACGTTTTAGCAAAGTGGGCTAGCACGGTAAATAGTACGGTACTATCTGGCCCTGCAAAAAAGCAGGGTTAGCCGGCTTATTGTGGTGCTAGCACCACAATTGCGGTGCTAAGAGAATGCAGTGTGAAAACGAACAGGGCTAAGGAAAGTGGGGCAAGCATTTAGCCAATCACGGAAGTCGAATTGCACGTTAATCACGCTCTGTATGGTAAAATAATCAATATTCATGAGCTGAGGGATAGTCCGGGGTTAATGCATTATCCCCGGCTGAGCAGATAGTATGGGGTTAAGAAAGACAGTGTGAATCGGAAAAAAGATAGTATGGGGTTAAGGATAGTCCGGGGTTAAGGAAATGCAGTGTGAAAAGCATAATAGAAAATCAATATTCTACCTACATACATGTAGAGCAGAATAAGTAGGTACAGTATATTCTTTTACAGTATAATTCCATGTTGAGCAAAATAAATCACCCTTGAAATGAAAGCACTGAACCCCCAAATCCAGGAATAGCCTCAATGTGCCCCAAAAACAGCCATTAAAAAAAATTGTGAAAATCAAATTATTTGGTCCCTTGCTTTGAAGGACACAACACCAATTGATGAATGTACTAGGTGTCACGCGCATAAATGTAGACTTGTATGTTAAAATGGCACTTAAGAAAAATTCATAAAATATAAATGTGAAATTAGAGGGTCGAATGTTTGATGTCTTTGGATAGGATATATATCTGACTTACCATATCTGACCAGAGAAGGGTATGGTAGCCAGCTCATTTTAAAAATACATCGCCATTTATAAAGATAACTATGATGGGATCAAAATCATCAACTGAAACAGTAAAATAGCCCCCATTCTTCCGCTAGTCAAAATATAGTTCCAAATCATTGATATATGTGATCGATCATACCGAAATGAGAGACAAGTCGCAAATCAAAATTCCTTGGAATTCGACACACAAATAAAAAAGTCAAAATTGTGAAGATTTTTTTTTTTTCATTTCCTGATTCTTCCATGTTTCATAATTACTCTGTGAAAAAGATGAGTGAAATTGATGACGGGAATATGATAAAAAAGCAGTTTTTCTGCGAGTGTTTTTTTCGGTCAATTCGAAAATTTCTGATACTTGGCACGTTCGACTTGATCGAATTTCGCTTCATACTAAGCTCCGCCCCTAGCAACGTATGCCATTGTTGATTGGCTATTCATTTAAACTCGTGTACAGCTGGCGGCGGCCGCTAGCTCGATCGATCGATCGGTTCAATGATTCAGCTTCAAAAGAAAGATCAAAAGCATCGATTTCAATACGTATTCTGAAATTCAAAAGGGGGGCTTCTTGACAATAGTTAACAAACGGGATACAACTTCTAAAGGGTTATTTTTTGGTGATAATAGTACCAGGCGTGGGTATTAGCGATAGATTGATACCGGATTTAGAGTATTAGCCTGGCTATAATCGCGAAATAAAAGTCATGCAGAGACGCAAAGTATTCAGAACACGGTTTGTTTGCGAGGATTAATTTCATTAAACATAACATGGACATGTTGAAGATTCTCTCCATTATTTGCAAGTGATCGGGATGTTTTCAAGAGAGAACATTTTCAAAAGAAAGGGTTTACAAACCTTAAAAGTATTGTTTGTTCGTGAATGTGAGTTAATTGATCTGCAGTATCTTTAACAAAAGAAACAAAATTTATGTAGAAAGCTTGGTGGGCTTCATTATTTCCAATTATTTATAATCAAGACATCGTTGCCCTCAATTTTTATCATGTTTGAATGAACGATAGAGAAAGCGAAAGAAATATCTGTACAAACAGAAAGTCTGAGACAGCTAACGTCGACCAATGAAAAATGGCCGAAACGACCATGCAAAAGGTTTAGTGCATTTTTTTTGGATAAAGACATTGATTTAGAATATCAGTCATTTAAAATACACATATTGACATAAACATTTCATAAAAGTCATTGTCATGTTGTTCCATTCGACTGTGTCCAGATCTATTCTCTCTTTCCCTCTCTCGTATTCTCTTACCTACTTCTTTCGTCTTTCGTGTGTTTTATTTCTTCCTTTCTTCCTCTCTCCCCCTTTTCGTTCGCTCTTCTTATTCAGGTCATTCGGTCTCCTCTCTCTAACCCCCCTCCCCTATTCTATCTCATCCCCTTTCTCTTCTTTAATTCTTTCGTCCCTCTTAATCTGTTTTTCTTTCTTCCCTTTCGATCTTTTTTTTTCTCTGCCGATTTTCCCCCCTCCTTTCCTTCTTCTCTCTTGCCTTTTTTTCACCCTCCACTTCTTCTTGTTTTCGTTTCTATTTACATAATTCTGTTTTTCGTTCTTCTCACCCTTCGATCTTCTCTCTTTTTGCCGGTTTTCTTTCTCTTTTCCTTCTTTGTTTTCTCCCTCCCTCACCCACCGCCTTATTCCTCTTTCTTTCTTTCGTTCCTCTTTATATAATTATGTTTTCCTTCTTCCTCTCCCCTGCCCATTCCCACCATCTTATTCCTCTCCCCCTCCATTTCTTTTTCTTCTCCCCCGTCGATCTGCTCTCAATATTTTTTAACCTCATTTCTTCCCCCTTTTTTCCTTCTTATTCCTCTCTCTTGCTCACCCCACCGTCTTATTCCTCATCCTTTTTCCTCTTATTTCTTTTGTTGTTCTGTATTATTCGTTCTTCTCCCCATTCGATCTTCTATTTTTTTTTCACAGCCGTTCTTTCTTATATGAAATTGTTATTATTTAATAAACAAGACGATGATACAATGAAAATCAATGGTATACTCCCTCCTCACTGGTTTTAGGTCCGACCTTTTCTCCCTGCCTTTTATTTCATTAAAAAGGGAGATCATGACAATTATTTCTTTCACGAATATAATTATAAAACCCCAGTATAACTATGGAGCTATTACACTGATCTGTATAGAATATCAGTGGATTGACATATCGAACCAGAACATTAACTTTGTTTCGTCTTGCAGTCGCGCGTGACCTGCAAGTTCACTATTGTTCCAAATGCAGCCTCCTCATTGGTCAATCGTTTCGCCTTCTTTGGCAAGCGGTTGCTAGGACATTTCGGTTAGCTCGGCGGTGGCAAAATAGATTTTTCCATGGAGCGGATTCAAAACGGAAGTCAAACTTCGAAGGCGTTTTTCTCTTGATTTTTATTTTCAAAAGCCCAATTCTTCTTGCATTCTAAGGCTAATATCTCCACTATTATTTACTCTTAAGGGTCGAGTGATATATCAAATTAAAGGTAAAGAAACGGAGAACAATAATCACTACAAAACTTGGATTTGAAAAATTCCGAGTTGTCTCTCATTTCGGTATGACGAGTCACATATCTTCCCAGTTTGGGCAAAGGAAGTTCAGTAGTTACCATTTCTAGAATCAGTGTTAGATTTTGAATCATATTCATATACTTTTGTCAATCAGCAATATCAAATTGAAAAAAATTGAATGGGTTGGGTCGAACGAATATCTTTAGCCCTGCTGCTGTAATTAGGCTCGTGGCACCACTAGATTGCGCAATAATTTCATAACAAGGCAATGAGTGACCCACCTTTACAACATTCACGTTCCTAAACGGAATTTAGATATACATCTAATGTTAACAGACAGATCAACTTTTGAGCCCACCATCCACCAGGATATCAACTTTTTCCTGCTTTTGTTCTTGAAAATTCTTGGCAAGTTCAGTTTATTTATCTTCTATATTTGTTATGAAATGTCATTGAACTGTCTATATTGTTTTGAATATGTACTATTACTTTGATTATAATGGCCCATATTCCGAAATCAGGTTTAATTTAGACCATGGTCTACATGTAACTCTGTGCTGAAATTATGGGAATCCAAAAGTGTCAAAATTTTTATTAAATTGCATGTTTCTTATAGTTTACTGTGCTCTTTCCTGATTGATCGATGGTGAAGACAGTCATCTATTTATGCTTCCTAGACAATTATGAATGATTTGAGAGCCAAATGAGCTGAAATATGATATCTCTATTGTTAGTGATTTATGTAACAATTGGCTATCCATACTTTAACCACAACTTTAAACCTGAGTTTAAGTTAAACCCGACTTCAGAATACGGGACATTGTGTTTACTTTGTTTGATTTCTATCTAAATTGTCATGATTCTTTTAAGGGGAGGTTCACCCTGACACTCATAGACCAGTCTGTACATGTAGTTACTTCATGGGCAATTTGGGTCAAATGACCATTCATTTAAATGACATGCAGGTTTCAAAGCAAGATATTATGTAAGCATGCCTCACATAGCAAGATGAAGAAATTGAATAGACCATTTGACTAGAATAGCACACCAATGAACATTGTTATGAACGTATTTGTTGCATTTCTACTTTGAATGCATTAGCATGTATGTACTTGGCCGAATGTGAGATACCAGTCGCTAGTGAACGCATTGTTTTTTGTGGATCTAATGAAAAACACAATTCAAATGAATATCGACATCAAAGTTGGTGCTTAAGGCGCGGTCCCACTGGCTGGAGGACGCAAAACATATGCATTTAGGATACAGCGGACAAGCAAAAGTTTTTTAATGGTAAAGTGACCTCAGAATACCACCCCAGGTCATCTTGGCACTTGGGGCAACTTAGCCCTGTCAAAATGTTTAGGTGCCGAGTTGTCCACCGTAAAACCCAACCATATGGTATTGAAAATTGATACAAAAATACACAAATCAATTGTAATCAAAGTAGACAACATTGCAATTAATTGAAAGAGCGATCCGGTATTGGACAACTTGGCAGCTAATTTTCTTGGTGGGACGAGTTGTCTCAAGTGCCAAATTAGCTCACACCCTCTGATGATATACATGTATGCTCTGCACAAACAAAATCACTTTCAAACTTTTGAAAAACTTGCATTTTGCATGGGAAATATACAGTCTGTGGTGCTAAAAAGTTAGTGAACCCCACCAGAAAATTAACATATTTTTAAAGTTTGACAGGTTCTGCCATTTTTTATATGGTTCATTGTGAAGTTAGTTGATAGATATTACATTCAATATTAAAAGTTTATTTCTCAGGGCCTGCCCAACATTGTAGTGTTGTCTATATTTAACACTCAGAATGAGAGAGAGCATTTTCTGGTAGGGTTCACTAAGTTTTTAGCACCACAGACTGTATATCACACAACATATACATGTAGATCTGCTGCATGTCTGTGACGTCACAGAATAAGTGCTTTTCACAATTCACAACCTTTTTATCGTTTGATGTTTTTTATCAAACCCTCAGTGCTTTCTGTGGCTAAACAGACCAAGGCTCAAAAGCCATCTTTGCAGCAAAAGTTTAATGAACAGTAATATAAGAACGTAAATCTCTTTCTTTAAAATCACAAAACTCTTTTGATAGCTACTGTATCTAACTTACCTTTAATACACGGTGTGCCTGAGATGAGGAGGAGTTTCTGTTGTAGATGTGCTGCTATCAATTGGAGGACTGTAATTGAAATGATGCAGAATAAGTGCTTTTCACAAATCACAACTTTTTTATCGTTTGACGTTTTTTATCAAACCCTCAGCGCTTTCTGTGGCTAAACAGACCAAGGCTCAAAAGCCATCTTTGCAGCAAAAATTTGATGAACAGTAACTCATATAATAAGATAAGAACAAAAATTTCTTTCAAAATCAGATCACAAAACTTATATGATAGCTAACTAACTTACCTTTAATATACGGAGTGCCTGAGATGAGGAGGAGTTTCTGTTGTAGATGTGCTGCTATCTACTTGGGGACTGTAATTGAAATGATGCAAGATGGGCAGGGCTATCATGTCCACCCCCCCCCCCTTCCCCCCAGCCTACCAATTGAATAGATAGTTTACCCCTAGAAACCATCTTATTCATCACCAAAACAAAAAAGCTCCTGCACAATGCCATTGCCAAGTTCGGTGTGAGGGATGTCACAAAAGGTATTACATAACGGTATGAATGAATGGAACAACCAAGTCCTGGCCATTGAGGCCTAGTGGATCCTGGATGAATAAACGTGGATTAAACGATGCAGTGGACAATGGGTTAATCCAAAGGGCAGATTTATTCATGAATGATATCACCTTGCTTTAATACATCCCAGGTACCAGAATTTGTCGCCACTAACTTGGTGATGATTTTGCTTTTTAGGTGCAACAAATTAAAGATTTGAGATAGTTGACTGCATTTTATCAAACATTTAAAGGGGAATCCAGCCTTGGCCATTGAATGATGTGTTGGGAAGGAGTAAAATAAATTAAACAGAATGGTGAAAGTTTGAAAGAAATCGGACAAGCAATAAGAAAGTTATAGCTGCTTTAAAATTGAGATCACTAATACTATGTAGATTTCAAATTGGCAAATGGGTAAGTAAATTATGGTTACCGTAAATTATGACAAGGGGCAAGGACAACTTTCCCATAGGCCATGTACTTTATTATCAGGGATTTGTGGTTTTCTCCTAACTACCCATTGCCCTGGGGCAGTAATCTAAATATAACCCAGGTAGTACCGGTATATTGTTTTATGTCCTCATGAAAGAAAAATATAATTTGAAATAAAACTTTTGGGAAAATGAAATTTTAGCCATAATATGTATTGGAATACATGGAATAGTAGTCCTTGCCTTGCATCACTATGACATCCCATATGCGGCCAATTTGAAGTCTCCATGGGTATAGTGATTACCAATATTTACAACTTTTAAAAATTCATAACTTTCTTGTTGTTTGTCCAATATTGTTCAAACTTTCACCTATCAACTTGTGAAACCAAACTAAACTTGATTAGAATCACGAATGCTAATCACAGTCACGATTACATGTACAATAGCAATCATTATTCAGAGATGCCAGTCTTCAGGCTTTTGCCTGATTTCAGGCTCTGACAACTTATAATTTCAGGCTTTATATTGTACAGTACATATATGGGCTTTTAACATGTTCTGGCTTCTTTTCAGGCCCAGTGAGTAAAACTGACTGGCATCCCTGATTATTATAATGATAATTCAAGATTCACGTGTGAAAAGGTCCTTATTCTGACTCTCTGATGCTAATGTATGTTTCTCTCTGACATGTGCCCATTTCCTCCCCTTCCATTCACATGAATTCAAAATCTTACTCTTCACATGGAAAACAATGCATGGTTATTCTCGATTGCCTATCTTGGAAAACTTTCCCTTTTAGAAATCTCCACTCTTCCACTGCATAAACAGCTGAAAGTTCCAAGGACAAAATTTTAATTCTTCCTGGGCTTCATTTAAATTTGCAACATGTCACAGACACATGTGACAAACAGAACCTTGCGACTCAGATTTTTTAATTAAAAAAAATGTTAATACACTAAATATTGATTTTTGGTGTTATTTTGTTAGGGGCTCTATTTTTGCAACATCACTTGCACAGGTCGCAAATAGAACCTTGCGGCTCAGATTTTTAAAAGTCAAATCAATGTTAATACACTAAATACTGATTTTCGGGGGTGTTATTTTTTTGAGGGCTTTGATTTTTGCAACATCACTGGCACAGGTGGCAAATGGGACCTTGCGGCTCAGACTTTTTAAAGTCAAATCAATTTAAATCAATAATACACAAAATACTGATTTCCTGGTGTTATTTTTTGAGGGCTCTATTTTTGCAACATCACTTGCACAGGTGACAAATAGAACCTTGTGGCTCAGATTTTTTGAAGTAAAATCAATGTTACTATGGACACTAAATACTGACTTTAGGATGTTATTTTTTGGAGGGCTTTATTTTTGCAGCATCACTTGCACAGGTGGCGGACCTTTTTAAAGTCAAATTTTTTAAGTCAAATTAGTCTGCTGTGCAAACCCTTCACACAAGTTAAGGGTCTGAATGTGCAGCCTATTCATGCCTTGTGTTCTGATAAGGCCCTCACGCTCAGGAATTGACACAGCAAGTTTAGTACGTGTTAGTCTTCGCTTGGAGACACACTTGTTGATCAAAGTTTCAATCGGGGTCTGTGCCTGCAGACTAAAGTCAAATCAATGCTAACCAATACATGTACCTTTTCATTTTTATTATCTATCTCCAAGGATGAAGTCGATATTCAACCAGAACCTCTTCAAGAGACCAAACAGAAGATGCACGCTCTAATAGACGAAGCCTTCTCATTGGTCGGCAAGGGAAGTCCATCTAAAAACGCTGTTGTTCCGTTGAGCGGAGGCCTCTCAAATAGTCAGGTACGTAGATGGTGAAAATTCATTGGATGTATGTAGCACTTTTCCCTGAAGATACAAAGTGGCAGCGCAACTATCATGACCCCTGTATTAATAGATACAGGGTTCCCAGCCCATCAGGGAAATCAAGGAAAATGATTTCCCTATTTTCAAGCAAGTTTTATAAGACTTTCTGAAGATGACTTGTTGAAGACAGATAAATAAGCTCTGCCCTCCAACTGATTTCCTGGGTTAGACTGTCTGCTAAAAAAAAACATCATTTTCACAATTGAAATGTTCTTTTGCAAATGAGTATATGAATTGGAAATGTATTTGAAAAGGGGGAAAATGCGACCATGGGAATATATGGTTAGAAAGCCCATTATTTTAGTAATTTCTAGTCAATTTGTGTACTCTCTTGCTATTATCATGTTATGAGGTACATTCATGTAGTCTAATATTTCAAGATGATATTGATGACGATGATGAAAAGCAGTTATATTCTTCAAAAACATTCAAAGGCAACGGCTCCCAGCCTCCTACAGTATGCCAGACATGGTGCTTTTTTCAGATTTGAAGTTCTCAATGTTCTTACAATTTCAAAGTTGGACTGATAAGGGAAGCCCAGAGACATAGAGCTACATGTCCTATTTTTAAAATAAGCTCTTTCTCTGTGTGTTCTTAGACCATTTGTTTGGCATTTGAAGAATGAGATATAGAATGGACATATTACATTAACATGTGATTGAGTATCTGAATACAAAAACGGCCCAAGTCCAAATTTGGGGATTTTTTTTAGTCAACTATGGGAAACTGTTCCTTATACAATGACTCATCTTGTGTATAAATGATAAATCTGAAATCATCTCAGAAATGCTTTAAATAAAGGAGGAAAATCTGGTATGAGTGTAAGAAAAGCCCAAGTCCAGGACTTTGGCTTTTCTTACATTCACATCATAGCGCCCTCTCTCATTAATTCTGCTACTTACTACAGAAGTCTACCATGTATATGAATGTAAGAATGACCCAAGTCCATATGATTTGAAAAACGACCCGAGTCCACCCACAAGTAACGTGAATATTAATGTTCATAAAAAAATTGCACTCTTAAATTTATTTTATGATGTTTTCTTATGACTTTTGGCCAAATTTAAAAAATATAAGTTTTTCAATTTTCTCGAAATGACTTCCTATGGATTTTGGCTTTTTTATATTCAAATACTCAATTACATGTACATTGTAGTTAAAGAAAGCCAAGAACTTGAACTCATTAGTGTTCTATGACGTTTCTATCAGAATGTATCATTCTATCATGATTTCATCCAGTATACGTTTTTTGGGTATACATTCTTACACTATTTTTTTTCATATGTGCATCAACAGAATCATAGCAGTAGGGAAGAAGGAAAGAAAACTCCAAGAGATGGCCAGCAAGAGTAAGTAAAAAAAGATTATTTTATTTTATTTTTTTATTCATTGTCATCTATTATTTTTGTTTAGGTACATGTATTTGTACTTTCCCATTTTGTTTATCATCTCTACATTCCCAGGTGGAAACCTTCCGTAAGGGGTATGTCCAGCCTGGCATCAACGTGATATCAATAAGTATACCAAGATCGGAGAAACACAATAAAGAAAACGTGACAAAAGTTCATCAAGGAATACCAAAGTTATGACTTTTTGAAATTTTGTGATGACATAAAAGTAGCTGCCCCATCGTTTGTGTAGTATTAGCAATTCCAGACATTACAGAATTCCAACTTTTTTAGATTTTTTGATTGAAATATGAGGATAAAGTAAAAGGGATGTACATGTTAAGTTGCTCGTCTGATCTTGTTGTATAATAACTATTCATTATTTTTCCCAAATCCATCTCAAATGTATGCCTGCATATTTTGTAGTACCCTAATCAGATTATCAGTCTATGTTCCACTTCATATCCTGTTATTATACTTAATTTTTGTTTTTATCAGGGTACCAAGGCAGTTGTTTGCGCCAGTCATACCACCCATACCAAGGAGAAAACCTAAAGACACATTGATTGGTAAGGCTATTAAGTATTTTTATGAATTGATGTAAGAGTTGATTTCCTTGATTAATCTTCTTTGATTTCTTCACGAAGCAGACCTACATGCACTGCATGCAGTTCCATCTTATAACACATGGGAAGTAACATAAATTTGAGCTTTGAATAAAAAATATGAAGAATGGCTTGTGAAGTTTGGTTTCAAAATTCAGATAATTTGGTGGGATATAAAAAGGATCCTGTGAGTGAAATTCATGTACGATAAGCAGGGATAGATCCAACATGGGGCATGAACAATACGGTCCCTGTAATGGTAACTAGATCCACTTCTAAAAATAGAATGAATCTGGTAATATTTATCAATATTCACTCAAATTTGAACTTTTTTCCACTTCAGCATTTATTCCACTTTTATAAATCATCGTCTTGGGTGTGAAAAACTTGTATCTCAAAATCTAAAAAATAAAAAGGACAGTTCAGAAAAAAAATGATTCTTGAGAAATGACACAGGTGAAAAGCTCGTTTGCCCAGATAGGTATAGGAATTTGGAAAATATTTTCAGGAAATATGAGGTTCCCACCATTGATATTTTTCTAAAATCAGCTTCTTCTAAGCTGCCTTCAACAGCCCCGGCAATGTCAATTTGTCATGCAGGTTTTGAATCCTGCTTTAATAGTCCACAACTACGGGGTGGCCGGATTCACTTTAATAAACTATCATGTCTAATCACGCCAAATCCAAGCCTGCTAACCATACATGTACATCAACTTCAGTCCAAACAACACTCCTACAAGTTGATTAACTAATTTCATCTGAATTCGGATACCCAAGCACTTGCTTTTTAAATGGATCCCTCCGTTTTTTAAATCTTGATAATGTTTATAATTTTCTTTTATTGCTTTGTTTTTCTGATGGAAAAATATCATACATTGTACCGAACTCATGTATTGTTTGTATATCAGTTTTGTTTTTTTGCAAATGTCATCGTAATTATATACGAACATTTTACTTTGGTCTGTCGCAAATGAAATAAAACAATTTATAATTTCATACTCAAATAGATCCCCCTCAGCCTCCTCACTTAACCCAGTCCTCCTACTCTCCTCCACTGCTTGCTTCTTCCATGTCTTCTTCAGTTGCCCTCCCCCCCCCCTGTTCCCCTCTGACTAACCAGACATCATGTTTTAAGGGGAATACAAACCAAATAAAAACTTGTTTTCAGAGGGAAAGAAAAATCAGACAAAGTTTGAACAATATCGGACAAACAATAAGAAAGTTAAGAATTTTTAAAAGTTGTAAAATGTGGTAATTACTACACCCATGGCGACATCAAATTGTCCACATACATGTATGTGATGGCATAGTGATGTAAGGCAAGGACTACTTTTCCATGTACTCCAATACATATAATGTCATTTTTTCAAAAGTTTTACTTAAAATTATATTTTTCTTTCATGAGGATATAAAAAGTTTGCTACCTGGGTTATATTTTGATTACTGCCCTAGGGGAATGGGTACTTAGGAGAAAACCACAAATCCCTGATAATAAAGTACATGGCCTGTGGGGGAAAGTTGTCCTTGCCCCTTGTCGTTATTTACTTATACCTTGGTCACATTTGCTACGGCCGCCGTAGATTCTAAAATTTGTACGGCGAGTAGCAATTCTACGGTCGCCTCAGAATTTCCACGGCCACTTACTCTAGTGGTCACATATGTTACGGTCGCCGCACGGCGTATTTTTTAATTTATGGAGAAAAAAATATGCGGCTGACGTATGTCCTTGAAATCATGACGTACGGTCGCCCTAGGGCGACCCTGCGCTGGCCGTAGGTTTTTGACAAATACTACGGCAGACGCGAGGTGGCCGCAAGGCGCCCTCACGGCGGCCGCAGGGGAACTATACAGTGAGTATACCATGAATTGCTTGTCACACTCATGATATTTTACATTAGACATTTCATTTCAGAAAGTTTTCAAAGTGTCACACCATGCCCATGCGCGTATTCTGGGTGGGAGGGAGGGGGGGTTCGGGGCCCGGGCCCCCGGGTAGGCGAAAAGGGGGCGCCAAAAAGAGAGAGGAAAGAAAGGGAAAGAAAAGGGAGATAAAAAAGGAGGGGGAAAGAAGAGAAGAGTAATAAAAGTGGGGGGGGGGGGCAAATTGATGTTCGACCTAGGAAGGGGGGGGGGGTCGCCAAATTATTGTTTGACACTGATCTGAATATTATACGATCAGTAATGTTCGACCTAGGAAGGGAGGGGGGGGCAAATCGACCTTTGAGGTGATTCGCGCTCGCATCGAATGATTAGTTAGATGGACATCCTGTTAATGATTACCTAAATTGCGTAGAATGTCTAGTTTTGGAACGAAATATAAAATAGGTTCAGCTCGCGCTTCGCGCTCGGATCGAATAATTTTTAAGTGCCCATCCTGTTCATGATTACCAATAATGCTTAGAATTTCCAAACTTTGGGTCATTTTGGAATATAGAAATTTTCAGCTCGCCCTGACAGATAGAGAGTTACCCATCCTGCTCATGCTTACAAAACTTCTCAGAATATTCTATTTTCAGGTCTATACACAAGCTATCAAAAATCGCGTTCGCATTATTTATTTGGACTTATGAAATAAATCTCCCTTAACCATGCTAACTTGTTTGTATGAATAAAGTTAAGATGTTAATAAACGCTTTAGTCTTAAGTAAGAACTACACCCTAGGAAACAACAAAAATCAGCATTTAACTCCCCGTGATAATACTACTAATAATGATAATAAGTCATATTTTACCCAAGTTAACCGCTGGTGAAAGGGCAATATCTGTGCTTCCTGGTCACATTTGTTCTTTTTAAAAAAATGGTATTACATCATATTCATGGATAGATTACTTTTTATCAAGTCATCATTCAAAAAGTGGTCTGCAGTTGCCCTTGTTGCCCTCATGTGATTATGAAATAAGGTAATTCAACATGCATTTAAGACACCCGTTTGCCTGACGAGGAGGGGTCGCCATTTTTTCTGAAAAGTACAGATGCATATGGGCCAAAATTATAGGTAGGGCCCCCGAGGTGCAAAATTCTAAATACGCGCCTGGTGGCTCCCGAGCAGATAACACAAAAGGAGAAGGGGGAAGGAGGGAAGAAAAACACGAGGGCAGCCGCACGGCCACCGTACGCTCGACGTACGGCCGCCGTAGACCGTTCTACGCCATGCCTACGGCTAGTCTAATTTCTACGGCGAGCGTAGAAAAGAAAAAATGTTATAACTCCGCGTTAAAATTCTGCGGCCACCCCTACGGCCTGTAAAAAGTAGGAATCCGCCGTACGTCGACCCTGCGGCCACCGCAGATTTTCTGCGGCCGCCGCAGAAATTTCTTGATTTCAGGTATCTACGGCCGCCGTAGAGCAAATGTGACCAAGGTATTAATACTCAGTTGCCAATTTGAAATCTACATACAGTAGTCTTGGGGATTTCAATATTAAAGCAGCCATAACTTTCTTATTGCTTGTCCAATTTCTTTCAAACTTTCACCAGTCTGTTTTATTTATTTGTCTCCTTTCCGACACAACATTTTATGACCAAGGCTGGATTCCCCTTTAATATACTTTTATTTTTCTCATAAGATGGGGGTACACAGACGTCGTCAGAGATGGGCCAGACAACCCGTGTGGTTGTTGTGCCTGTCAGTAAACCACCACAAGAGGGCAGCAGTGTGATTTGGAACCCCTACATAGCAGGAGACGAGACAGCCAGGTTATCCCCGTCTCTAGAACCAGTAAGACCTCCTTTCATTAGACAGTCAAGAATATTGAATAAGATGTTATATGTGTATATATATATATATATATATATATTGTATATATTTTTATATATATACGATTTTTTATTTCCACGGCATTTACTAAACCTTTTGTGATTACTTTATTCCATATGCCGAAGCAGACTATTTCTATTTTATATATATATATATATATATATATATATGCCTACATCCTACGTAAGGGCGAAGTCTATGAATGGGTTTATTCCGTCATAATACACATAGATGTAAAGACGAAGGTAGAGGGCGTTATGGTGCATTACGAACATTGAAAGAAGACAAAAAAATCGCCTTAAAGACAGATGTAGAGAAATATATATATGTATATAGTTGTGCTCAGTGTTAATGAACCCCGCTACAAAATGCACTCCTTCATGCCGAATGTTGAATGCAGGCAACAACACTACGGTGTTCGTTGAGCCCAGAGACACAAATTTTATTGAATGTAATATATTATCACCTAAAACGTGGCAGAACTTGATGATTTTAAATATATTAATTTTCTGGTGGAGTTAATTAACTTTTGAGCACCACTATATTTAGATTCAATTGTATCATCTGCATTTGTGAAAGAGATCAAATTACCTGTCCTATCATACACACATTTATGATGTAGACAGATATATGTAGAGATTCAGGTATAGGTAGATATAATTTTTGTTATGTTTTTTTTTTTTTTGACTCTTTATGCTGTACATTTGGACAATTTTTCTTCTTTTTTTGATAGGCATCTCTTCCTGGTGGTCTGAACTCATCCCCAATCCCTAGCCCCAGAGGTGTATCATCCACTCACCAGCAGAGTCATATGTCCTCCAGGGAGCGGAGACCCGACGGAGACAGTCTCCGGGGAACCAAACAGGGCGTTGTCGAACGCTATGCAGACATGCTCCAAGAGATGCTGACAAGCCAGCTCCCGCTTCCCCCGGAAGAAGGGGACGGCATTCCTTCCAAGAGCTCCCACAAGCGTGGCGTTACGCTCCTCGAAGGGGAACCGGACTACGACTGGTCCTTCGACCGCAGCATCAACGGCTCGCAGAGGTCGGGGTCAAAAACGCGGTCACCGCTCCCCAACAGAACAAAATCAAACGAAACCGAAAAGGGCTCGGCGTCCACGTCCGTTGATGAGAAGTTGCCCTCACTAAGCAAGAAAGAGAAGGGGGTTGGGAAGGCGGTGGATAAGTTTTACGACGAGCTGGACGTGTCTACGAATCTGAAATACCCGACGGGACAGTGTTCGCCTCAGGTTGCAAATGCGGTGAGGGAAGAACTGATCAGATTGACAAGAAGGATGGGCGATGGAGAGGAGAGTGGATTGGTTTGAATTTCATTCTCTTCCAGAGTTTTAATGTTTGTATGGTTTATTTTCAATTTGTCAAATGCCAATTTGTCCAATTGCCAACTCGTCTTCTATCATTTGGTCTACCATCAGTTCGTCCACTCACCACATGGTCTACTTTCATTTAGTCTAATGCCATTCTGTCTAATAACCAGTTGCTCCAATAGCCATTTAGTCCATAAACCATTTTGTCTAATTGGACTAAGTGTTAAATGGTACAAAATGAATGAAAAATGAAATAGATATTAGACTAACTGGTTATGAGACGGAATGGTCTTAGACGAAATGGTGATTAGACAAAGTGATGATTGGACCAAATGGTTGTTAGATGAAATGTTGATGGACGGAATGGCATTTAGACTAAATGGAAGTAGACCATGTGTTGAGTGGACGAATTGGCAATTTACCGTTTGTATTATGATATTGTACGACACTATCTCACAAAGGAGCGTGATTGCTACGGTCCATCCCAGGGCCCGGTTGCCTTAAAATCACTGCTATACTAATTGTGCCATCCAATGGTAGCTACCATGGTAACGCTGATCAACAGCCAATCAAAATCAAAGATTCCATGCAAGTTACCATTGCATGGCAAAGGTACCATAATGGTAACTTTTCCGCAACGGGGCCTAGGTATGGAAAACTAGCGACACAGCATTTTCATTGCATATCTGGTGCTGTTACCAAATGATAACATTTTGTGAACAAGCTCTTATTTATATGTAGATCCTGTGGTCTGTTCAGAAGAACTATTTTTTGAGAAATTTGATCGTGAATGTTAGGGCATTATTTGAGTTAAGTTGAAATAACGCAAGTCAGACCAAAATATTTAAATGATTACTAAATGTTCCTTAGGCATAGGCTGATAGGCAGATTTTGCTGCACGTGGACTGTGAATGAAAATAAACAACCATCACTAAATTTCCTGGAATTTTTTACATTTCCCAAAAAGTCTCTGGAATATGGTCTAGCTTTCCAGAACTTTGGAAATACTGATGTGGGAGAAATTTGATTTTTGAATTGCAAGTTCCTGTGTGACATAGCCTTATAAATTACTTGAGTTATGCCACGATTGAGTTACTTTGAAATAATGCTTTAAAAAAATGATATTCTGATGAAAATTTAAATCTTATTTAAGCTTAGGCAGAATTTGATACAAATATTCTTTGAATGAAAGTAAAAATCATCAAGAAAAAAATTACTCTGGCAACAATATTCACTGAATAGTACATTGTCAGTGGACTGTACGTTGTCACACACTACTGTGACATTGCAAGAGACATGTACATGTATTTTGTTGGCCACCATGCAGACAACACCCTGATTGAATATAGCTTGCCTTTCCAACATTTGCTAATTCCTGTGAAAATGGGAAGCTGTCGGAACGTTGAGTTAGGGTGGTCTTTTTCAGGAGCAAACATATGCCCACATATGCCTCAAAAGAAGACATGGGGTACAGCAAAGCCTCCAAGTTGAAGAAGTTGCAATGTTTGTTTGAAAGCAAGATGACTTCAAATGAACCATTTACCATTATTTATATCCTATGTTTCTCTGTAGAGAGAAAGACATTGAACATTCCATTGCAATAAGATGAAATTTAGGTGCAATGCTTTGAAATATTGTTAATGCAAATACACCATTAACCTTGTCACTATTCCTTCGCTGTTTTCTGATATTTCGTAATCCAACAAAATGAAGAAATTATGTATTTATGGAACATGGCCGTACACAGCAGGGGGAGGGGGGGTGGGAGGCAGTTGCCCTTCCAGAAATTGTGAAAGTTTCCATTTTTTTACTGAGAATTTTCAATAAATTTAACAATAATAGTAGGCATGGAATCTTTCAATTTCAATTTTACAAAATGCAAAAGCGCCCCAACGACAGGCTTGGTTGCATCGCACCCTCGATTTAGAATTTTTTTGGGGAAAATGTTTATGCTTGATGTCCCCCCTAGCAAAAAAAAATTATGCGTATGGCCGTGTTAATTATCGAACGTACATTGATATGCATGTACTGAAAAGAAAATGCAAGTAATATATTTCATCTTTGTAAGAAAGAATGCTGAGAAACTTATTTTAGCGTCCCAGAATCCATCCATTTTTCTTTCTTGCCTTTTTCACCAAACTTTACTGAAATTGCATATATTGTATTGCACCAAAGCAGAAATCATCTATTAAAATATATGAAGTATTTATATTACTATGAAATATTGTGCTTTTAGGGAAAAAAAAGATGTGGATGATTTTACCATGTGGGATGTTCACCATGATGATAAGATGGTTTTAATAAATCTGAAAATTTTGTAGAAAAATGTTGATGAAAGTTTGATGAAAATCTGTTTAAGAAAGGAGTTATGAAGTCTAAAGTTTTTATTCTGTGACATCACAGAGGAGCAGCTCCTACACATGTCATGTGATTAAAAAAAAAATTAAAATGTAATTTTCCAAGAAAAAAAAAGTTTTTGTATTTGTGGGGTGGATATATCACCAGACACATCATTTCATACCTTTTATGAGAATTTTTTATATTTATGATGTGCCATTAAAAGCATGGAATTTATGTAAATTAATATTACGCAGTTTATTTGGTAGCTGCTCACATAATTAATGACATCACAAATTAAAAATTTTTTAAATTCATAACTCTTTTCCATTATTTGATGGATTTTCATCATACTTTCACAAATATTTTTTTTCTTTATTGTATCTGCCTTTATTAAAACCAATTGATTGTCAGGGTGAACTTCCCCTTTCAGTGCTAGTAAATTTATTACCATGTGAGTCAAAGAAAATTTAACACCTCACAAATCCCCAATTTAAGAAAAAAATAAGTAATGAATGCATAATCGTTATATATGGTTGAAAAGAGTATCTTCTCCCAAATGATTTGCTACCATATTTATGTTGTATGTCTCCATGATTGGATAATCAGTAGGTATTCTTTACAGTGATGTGAATTTTGATTTGCGCCAAAGTAAGGCATGACTGCAATGAATGAATCCAAATGCCACTGATGCCATAGTCCTACATGAGTTGGTAAACAAATTTGCTAATCCCTTTTCAATAAAATTAACTTGAGAATTTATACCAAAAAGTGTTAATTAAACAGTTATAATATAAATTACAGAAAAGGTGTTTTGAAATGGATTTTATTGCAACCCTTGTAGGATTATGACATAATTGACATCTGGATTCATTCATTTGCAGTCATGCCTTACTTTGGCACACATCAAAATTTATATCACTGCAAAGAATACCTCCATGACATCCAAGCATTAACACATACCACATAAATACAGTACCAAATTATTTGGGAGAACGTACTCTTTCAGGCCATATATGATAATTATGTGTTCATGACATTTTTCCCCCTTAAATTGGGGATTGGTGAGGTGTCAACTTTTTTTTTTATCACCCTGTAGTGCAGCAGACAACAATGTGCTTGGCAAAAGTCTATTGAAGTGATTAATTTATTGATTTTATTGTGTAAAGACAATTACATTTTCTATGTTTAATTGGCAATAGTTTGGGTTCCATGACATTTGCTCCTGTGATGATTGCCCCTACTTAAAATCCACGCATTAAGCCAAAATCTGAACTTCGAACCTAACCCTGACCTTAATCCCATTTGTTTTTCATTTGAATTAAAAACCCAATGGCAATCACGTCCTAACCTTTACCTCTTCTCTTTAGAGAAATGATCAGAGGAGCGATTGTGGCAGGAACAAATGTCGCATTCCCATTGGGTGAGAATCTTGATCGAACTATCAGAACTGGTGACACAACACTTGTTCCTGCGACAATTGCTTTGGGCTTAATTTTGTCTATGATGTAGGGTTAGGGCTGCTATAGGGTTTTATGCTGGATTTAGGGTAGGGTATAGTCACTGTGTTAAACCCAGGGTCAAAGTTGGCCATTCGATAACTGTGTGGAATTTACAGCAGAGCATTTGTCGCCGGAGCAAAAGTTTTGGAACCATCGGAACTATTTGTCTTCCTTCATCTATTTATTTTTATTCCAAGCAAGATGGCAGAGCACAATAACACTCCATGGTTGGAATGAAAATATTTAGAATGAATTTGAGCACCAGCAAATGCCAGAGGATCACCTACGATAATAAATAAAAGACTGTCACGACTCACAAGGCTCACTACATAAGCTGGTACACATTTAAAATGACACAATGTAAACATAAGTATGCTAAACTATTTACCTTATTGGATTAGTCCATTACTTCATTATTTATTTACTTCATATATCTGTGAGAAGGTCATGTTACTATTATGATTAAAGATAGGCTTGCTGTTAATTGATTGTTTTACTAATATTTGTTTCGAGGGGGAAAGTTTTTTATTTGGTATTTTGATTTGCCAAATGAACACATTCTTGCCATATTTGTGAATATTTCAGTTCTATTGAATCTTTTCTATTACCTTTAATTTGTACAGGTTGTATATATATCCTAGATGTATTTTATCCTTAACCAGACTTTTTCTGTGAATATTAGAAAGTTGAAGATTATTTATTGATGAAGGTGTATTGATTGTGGCCATACATCTAAAACATTGTGCCAAGAGGATACATCGTTATTTTGTAAACGAAATTTCAGAACGTTTTTGAGAAATGAGATATAGTCACAAAAAATTAATGTATTTTTGAGCAAAGGAAATAAAAACTTTTTAGACAAGCAACCTTTTGCAGCATATATTTTGTGTCTTATGTTTTAGTTTTTTTTTCTTCTTGTGAAAAATGATAACTTTGGAGACATGATGTTCTCACAATTCCCAGGGAAGGAAGCACCTTTGGAATATTGCTATAGTACATGACCAGAAAAAAAATAGAATAGAGGGGTTGGTGTGTCTACCAGCGTGTATGGCTTAGTTGGTCGAGCCTCTGTCTCACAACTGGGAGGTTGAGACTTCAAGCTGCTGCAGAGTTGGACCAAAAATATATTAAAAGATGTAAGAGGGGACTTGCTGCTACCCTGTTTGGCATTCAATGATTCAAGGGATGGAGCAACATGGATCTGGTGCAGCACTATGGCTGCTGGTCCCAGGACCAAATGGACAAATAAATTTTCAGAGTATATCCATTTCAGATTTCTATTTTGAACAATATGGATTTTCATTTCCTTTTTAAAAGCTTTGAGATGTGAAGGGCATGTGCTGCATTTAGATTGATGAAATGACAAAATAAGAAAAAGTGCAATACTTTGTTGTTGAAGTTGGATGCCATAATATTTCTGAGCCTTATCAACCCATGTGTCATTTCTGTGTGCATTCTCTTGAATTTTAAAAGACCAAGAATTAGTTACTTATGGGCATGTCATGTTGGGGTTGCATTTGTTATTTAGGGGTTATTAGGCCTACTTCTCAAACACATTAACCATACACTGCAAAAACTCCGGTGTTGATTTAACACCAGCCCGGAATCTATGTATGTCCACACCAGAGAAGTATTGAAACAACACCAGTTTGGAATCAAACCGATGCTGTGTTAGTACTAATTGGTGTTGTATAAACACCTTTCTGGTGTTAGACCAAAACGAAACTGGTGTTGTTTAACACTTCTCTGGTGTGGACATATATAGATTCCGGGCTGGTGTTAAATCAACACCGGAGTTTTTGCAGTGTACAATCTGTGAACTGGGTCTACATTAGACAGCCAAGACCTTGGCCATCAAAGTTGTGTACCGCTCAATGTCGTACACTCGTAATGTGCTATAAAAGAGGCAATGCATCTCGCCAGAAAGCGTCCTCACAGTGAAGGGGAGAACGCTGCTGAGGTTCCCTTGGGCATACAGCAGCACTTTATTCTGCGTAGGGTCAGTCCTAGGTCCTGGGATCCAGAGATCGACTTCCTGGTACGGTTTGGAAAGATTATGGAAAACACGAATGTCATTCACATTTGAATGGCTTTCGTCGAGTAAGGGAGATGTGGCCACAGTGAGAATTTCGATTCCATCCTGATCACCAAGCTTGCCTAACGTGTCAAACTGGTAGATGGTCATCGATAGGGTGCTTCCTTTGGGCGTGGTGATGTTCCACATGGTGATGATGAATTCACTTTGCCGAAGTTCACAGTCGGTCGAGAGGACAAGTTGAGGTATCCCAAGATAGAACCGGTCAAGGACCGTTATGTTATACTGAATATTATCCAGTGTAGGTTGTTGAAACGAATTATCGTAGTAAACATCAAAATCTGGCAATTAAAACAAAGGAAGGTTATTTCTTCTTTTGTGAGAACACTCGCTTCATTTCCACTCTGTTTTAGTACAGCTAAGTTAGCACAAGTGTTCTAGCATGAAATTGCTACATACTTTTTTCATCCATATCATTTGGCATTGGTGGGGAAGCAGATATATTTTTTAGTACAGTGTAACACCATAATTTGGTCAAGCTTAAAAATCGGTGTTCACCAAAACAATACTCTCTTTCAACGACGCAACTTTATGTTGTCAGACAAGATATGGTATTAACTCTCGGGAGATGTATGTGGCCAATTGGAAATATTGCATCGTTGTTACAGCTTAAGCTGAAATGGCGTTTCCACCAGAATGATTTTTGCCAGTAAATATAATTTAATCAGGAAAGTGGTTTACGGTACTCCATGTTGTACACTGCAAAAACTCCGCTGTTGATTTAACACTAGCCCAGAATCTATGTCCACACCAGAGAAGTATTGAAACAACACCAGTTTGGAATCAAAATGACGCTGTTTTAATACTAATTGGTGTTGTACAAACACCTATCTGGTGTTAGACCAAAACGAAACTGGTGTTGTGTAACACTTCTCTGATGTAGACATATATAGATTCCGGGATGGTGTTAAATCAACACTTAAGTTTTTGCAGTGTAAGTCCTGGAAGGACTAAGAAAAATGGATAAAGATAGAGGTGAAATAGCCGAGAAAATGGAAGGTTGGAGGGTTGGGTATTCTTATCGGAAATCAGTGTTTTCGTTTAGGGCTGTTACCCAGAAAAAGTCGAGAGACTTGAGTAGTTGGAAAGATCACAGAAGGTTGGCTTGAGTCGGTGATCAGTGGAGTTGCAGGGCAGGAGAGTAGACTGAATATTGTGGGGAGGTTGACTGCTCTTCGTCTTCTTCCCCTATCCACTGTCTTATTCCTACTGGGATACACCGCATGTGGCCGTATTCTGAACTCAGGTCTAACTTAAACTCTGGTCTAAATTTGTGGTTTAACTATGGAAAGCCAATTGTAAGAAAAGTCTTCAAAGCAGTACAAGCTCAATTTTCAAGCTCCACTCTGACTTAGGTCTGTCATTACTGCCTGGAAATATTAACTCAATCAGTTTTCTTTGCATCTGTATCATATTGAAAGAGCACTGTGAAGAGTAGAAACATAACGATGTAAACAACATCTTGATGATGTTTATGGCTTTCCATAATTTTAGCACAAAGTTACACCATGGTGTAAGTTCAACCCGACTTGAGAATACGGACCATGGTGTACCGTAAACCACTTCTGCGTCTGTCCGTACCACCATGCGAACCTTCGAACCTCATCTAAACAAGACTTGTGTCGTGAATATAATGTTCTGTTACTATGGTTCGTCACTTCATGAGGGTGTTTCATCAAAATATATTTACAAACAATCATTCCCTGATTGTTGCCATAGTAAAAGAGATGGGTGATTCTCGGCGAATCAAAACCATGAATTATTGGGACTGCCTGAGCTGACAATTTAGTCAATGTCGACATCTGTCATGAAACGGTCCCGATATGAAAAACCCTCTTGTGAGACTTGTGTTTTTATTCTCCTCCAAATTTGTACCCTGAGCATCAATTTGCAAGGCAAATTCTTTTCTTTTCAGAGTTTTTGTACATCTTGTCCAGTTATGAGCCCTTCGCATTTTTTGGGACAAGTGCTCTACTAATGAGCTATTTGATGGTAGATTCCTATCACTATCATGAAAGGGTAACATTTCGGTGTCCATTTACCTTGTTCGCAAAATTCTCCAAAGAAGCAGGGATCGCAGATACAGTAGAACCCTATTGTTAGGTCATCATGGCACGTTCCTCCGTAGGCACAAGGATTCAAATAGCACATTGATCCTGTATTGGAGAATGTAAAATAAATATAAGTGTTATTTGGAGAATTCTGTAAAAGCAAGGGTCGAAAAAAGACAGAATCTTATGGTTGGATCACCATGACCACGTTTCTTCATACAATGATGTGCTTAGCATATAAGTTGGAGTGTCTTTCCTATGTTCCTGGTCAAACTTGAACTATAGTATACAAAGACCAGATTTTGAACTACTTTGATGGAAATAAAAGCAATGGAATATGATTACAGCATGCAAGAAAGAGTCATCGTTGTTGTCTTCCAAGTTTCACATCTTTAAAACAGCACAGACTTGTTATGATGAAACTTGCTATTTCCTTGCCTGTCCTGGCTTCAGTGTTTCTGTTGGTTCCTTCACGTGGATCAACAGACAATTTCAACCTACCATACAGGTACACCAAAGGATTTCATGTCACTGATATTGTCTGTAGCGACTTCGACCGAATATGCAGTGAAGGTGATGTTGATCTTCATCATTTTGGTTTTCTTCTTGTTGTTTCCCATCCGTATATGAGCAGACGCAGTATCTTGGCGTGTGATCTTGTCTTGAATCTGGTTGATGCTGCATGTGTGACAAGAGCGCCACATTGGTGAAGTCGACAAGTCGGCGTTGCTCAGATTTCCCCAGACAATCCACTGTCTGCATTCGTTCGTGCCTGGTTACCAGGAGAAATCAAAAGTTGACAGCAAACGCTTCACTTCTAGGTTTTCTTACAGCAGGCCTGCGTGGGCATTCCAGCAACTCATTTTCTGGCGCGGCTGGTAAATGATTACTTTTTGGGACACCAAAGTGCCTCATTAACTTCAAAAGCGATTTACTGTCAAATGCCTTCTCATAAACCAGTGGATGTAAGGAGTAAAGAATCCCATCCAAGGGACTGCTCCAAAATTGTGCGTAGTCCGCCAATTTACAATGCACATGATCTGTTCCTGTGAGAACTTGCCAGTTTGTCCCGGAGCTTGGCGGTTAACTGCATCCTTCCCTTACAACGCGGTTAAGAACCTTGCCCTTGGCTTGGAAGATTGTAAATCTCCTACAGCTCTTGCATTCCCTTAGGACCCTACAGTAGCTCGATGACGATAATTTTATTCTTCTGAGCTGGGATATCCTTCCTCTCCAAGATCTCACTATAGGAACTCTCTGGCGCGTTGGCTACTGCTTCTGTGATGTCAGGTAGTGCTTCATGAAGAGGTTAGTTTATCATCTTCTTGAAATGTTATGTCAGTTGGTCCTATATATCCTGTTGCCAATTGGTTATCCATGTCCTGCAATGGCCTGTTTATTTATTTAATCTTCTCGTCAGCTTCTTTGCCACTTGGTACGATACCTTCCGTTTCTCTTCTTTTTTTCGATGCTCATTTTTCTCTCCTCTTCTCACTTATCAGCTGTGTATTCTTGCGCTCTTGTGTTAGCTGCTCTTGTTCATTCAGTTCATTCTGAGGACAGACGTTTTCCCCTACCGAGCTTCCATATTACAGATGGTATCTGCACATCCCTTGAGTTCAGACTTCTTCATAACAACTTCATCACGTGTCAGGTCAAGAATTCAAGGTATCCTGGTGTGCTGCTTTTGGTTCTCAAAGTCTGTTGCAGTATTTTGTCAGCTCTTGTATTGTTTGTAACCTGTTGGCAGGGCTGATCCGTCAAATTTCTTAGGCGGCAAATCTTTTGAAGTCGATAATTGTTTTGATTTTGTCTCCTTTTTTTTTTTTTGCTTTTCGAAACTCTCGATAGGCAAATGTCAACCCATTCTAAAACAATTTCGGAGAAGGTCAACCCCTTCCCAAATATTTTGCAACATAAACACTTACTTGTTATTTGACAAATCTTTCCTTCGTAGTTCTCCTCACAGTCGCACGAAAATCCGTCCGGACTCTCGCTGCAGCTTCCTCCGTTTAAACAAGGAGAAGAAAGGCATGCTGAAATTCAGGGAAATAGTAAAAGCGATTTAGAAAATATGATTGGCACTCATTAATACTGAAATCGAAGTGAGGATTTTTTTTTTTTTTTGGGGGGGGGGGAGTGCCCGGGGGGTCTGCTTAGGCAGAAGAGGAGAAGATAGTCATGACGTAGGGAGGGCACACTTTACAGTTTTCTTTTTCCAATTCCCAACAGGTCATCTGTATGTTGTAGATTAAATTTTTTTTAATGTTATTACTTTCTTCTTATTTTATATTTATTATTATTATCATTATTGTTATTATTTATGTACTTACTATTTAGTTTGTTTCATATTTGTTAATTATTTATTTCTATATTTCAGGAGGTGGGTGCAGTGTTTTTCTTTTCTAATAAAGGAATTATAACCGATAAATTCCACTCCTACCCCCTTCCCCCGAGAAATTAAAAATTATGTTTACCTGGAAGTGTGCAATGTAGATTAATGGTACTCCCTTTCCTTACAAGTGAGGACCCTGACATGCGCCCGCCGAGTTCTGCCAAGTATTTTAGCACCAAGTGGATCGACTCGCCACGGGTGGTATGAAGAAATGGGCACGTTAGGTTTTGGTTTAGGCAAGGTACGATTTCCATTTCTCTCTGGGCATGGATTATTCCTACAAGTGAACACACAAACCAACCAAACTTTCGTTAGCTAAAGGCAATGACTCAAGTATTGATTTCGAATGTCAGAATTTAAGTATTCGGTTATTACCAATATTACCAATGTGACATCAGATTATAAAGAATGTAACTGGAATTTGAAGTTCACCCATTAAAAAAAGTTTATTGTTAAAGTAGCAGAAACAATAATAACAAGTTTTGATTATTTTAGGATAATCCATCAAAGATTTTTAAAAGTTTTTTAGATTTTTTTTCATTGTGACGTCTGGTGCGAGCAGTTTCCCTTTATATCGCTTAGTAAAAAACCAACAAAATGGCTTTAAAAAATGAAAATGTTTCTTAGCGTACCTTCAGTACACTCTTGAAAAAAATAGTCTTCATGGACCATTCAGCAATTGAAATGTATGTATTTTTCTGTTACACAACATATGGTCCAGCTGCTCGCACAGTATATGACGCCAGAGGTCAAAAAGTTAAAATTCTAATAACTTGTTTAATCTTTGATAGATTATCCTCAAACCTTCACCGATATTTTTAATCTTGTCTGTTTTTTACGATTTTTTTTTCAGAGTTAACTCCAGCTTTAATTATTTCAACTTACCAATAAATGCCCAGATGTACATCAGAATAAGCATGTATGAAGTTTCAAAATTTGGTTCCATTGTCGTGAATGTGGACTACCTAGAGTATTCTTTATTAATAGGCGCTAACACCATGGACAAGTTTGTTGAGTTACAACCGTGAAAAAACAAGATCATCGGCATAATACGGTTGGTGGTCACTAAATTCAAGTTCATTACCTAGCTGCCATCCAACGCTTGATCCCTTCACGTAAATAGACAGTTTGACCACTCCAAATACGTGAGATTGTGACTGTTTCATGGTGACAGCAAACAAATTCACTCGTTTTATTAATTATTTATTTCTTCTTACACCCACAGAACGCTGTTTTCTTTCTATTATATTTCACGTAATCCCTAAAAAGTTTATTGGCTTTATTTTGAAAGCCCCTCCCCCCCCCCCCCAATTATATAAAGTTAATAATAATTCACCATTAAAATTAGCCAGCAGATTCTTATATATATATATATTCAGACCTGAAACAGTATTCGGAACTGAAAAGGGACACATTTTAACATGTTTAAGGAATGTATGTAGGAATTCATGAAGAACATAGTATCTCACTAGTCAAATAGTTATAATAAAGGCTTAAAAAATCTGATATTGAGGCCTAAAAATTAAAACATTTAAAATCATGAAGACCTTCCATATCAAATTACTAAATGCGAGCACGCGAAGCGCTCGCAATTTCTTTTTAATTATACCTTCAAACCTAAAAAGGAAAGTTTCTAAGCACTCTTATGTATGCCCCTGACAAGACTTCTCCTTATTCCTGTTTGCAAACAATAACTTTCTTTGGTGTCCTATTTATAATGTATCTCTCCCGCAGTTCCCTTGCAAATTTGCCCCATTTTTTCCATGTTTCTAGAGAGGGCTTTGTGTCATGCATGCCTTTTCACCTCCAAATTGCTTTGAAACGTCACGAATCTAATTTTTTGTTTAACCCTTGTCCTGGTGCCATCGGTCCACTTTCATTAAAGAGAAACGTGAGACAGGAAAGGTTAGAGTAGGCCTATTAGAGCGTAACCATGGTCACTATTGAATGATATCGGAATTCTCGCCTTTAATTGGCTGATAGAAAAGAGAAGTTATTAATCTTTTATCAGTAACTGATATGGAAAAAACGCGAACGTTGACCATCTAATATATATTACATTAGTTTTATCTTCATCTTTCAAATAAGTTGCCAATATTCTCCCCGATTCAAAAGATAAAATTATTTAATATAGGGTATATAAACCTGAACTTCATTTTCAAGAAATTTCATCCATTAACACTGTTTTACGCAAAAGCAGGTTCATCATGTTTATTGGAGATTTGAAATCTGTCTTATTTCTTTTCAGCCATCTGTATATTCAAGTCACACGTATGTTTTACATTACATTTATTTGTATATGTCTTGTTTTATCCTTTTTACACTGTACTAAATATGGGTGGTAGTATACATGTTTTAATGACTATATACGGTGTGGGTGCATCGTGGTCTAGTGGTTCGGACTCTCGCCTTTGAAACAGAGGGTCGTGGGTTCGAATCCCAGCCATGGCGTGTTTTCCTTTAGCAAGAAATTTATCCACACTGTGCTGCACTCGACCCAGGTGAGGTGAATGGGTACCCGGCAGGAGTAATTCCTTTCATGCACTGAGCGCCGGTGATGGTAGCTCGAGCTAAAGCCGGGGTAATAGTAGCAGCGCTTTGTATCCTCAGGCAAAAAGCGCTTTATAAATCCAGCTATTATTATTATTATTACTCATCATAATACTTTTTTATTGTACATATCTTTTTAGCATAAAACTGTTCAGAGAAAACAAATAACGTTATCATTTTTTTTATAACATTCATCATGTGATATCGAATGGGTTGGCGTTTATTTTATTTCATTATTTTTTTTTTGCAAGTTCATTGTTCTTTGTGAAATATGTTTGGTGAAGATTGTTCTAGAATTCGGGAGTACAGAAGCTGCCCTGTGTCTCTCGTCTGCGGAACGTCCACACTGCCAGACGATTCAGTCGCTATCCTATCGATCAAGAGCCATGTCAATGCAAAGCAACTGGTGAACCTGTTACAATCAGGCAGTGGGGACAAGGTGGAATGGATTCACGCTCTCAGACCTGAATCAAATCGCTGCATGTTACGAGGTATTAAATGAAGAGAATATTTTGTTTTGACTAATAATAATAATAATAATAATAATTATGGCTATAACATTATTACTCATTAATGGTAACCGTTATGAAAAAAATATATAAAAATAATAAACAATGAAATAAATTAATGAAAATATAGTATACTGCGCTTGATAATTTGTATCATATTATAACACCGGCGCTTTTCTTATATATGCTAGAGACAAGTTGGTACTGTATATTTACGGTATAAGAAAAGAAAAATCAGGTAAAATATTCATTTCGTGGAACTATACTCTCTAAATACAAAAGATCATATTAACTATCTAATCGCACTCCTCTCGGAGTAATAGCAAGGTTCCAATCCTTTTGGAGTGAAATTTTCGTTCTTATAGAGTACATTAAAGCTTCTTCTGGATTGAACTGTTCATTTTTTGTAGACATTTACATTCTAATGATAATGACGATTGGAGCTTATATAGCGCATAATCAATTTAAACTGCTCTATGCGCTTTACATATACAAATTACTCTCCAATATTACAATTACACTACAAAAAAAAATAAGTATGTTTTCAGATGTCCTTTAAAATATGATTCGACGGATGTAAAAGATCGGAGATGAATTGGTAAACTGTTCCATAATTTTGTACCGCAAAAATCAAAGTTAGCACCCCCTCCCTTCTAACGACTCTAGGAATGTGTAAGATTGAAGTGTCTTCACTAGAACAAAGTCTGTAATGAGGCCGGTGTGGTGATTTAAGTAAACTATAGAGGTATTTGGGTGCCATTTCATGCATACAATTATAAACTCTAAACAAAAAATAATAAATCAATATATCCCAATCTCTCTCCAAAGGACTGTTCCTTTGCCTCACACCAAGAGAAGTGTTTAAGGGACCGGGAGGTTATGAAAGTTGTCAGCACTATACTAAATTGTCGGCACTGACAAGCTCAGTGAAATCTTTGGTTTTGATTGACTAAGAGACACTTGCCTCTGACTGTTACTGTGGTGACTTTCGGAGAAAGAGTATCAATCCTGACAACTTTCATAAAACGGTCCCTGCGTTAGCTCTTTTGCATTTATAGAAGGTATGTCTGGGGCCGTTTTATAAAGTTGTTCATAAGTTAAGAGCGACTTTAAGAAAGACTGGTGAACCTTTCTCATGCGTTAACCATCGCAAATTGTGCATATCATTAACCACAAGTAAGGATCACCAGTCGTTCTTAAAGTCGTTCTTAACTTACAAACAGCTTTATGAAACACCAACCCGGTAATGTTTCCCGTCCTACCTATGTTTTATTTTCCACCTTTCAAACAGATTGTCTTTCATCTCCGTGTATGAACAACGGTGTTTGCCAGGAGACGTTTGATGGTTATATCTGCCGTTGCGCAGGATTAACCCAGGGACCTCGCTGTGAGACAGGTGGGCTATAATTTCATAATCCCATAGCGCCCTCCTTCAGAGGATATAGAAATGCACGTAAAACGAAGACGTCGGAGATGCAACAGCTGCATATCAGCAACGCTTGCAAGGCAATGGCTTCAGCCTCGAAGATGGCGGCCAGATGACGCCGATGTATAAGGTTTATTGATTGCATAATTATTATCAATAGTTATGTTCATCATACATGATCAACGCATTGCGTAATAAACAGCCATGTCAGAGCCATAGTGATACATGTGGGCGCGTCGTGGTCTAGTGGTTCCGACTCTCGCCTTTTAAAACAGAGGGTCGTGAGTTCGAATCCTAGTCATGGCGTGTTTTCCTTTAGAAAAAAAAATCGGTAGACTATAGCTTAGACGGGGTAATATAGGATCGCTTTGAGCACCTAGCAAGGTGGATACGTGTGCTAAACAAATCCTATATTGTGTATTTTTATTATACCTATTAAATGGCCACAAAAGAAAGAAAGTAAATATGGGACCTAGGTAAGCTTCAATTCTCAGTGTTTACTGAGAATCGGGTTCTTTAAAATACAACGATAATAATGGTAATGTATGAAATGATAATGACTATATTCAACATTGATGGTAAGATTAATGATAAGATGAATAATTGACACGCTCACCAACATCTTTCATTGTACATGATAGTACAGTGACTGTCTCACACAAACGCCCTGACCAAATGATCACTGAAAATATTGCACAACCACCGTCACCCACATGATCACTGAAAGTCTAACACACACCCACATGACCACTGACAGTCTAACAATCACCCTCACCCACATGATCACTGACAGTCTAACACACACCCTCACCCACATGATCACTGAATGTATTGCACAACCACCCTCACCCACATCATCACTGAAAATGGAACGCGCACCCTCATCCACATGATCACTGAAAGTCTAACGCACACCCTCACCCACATGATCACTGACAGTCTAACACACACCCTCACCCACATGATCACTGACATTATAACACACACCCTCATCCACATGATCACTGAAAGTCTAACACACACCCTCACCTACATGATCACTGAAAGTCTAACACACACCCTCATCCACATGATCACTGAAAGTCTAACACACACCCTCATCCACATGATCACTGAAAGTCTAACACACACCCTCACCTACATGATCACTGACAGTCTAACACACACCCTCACCCACATGATCACTGAAAGTCTAACACACACCCTCATCCACATGATCACTGACAGTCTAACACACACCCTCATCCACATGATCACTGAAAGTCTAACGCACACCCTCACCCACATGATCACTGACAGTCTAACACACACCCTCACCCACATGATCACTGACATTATAACACACACCCTCATCCACATGATCACTGAAAGTCTAACACACACCCTCACCTACATGATCACTGAAAGTCTAACACACACCCTCATCCACATGATCACTGACAGTCTAACACACACCCTCACCCACATGATCACTGACATTATAACACACACCCTCACCCACATGATCACTGACATTATAACACACACCCTCATCCACATGATCACTGAAAGTCTAACACACACCCTCACCTACATGATCACTGACAGTCTAACACACACCCTCACCTACATGATCACTGACAGTCTAACACACACCCTCACCCACATGATCACTGAAAGTCTAACACACACCCTCATCCACATGATCACTGACAGTCTAACACACACCCTCATCCACATGATCACTGAAAGTCTAACGCACACCCTCACCCACATGATCACTGACAGTCTAACACACACCCTCACCCACATGATCACTGACATTATAACACACACCCTCATCCACATGATCACTGAAAGTCTAACACACACCCTCACCCACATGATCACTGAAAGTCTAACACACACCCTCATCCACATGATCACTGACAGTCTAACACACACCCTCATCCACATGATCACTGAAAGTCTAACACACACCCTCACCTACATGATCACTGACAGTCTAACACACACCCTCACCCACATGATCACTGAAAGTCTAACACACACCCTCATCCACATGATCACTGACAGTCTAACACACACCCTCATCCACATGATCACTGAAAGTCTAACACACACCCTCACCTACATGATCACTGACAGTCTAACACACACCCTCACCCACATGATCACTGACAGTCTAACACACACCCTCATCCACATGATCACTGAAAGTCTAACACACACCCTCACCTACATGATCACTGACAGTCTAACACACACCCTCACCCACATGATCACTGAAAGTCTAACACACACCCTCACCCACATGATCACTGAAAGTCTAACACACACCCTCATCCACATGATCACTGAAAGTCTAACACACACCCTCATCCACATGATCACTGACAGTCTAACACACACCCTCACCCACATGATCACTGAAAGTCTAACACACACCCTCACCCACATGATCACGGACAGTATACAAATAGCGAATAGGCATGAGTGCGATGGTGCGAGATCTCGCATGAGGTGAAAGAAAGATGCTCTATTCAACGAGGCGTTAGCCGAGTTGAATAGAGTGTTTCTTTCTTTCACCGAATGCGAAATCTCGCACCATTGCACGAATAAGAATATTCGCTATTTGTGTTGTACAACGCCTCGGAAGTTAGCGAAAATATGTAAAAACAAAGAGTTTTTCCTGCAGTAATCTATGAAAAGGGAGCAAAAATATGGAAAGCGAAAAGCAAAATCCCACAAGCAAACACTAGCTCGGGCAGCATTGCGCATTTAGCCAGCAGGCTATACGCGTATTGCACCTGCATTTTTACTGAGCGCAAAGAATTGAATCGTATTGTGACGTCACCTCCTAAGCCGTGCAACGGTACATTTTGGATGGTACGTCTTTTGTGCAACGGTACGAATGTTTGACATTCAGCCTCCCATTTGCTCGCGTACAACAAGCTAAGTAGGCGTTGTACAATCTAACACACACCCTCACCCACATGATGACTGACACACCCCCACCCACATGATCACTGACAGTCTAACACACACCCTCACACACATCATCACGGACAGTCTAACACACACCCTCACCCACATGATCACTGACAGTCTAACACACACCCTCAACCACATGATCACTGACAGTCTAACACACCCTCACCCACATGATCACTGACAGTCTAACACACACCCTCACCCACATGATCACTGACAGTCTAACACACACCCTCACCCACATTATCACTGACAGTCTTGCACAACCACCCTCACCCACATGATCACTGAAAGTTTAACACACCCCCACCCACATCATCACTGAAAATGTAACGCGCACCCTCACCCACATGATCACTGAAAGTCTAACACACACCCTCACCCACATGATCACTGACAATCTAACACACACCCTCACCCACATGATCACTGACAGTCTAACACACACCCTCACCCACATGATCACTGACAGTCTAACACACCCTCACCCACATGATCACTGACAGTCTAACACACACCCTCACCCACATGATCACTGACAGTCTAACACACACCCTCACCCACATTATCACTGACAGTCTTGCACAACCACCCTCACCCACATGATCACTGAAAGTTTAACACACCCCCACCCACATCATCACTGAAAATGTAACGCGCACCCTCACCCACATGATCACTGAAAGTCTAACACGCACCCTCACCCACATGATCACTGACAGTCTAACACACACCCTCACCTACATGATCACTGACAGTCTAACACACACCCTCACCCACATGATCACTGACAGTCTAACACACACCCTCACCCACATGATCACTGACAGTCTAACACACACCCTCACCCACATGATCACTGACAGTCTAACACACCCTCACCCACATGATCACTGACAGTCTAACACACACCCTCACCCACATGATCACTGAAAGTCTAACACACACCCTCACCTACATGATCACTGACAGTCTAACACACACCCTCACCTACATGATCACTGACAGTCTAACACACCCTCACCCACATGATCACTGACAGTCTAACACACACCCTCACCCACATGATCACGGACAGTCTAACACACACCCTCACCCACATGATCACTGAAAGTCTAACACACACCCTCACCCACATGATCACTGAAAGTCTAACACACACACCCTCACCCACATGATCACTGAAAGTCTAACACACACCCTCACCCACATGATCACTGACATTATAACACACACCCTCACCCACATGATCACTGACATTATAACACACACCCTCACCCTCATGATCACTGAAAGTCTAACACACACCCTCATCCACATGATCACTGAAAGTCTAACACACACCCTCATCCACATGATCACTGACATTATAACACACACCCTCACCCACATGATCACTGACAGTCTAACACACACCCTCATCCACATGATCACTGAAAGTCTAACACACACCCTCATCCACATGATCACTGAAAGTCTAACACACACCCTCACCCACATGATCACTGAAAGTCTAACACACACCCTCACCCACATGATCACTGACATTATAACACACACCCTCACCCACATGATCACTGACATTATAACACACACCCTCACCCTCATGATCACTGAAAGTCTAACACACACCCTCACCCACATGATCACTGAAAGTATAACACACACCCTCACCTACATGATCACTGAAAGTCTAACACACACCCTCATCCACATGATCACTGAAAGTCTAACACACACCCTCATCCACATGATCACTGAAAGTCTAACACACACCCTCACCCACATGATCACTGAAAGTCTAACACACACACCCTCACCCACATGATCACTGAAAGTCTAACACACACCCTCACCTACATGATCACTGAAAGTCTAACACACACCCTCATCCACATGATCACTGACAGTCTAACACACACCCTCACCCACATGATCACTGAAAGTCTAACACACACCCTCATCCACATGATCACTGAAAGTCTAACACACACCCTCACCCACATGATCACTGAAAGTCTAACACACACACCCTCACCCACATGATCACTGAAAGTCTAACACACACCCTCACCCACATGATCACTGACATTATAACACACACCCTCACCCACATGATCACTGACATTATAACACACACCCTCACCCTCATGATCACTGAAAGTCTAACACACACCCTTATCCACATGATCACTGAAAGTCTAACACACACCCTCACCCACATGATCACTGAAAGTCTAACACACACCCTCATCCACATGATCACTGACAGTCTAACACACACCCTCACCTACATGATCACTGACAGTCTAACACACACCCTCATCCACATGATCACTGAAAGTCTAACACACACCCTCACCTACATGATCACTGACAGTCTAACACACACCCTCACCTACATGATCACTGACATTATAACACACACCCTCATCCACATGATCACTGAAAGTCTAACACACACCCTCATCCACATGATCACTGAAAGTCTAACACACACCCTCACCCACATGATCACTGAAAGTCTAACACACACCCTCATCCACATGATCACTGACAGTCTAACACACACCCTCACCCACATGATCACAGAAAGTCTAACACACACGCTCACCTACATGATGACTGAAAGTCTAACACACACCCACATGATCACTGACAGCCTAACAATCACCCTCACCCACATGATCACTGACAGTCTAACACACACCATCTCACACATGATCACTGACAGTCTAACCCACATCCTCACCCACATGATCACTCAAAGTCTAACACACACCCTCACCCACACGATCACTGAAAACCTTCCACAACCACCCTCACCCACATGATCACTGACAGTCTTGCACAACCACCCTCACCCACATGATCACTGAAAGTGTAACACACACCCTTATCCACATGATCACTGAAAGTCTAACGCACACCCTCACACACATGATCACTGAAAGTCTAACACACAGCCACACCCACATGATCACGGACAGTCTAACACACACCCTCCCCCACATGATCACAGAAAGTCTTGCACAACCACCCTCACCCACATGATCACTGAAAGTATAACACACACCATCACAGACATGATCACTGAAAGTCTAACCCACACCCTCACCCACATGATCACTGAAAATCTTACACAACCACCGTCACCCACATGATCACTGAAAGTCTTCCACAACCACCCTCACCCACATGATCACTGACAGTCTTGCACAACCACCCTCACCCACATGATCACTGAAAGTCTAACACACACCCCCACCCACAGGTTCAACTATAGTCTAATACACGCCCTCCTCTACACGCTCACTGATTGTCTCGCCCGTACACCTGGCACATGTTCAATGTTAGCTTAATTAACACACAACTTCATCTACATGTATAGACTGTTTAGACTCACTGTTAGTGTTGCCCACACACACCTCATCTACATGATGCTCACTGAGTTTCCAACACAGACCCTCACTCATATATATTCTCTCATAACCTAGCATACACACCGACATCCGCGTGCTCACTGGTAATCTGCACACACACACACACACACTGACTGTCTCTCTCACACATCTTCACCCACATAGTCACTGATAGGCCTGCATGCACCCACGTGTTCAGTTATAGTCTCACCCTCACCCTCATGCTCACATACACTCTCACGCCAATTTTCACTGATATTCTCTCACAAACATACCCTCATCCACATGTTGAAGTATAGTTTGCACATACACACATACATGTTGTGATATATCCAAGATCTATATTGTTACTACACGCAAGATGTGATGCGGCGTGAAGGAATACTATTAGAGCAATAAACATAATGGCCACTAGCTCCTAAGACTGATTGTACTCTGACTGTTTACTATGTCTTCGAGCTCTAAACGAGTATGGATCATCCCTACAATGAGGACATAATACTTTAACACACACACACCATCATACACATGTTCGTGAAAATGTTATACACACACCCTCAACCACATACTCACCGATATTTTCGAATACACACAGAGTCTCACACACGATGTCACTCTCATGCTCACTAATCGGCTCGCACACACATATACCGTAACTCACATGCTCAATTACATTTTGCACACACACCATCACGCCCATTCTCACACGCAGTCTCGCACACCCACCCTCACACACACGCTGATTGACAATCGCGCGCACACCACACTCACATTCTCACTGGCAATCTTGCACGCACACCGTCCACGAAACCTTCCCACTAATATCAAATACCACCAATTATATCTAGTCAATATTTCCCCCTTCGACTTTAATGCTCTTTTTCTTATTGTTCTCCTTGTTGTACTTCTTTTTTTTGTGTGTGTGGTTTTCAAAAATTAGTGTTTTGTGTATTTATTATTTGTTCTAATTTGCTACATTAAGATTTCAAATAGATATGTGGTTTGTTTTATTTCAAAGGCGTTTCTGTGAAAATCTGAATTGGTATTCCTTTACCTTTTACCTTCGCGTGGGAAATCGAAGTCTGGTTGCTACTTTATGAATGGATTGTTTTATTCCTACTTGAAACTCTGTCTCCTTACCAGTTGCGGATGCATGTGGATGTCTCAATGATGGAGAATGCTCTGGGATGCAAGGAGGATTCCGCTGTGATTGCCTAGGAAGCTGGGGAGGAGAACGATGTCAAATCAAAAGTAATAAACCATCTTTTATTAGCTTCCCAACTTTCATTACAGTGACGGTGCCATACGTGGGCATCCGATGTGATCCCTATCAATATTAGAAAATCCTCGTTAAGATGTAATTTTGAGAGTTTTTCAAATAAGCAAATGATCTTGTACCCACTTTATATCGTAAAGGCCTAATTGGCATAGGGTACAACTACTTTAGAATTTTCCCACACCACAAAACGCTTCCAAGAACATAGGAAATGTATTGTCCTTCATGAATGCCCTTCATGATAATAAGCAACCAACAATTTCTTCTCCAAAATTGGTGAATCAAAACAGCAGTTTCGTCCTGGAGTCTGGGCAAGCGAAATATTTTTTTTTTCGTCAGCTCCGAAACTTAGGATGAAATTGCTGTTCCAATTTTTCGATAAAGCTCTCCCGGCTGTTCATTATCATATGACAAGAAATTTCAATACATTTACTAAAACTTTGTGTACATTTTAGGGCCAGCGTCGTGTCAGGCTGAGACTTGCCGAAATGGAGGGACTTGCTATGAGGATCCTGATATTGGATTCTACTGCTTGTGCACTGGGTGTTTCTATGGAGAGTTTTGTGAGCGAGGTGAGTCATTGGAAGCACACGGGTTTTGTAGGCTTTGTCAGCAGTCCTAAATAAGTTGTGCATTGGAATCACATGTTTATCATCATCATCATCATCATTTCTATCAGATAACTGTGTGCGTGCGGGTTTTTTTTTTTCATTAAAAAAGAGATATTGTAATAGCTTATGTTGGTTTGAAGTGTTGGTTGGTTTCAAGTTAGTTTCAAGGACTCCAGAAATGGTATAAGGGCAGTTCCAGCGTTATGGACATTATATGTCAGACAAGTTATGTAACTTCAAAAGGTCATTTAATTAACACATATTTTTCTATTCTGAACTCATAACATGGAATCACTCACATATGACCATCACTAGCGTACCTACGGGGGGGGGGGGGGCAGAGGGGGCAGTCTGCTCATCATATTATTATTATTCCCATTATTCTATTTCGACTTATTGTATTTTCTTACGCCTACGCATTTGAATGACTCCCCAATTTTGTATTGTTTGATATGTTATCTTAGGGGATCCACGCTCTACAAGCAACGATTTTTAGTGGGTCCCCTCATTTCCATACAAGATTTTTTTTAAAGCTATTTTGCAAATGTTTTGGAATTTGTAGTTGATTTGTAATAATTGTAACCAAATTTTATTTGTATTTGTTTATATATATTATGATGCATATCTGATTTGTACTTATTTGTAATTTTATTGATGTAAATGAAATCAAAGTTTGGACTTGAACTAAAGGCACCGCTATTGTCCTTAATAATAGCTGAGTGCCATCTTCCGCTCCCCATCTCGTTCTTCATCCCTCTTTCTCCTTCTCTCATCTTTCTCTTTATTGAGACAGAGATGTCACCCGACGAAGAACTCCTGACCGGAAGATGGTCAAGTGAACCAGAGACGTACCCCGTCCATTGCAACCACATCGTAATAATGGAGTCCAATATGGTTCATCCTATATTCCTTCGCCAAGTGTACGCCACGTATCCAAATCCCGATGGCTGTCCATACCGATATTCAACTAGCTGCTTCTGGAACATCAACGCTCCTGATGGAAAGGTCATAACCATCATGCTTTATGCCTTCAATCTAGTGTTTGCGCATGAGATATTTGCAGTGCACGAAGGTAAAATCGTTTATGACTTCGACAAGGACATTGCGGACCCTACTGTGTATGACTTTGCCTCGAAGTACGACATCGCCCTCAACCAAACGGATGGGATGGCTTTTTACCTGGCGGACACTCCTGCGGAGGATTCCGACATCTTTCTCTTCGTAGGCTCGGGTGATCTGGCGGCAATCATGCCCTTGGCTATCAAGACCACGTCCACAAATATTTCGTGTGTCTTTTTTCCTGATAGCCAATCTATCGATGGCTTACAGCTTGCCGGAAAGGTTTTCCTAGAGTAGCATGATTAATGTGCAGATGTAATAAGTTGGTTAAACGTGTATGGAAATACTACGAAAACATTGACAAATGATTAGTTCATGCAGAGATTGATTTAAATCACTCATTTTTTTCTGGGGTGGAAACTAGTTTATGTGGCACTTTCGTCGATAAGCGTATGTTTCATTTTCAAAATATCTTCATTATCTATCAGGTTATTGTAAGGTTGGTGGTTGGACAAAGTCACAGTTCTCAGGATATGCTCAAAGGTCGTGTTTGCTTGTTAAAATAATAAAAAAAAGGTTCAGTCAATGATAGGAGTTAAGTTTGATTGCTACTATTTGTCCAACAGTACCCAGATTGTAAGTTGGTCATGTCAATTCACGATATTGATGTGTTTTGTTTTTCTTCATATTTAGTAAGGTTATTATTGCATGCCTTTCCGTGAGATCGTGACCATTACACACTCACTAGCACTAGTAATGCCATCTGAATTGAAATATAAATGAATAGGTTTTGTGTTCTATCCTTATCTGCTTACAGACGCCTTTACATCCGTCATGTCATGTCTAAGGATGGAGGTCTAGTGGAGGCTAGACACGAGTCTTCGTGCAATACTTTCCATTGTGTTCAAACCTGATAGGAATTATGAGAATATGTTGAATATCCATCTAAAAAAAATGTTTTCAGGGAAGCATAAAGCTCCTAACACTTTCTGACGGTCTCTTTGTTCTTGACGAAGGTGGAATAATTGTTGCCATTATGAATTTTGATATTATTTAAATTGTAATGATAAAAAGATGATAAAAAAGTGAAGTGAACATTTCACATTTTGTTCTTGACCCCTGAGTTGAAAGAGAAAATAGTCTCATAACACTCGAAATAGTGGCAGTGGTGGTGATGCTGGAGGACCATGGTGGTGGTCGTGGTGATGATGTTGCCTGGGGCTGTTGCCGGTAGCAGTACCTGGTAGTATAGTACTTGGATTGGTTTCATTCTGCTATTGACAACCAATACCTTACGTGCGATAGCATTACATTCATTTCTTTTCATTCCCTCTTTTTTCCTGAGCATTTTTACATTCTTCCTAAGGGTAGCGGGCGGGTACCATAATCTTTCTGATATTAATAATATTAATGATAATAATAACGGTACATTTACCCAGGGTAGCCACTTCAGTTCCGCAAACTGTTCTCCCATGCGGGCCCTGCTATTATTATTACCCCGGCTAAGCTAGGCTACCTATTCAGGTGCACACAGCTCTGATCAATATCTGATATAATTTATACATCTGTTATGCGTGAGCAAGGCCTCGGATTATGTAGGCTTACAGTTCTAGGTGACATGAACACCTTGATCTTTGAGAAAAGGAATCCGAAACTATCCACAGAGCAGTTCACGTCAGACATGATAAACAATAAAGGATCATTGCCATGATCATGAACGTATCACAATTTTTGTCAGTGTTTCCATGGTAACAGACGTGTTCATGCATCTTTAAATGTTATAATATACTTCTTTCGCTCGTAAGTTGAGATTTCTCATGTTTCTAACATATTTCTTTGAGATATTACGAACCATAAAATCACGGCACACTCAGGGGGCACTTGGCAAAGAAAAAAATTGTATAAATATCGTGAATATTCATTTTTTAAATCAGTTTACGAACCTTCTTTAGTGGTAAAGTTTTTCATGTTTCTTCGACTAAATCCTATCTAGACCAGAAGTACCAGTCTTTGTACATTGATTGTTCCGCTGAACGACGTTGGCTCCACTCATCAATTACATGTGTAGGGGAAAAAGTAACGAAAAATGTTTAGAAACTCCTACAAACATACTGATTTTAGGTGTCTCGGTTCTGTCTTTTTGGCCAAGTCATGTATGTTGACTGTAGGATCAATGCTCCTGCTACTGGAAGGTATGTTTCTTATCAGTATTTTCTTCTGTTTCACTCTTTATCCATAATACTCTTGAAATAATGAGTAAAAATTAATCAACATTGGGTGAAGATTTACACAGTAGGCATTTACATGCATTAGGTATGATTTTACCCAACAAACATGCATGTCCCAGTTTTGCTTCGTATTGGGTAAAACCTTTTTTCTCCCTTTTTATTCATAGATATAGTGATACATTTTTGCATAATGATGCCACTTCATTCTTTTGTAAAAACTGCCTGCATTGTTACAAAGCAAGCATGAACATACAATTTTACTTATCAACAATTATGACAATATTCCTGATACTGGCTCTTTCATCCTACCCGCAGTGATTCGCAAAGCTTGAGTTCATTTTGAATTTCAGTTGAATATTATATTCGCATGACTCATTAGTCTTCATATGATTGGGCGTGATGAAGAAGGAGAGAAGTAGGCGACTTAGACCTTAGGAAAAGGGTGACCAGACGTCCCATAATTTATTTTGCTCATTTTGTCCAGGCGTCCCGACAAACCTTTTCAGGAACGCCTATTTGTCCCATATCTCAGAATAGTGAACCAAATATTATTAATACATAGAAAAATGAAGAATTTTTATCAAATAACCAACAGAGGACGAAGCAGAGACAACAAAAAAATCGATTGGCTTCTGTAACTTTTGTAAGTTCTGCGGTGATTTTCTTGCTACCCAATATTGGAAACGAATAATTACAGATTTTTATCTTACAAGTCTTAAATTGTGTAACCTTCTTTGTTGATTTTCTTTTTATTAAGACCTGGTAGGCGACTTAGACCTTAGGAACAGGGTGACCAGACGTCCCATAATTTTTTTTGCTCATTTTGTCCAGGCGTCCCGACAAACCTTTCCAGGGACGCCTATTTGTCCCGTATCTCAGAATATTGAACAAATATAATTAATACAGAGAAAAATGAAGAATTTTCATCAAATAACCAACAGAGGACGAAGCAAAGACAACAATGAAATCGATTGGCTTCTGTAACTTTTGCAAATTCTGCGGTGATTTTCTTTTTATTAAGACCTGGCTCGGTCGATCGTGCTTGGTCGATCCGCTCGTGCATCGTGCTTTGTCCCGTATTTTCATTTTGCGAAATCTGGTCACCCTGCTTACGAATTATAAACTCAAAAAAGTTTGGAAATCTGAGTTTGGCGGTTAATTTCTCCCACCTCCAAATTTAACACAATTCATATTTGATATTATTTAAAACACAATTTAATTCTCTTTAAAACGATACCTACATGATAATTCATGTTGATGTTAAGGTGCATGAAAACAAAAAGAAACCGCTGGGAAACTGACTTATCACCACGGAAAAAAGAACAGTGATTTTGCAACTTTTGAATTTCGACCCTGCCCCACATTTCAAAAGCACTGCACCTCTTATGATCAATAATCATATCATGTAGGGTATCATTTTGAAGAAAATTGAATGGTCTATTCATTGTTATCAATCATTAATTAATATTCACTAAAACCGAGGATTAATTATCGATCAAAGTCAGATTTCTAAACATTTTTGAGGGTTTAAGATATGTAGTTCGTTTGTGTTGGCCCGTACCGTTGACTAAGTATCAAAGACGACAAGATTCTATGAAAGGTAAATATATTGTTTTCATGGTATTGTTTTGAAATAAGACAGATTGCATGCAAGGCCCCCGAACGCCTTACGATTGTTCTACGACATGATTTTTTAATAAAACGTGTTAAAATTTGAGGCTTACTGTTTAAAGTTATTAACCGTCGTACAAGTAATTATACTAAAATCTCTGACTATGCTACCATCTTTATTAGAATAAAAGCGAATTGAATGTTTAGTCGTAGTGCGATCGTACCGGTGGCAACGATTTGAAACAATTTTTCGCCTTTTCTTTAAAATAGAGGTTTCAAATCTTCCACACTGGTTTTATTCTTGCAGATAATTTGAATTCTTTCAAATCAAGACAGACATTTCATTCAAATTTTTATTAAAATAGGGCAAATGTAATTTCTTCCAAAATTGGATCGTAGACCAGTCGGAATGTGTGCGGTGGCCTTTGAAGATATTACTGGTCGGAACTGGAAGTTTATACGAATGTTTTAAGATGGGTTCCGAACCTCATCGAATTGGTTAATTTATTTCCTATTGGTTTAAAGCCAATTTGTCCAATTACCGGCTCGTCTATTAACATTCGGTCTATCCATCAGTTCGTCCACTATCCACATGGTGTAATTGTCATTCCGTCCAGTCACCATTTCGTCTAATAACCAGTTGGTCCAATAGCCAATTAGTCCATATAGCATTTGGTCTACTTGGACTTAGTGGTAATTGTGCGAAGTGAAAGAAAAGAACAGAAAATGGGCATTAAACCAACTGGTTATGAGACGAAGTGGTCATAGACGAACTGGCGATTAGGCCTATACAAACTTGGTGATTACTGGATGGTTTTTAGACGAAATGCTGATGGGCAGAATGACATAAGACTAAATGAAGGTAGACCATGTGATGAGTGGACGAGTTGGCATGTAAATATGGAAATAATTGATAATGTATCTTGTTTATAGATTTTGCTGGAGCTGAAGAATTTAGGAGCTGCCCTATGTCCATAATATGCGGAAGAGCCGCACTGCCGGATGGAACAACTGCTATCATGTCGATCAAGGGAAGTGGCGATTCCAGTGAGATTTTGAAACTCTTACAAGAAGGCGGTGAGGGGGCCCCGAATTCCATTCTACCTTCGGGGACTGACTTTCCTAGGTGTATGTTAAGAGGTGATAAAAAACAACAACAACAAAAATAATAACAAGAGTACCCCCAAAAAAGCCCCTCACTAATAGTAGTAGTAGTAGTAGTAGTTAGTAGTAGTATTAGTAGTAGTAGTAGTAGTAATAGTAGTAGTAGTAGTAGTAGTAGTAGTAGTAGTAGTAGTAGTAGTAGAAATAGTAGTAGTAGTAGTAGTAGTAGTAGTAGTAGTAGTAGTAGTAGTAGTAGTAGTAGTAGTAGTACTATTATCATTACTATCATTACTATCATTACTACTACAAGTTGTAATTCTACTACTACTACTACTACTACTACTACTACTATACTACTAGTACTACTACCGTGACTACTAATATATACTACTCATAATAATTATAGTAATACTACTGATTATATTTGCCTCAATGTGATATACCTCTTTATACACTTTGCTTCTACATTTACATTGCAATTATTATTACCCCGTTCATCAGTTCCCAGCAAGCATTTTCTCCACTCCCTGTGGAGCATTTCAACATGAATATACAATGGCCCTCGAATGACTTTCACATCCTCTCTCCTCTTTTATAGATTGCCTTTCATCTCCATGTATGAATAATGGCGTCTGTCATGAAACAGTTGATGGTTATATCTGCCATTGCTCGGAGCTAACCCTGAGACCCCGCTGTGAGACAGGTGGGATAAGATTTAGTATAGTGATGATGACGATATCGACGACGATGATGATGATAGTGGAACTCTTGTTGCTGGTTGTGCTATTGATATGCTGCTGAAAATGATGGTGATAATGAGGATGGCATTAATGGTGTCAATGATGTTAGAACTTACTTAAAAAGTTGGATATGTATAAATCGATAAAAGGGATTGACATGATCTGGGTAGGGTAATAATATAAATATTGCCCTTCAAAGAAAATGATCGATATATATCAAATAATGATTTGTCTTTTATTTGAACAATATTAAAAACTATTACTTCCTCAATGTTCTTCGGACTACATGACCTATAGCATCAAGATCGCTTTCGGGCAATAGTTTTTACAAGTCCTCATGAGCAGTCAATATTTTAATACTTGTAGTCAAAATGTGTAATTATTTCTTTTCTCATTTTTTTTCCAGTTCTGAACGCGTGCCACTGTCTTAATGGAAGAGTGTGCTCCGGAAGTGAAGGGGGCTTTAGGTGTGATTGTCCTGGAAAATGGGGCGGAGAACGATGTCAGATTGAAAGTAAATTAGTTTTCCCTCAATAATCCACTCATTACAAATTCTACATGCACTGACTTAATCTTGATCTTATATCACACGAAACCAATTATTATACTTAAGAAAAGTGTATAGGTACCAACTAATCTTTTTTTTATTAAATTGTGGTTAATCTTTTATATTTTTATATTTTGCTTAAAGGGGAATCCAGCCTTGGCCATAAAATGTTGTGTTGGGAAGGAGAAAAATAAATTAAACAGAATGGTGAAAGTTTGAAAGAAATCGGACAAGCAATAAGAAAGTTATAACTGCTTTAAAATTGAGATCACTAATACTACATGTATGTAGATTTCAAATTGGCAACTGAGTGAGTAAATTATGACAAGGGGCAAGGACAACTTTCCCATAGGCCATGTACTTTATTATCAGGGATTTGTGGTTTTCTCCTAAGTACCCATTCCCCTGGGGCAGTAATCTAAATATAACCCAGGTAGTATATTGTTTTATGTCCTCATGAAAGAAAAATATAATTTGAAATAAAACTTTTGGGAAAAATGACATTTTAGCCAAAATATGTATTGGAGTACATGGAAGAGTAGTCCTTGCCTTACATCACTATGACATCCCATATGCGGCCAATTTGAAGTCTCCATGGGTATAGTGATTACCAATATTTACAACTTTAAAAATTCATAACTTTCTTGTTGTTTGTCCAATATTGTTCAAACTTTCACATATCAACTTGTCTGATTTTTCTTTTCCCTTTAAAAACAAGTTTTTATTTCGGTTGGATTCTCCTTTAATTTTGTTCCGTAACATGGTATATACTTTTGGTATCATTATTTTGTCGTAGTAATGATAATTATAAATGATAATAGCTCATTAATTTCTTGTCCTATTCCTTTCCTAGCACCTACGATATACTAGATATATTATGATACTAGTCTGAAATGGAGGTCGATTTTCATATCAATGTAAGCTTACACAGATTTTCTGATAGCAAATCTATTTATTTGCTTCTTGATTAATCATGCTCTTCTGTTCGTAAGACATAACAATATAATAATCGTAAACATAATAATTTAAATATTCGGAAAGGATCCATAGAGTATTTATTTCATTTTCCTCCGCTGAAAGCTATCTACTTAACGGCACGGCTACATATCTTTCAGAATTTAATCAGCTTAGGTTTATTATGCAATTAGTCGAAATTATATCTCATTGTCAGTGTCTAAATGTCTCCCTCAAAAAGGGGGAGTTTCCTGTGATTAATGTGCACCAACTGATCGAAGAGGAAGATAATCTTGATTTCATTTTAATGCGCTATTAGCTAAGTTATATAAAATAAATACATGTATGCAACTCTAACCCCTGTGTATATTTAGGACCGGTGTCGTGTCAAGAGGAGACTTGCAGAAATGGAGGGACTTGCTACGATGATCCTAACCTTGGATTCTACTGCTTGTGCACAGGGTGTTTCTATGGAGAGTTTTGTGAGCGTGGTGAGCTTAAGGGACAAATGTATTCTGATGAGCCCTTTTTCATAACGGTTATTCCATTCCTTTCAGAGAAAATTGTGACCGGGGCATGGGCTCACGTATAATGACAGTGTGGTTATGTGCGGCTTTAAAGAGCCTTTTCACGTCTCCCGAGCTGCAGTTCACAAGCATATCATTTTTACCTTTTTCCATATACCAAACCGTTCTCTCCCGTATTATTCCAAGACCCCCTTTTTAGGTTAATATGATCTCACAAGCACCTCGATGTGCAGAGGGTCATCTGATTCTGGCCAAAAATACATTCCTGTTCAACGGTCCTAAATTCTGGAACTCCCTGTTTAAAAATGTTAAAGACAGTGTCTCTTTAAATTCATTCAAACGTAAACTCAAACTTATCCTGCTTCATTCCTATTCTTCGCAACGGATAAGACTTCATTATCATCCTTATATTTTTCATTTTATTGTTTTATCTTTTTTCATCTTATATTGTCCAGTTATATCATCTTTTGTTACTTCACCAGATCAAGCTGGTTTTGTGGTCAGCCCTTCCCCATTCTGACTTGTCTCCTTTAATTTTTTCTTTTTTACTTTTTATGTTATCTTGTTATGTACTGTCCTGTCTCTTGTTTTGTATTGTCTTCTATGTCTTGTCATTCCCTCTATCTTTCTGCTTTTTCCTCTGTCTATTGCGCAACATATCCTTCACAGCGAAGACCTCTTTGTGTGAATAGCCTTGCACTTGTTCCGTAATTATGTTTACATCGATATGATTTCGGTTGCACTTCGTAATTCCGAAGGTTTGTAATTCCGAAACACGTAAATTGCCTATACCTCGATGTTTGTTAATCCGAAAACGTAAAAGGGTTCAAGTTCGTTAATCCGAACATTTAGTGTGGCATTATTCCGAAGGTTCGATAATCCGTAAACGAAATAAGGTTCGATGTTCCGAATGTTCGTTTATCCAAAAACGAAATAAAGTTCGTGGTTCCGAAGGTTCGTTAGTCCGAAAACGAAATTAGGTTCGTTTAATCATTTCGTTTTTGGACTAACGAACCTTCGGAATTACGAACCTCATTCCGTTTTCGGATTAACGAACCTTCGGAAATACGAACCTCATTTCGTTTTCGGACTTGCGAACCTTCGGAATTACGAACCTTCGGATATACGAACCTTCGGAATAACGAACCTTCGGAATATCCGAACCTTCGGAATAACGAAGCGTCGAATTTACGAATATATGCGATGATTTCGACCTTTTTGTTCCTTCTCTTTTTTTCTGTATATAAACGCATAGACGAATTAGTCGATTACATTTTCTTCATTTCCAAGGGGGAGCCACACTTTACAAGCTTTGCTTTTTAGTGGACACCCCTCATTTCCATTTATGCTCAATATTATACTGTGTTGTTTTGTTTTTGTTTTACGAAGTCAGAATACTCGTCTGCAAAACTGTATTTGGTTTGTATTACGTAATATTACTTTGTAATATGTTTTGAATGGAAATGGAATTGAATTGAATTGAATTCTTAAACCGATCATCATGGTCATATCATAGCAACCTCAATTCTTAAGGGTGTTGTTAACGTTCTTGGGGTTGATCATGCACCCTTTCCTCCGGAATCCCAGTGCCCCCCCCCCCCCTCATCCCGGATTATTAAACGCATGTTTTTAAAAATGCTCTCTACTTTCTACTGCAAGAAACAAAAATGCGGCAAACTACCGGAGATTGATCTTCTGCACCTCGGGAAGGTTTCTTGAATTGTGAGTTAATAACATAGGTAATAAAATGAAAATAAAATAAAATAAAATGATTTTAGCAAGTCTGTTTTCCTCCATTACAGAGATGCAGCAGGAAGGAGCTTTTGAGCAAGAATCCTCCAGCGACGAAATGCTATTCGTCCCCAGTTATTGCAACCACTCCGTCAAACTCCAACCCTCAATGGTCTACCCTATGTTCCTCCTTCAAGAGTTCATCGCTCCCGGAAACGGTGGTTGTCAGAAACGGTACTCCAGTAACTGCTTCTGGCTTTTTCAGGCTCCTGCTGGCACGACTTCGTACATTACCCTATACGGCCTCAACGTGGAATGGAACTATGGATTGTTCGTCGTGCACAATGGAGATCTCGTTTACGACTTCAGAAAGTGGAATTATAACGATTTCACGGTGTACGACTTCGCCTTGGATCACGATATCGTCTTTGCCAAACATGATGAAACTGAAAAAAATCATTTCTACATTGCCGACGATCCAGATTCGCAGACCATTCTTTTCATTGGATCTGGAAACTTTGATGGCATCCTGCCTTTGACCATTAAGACGAAGGCCAATGAGATTCATTGTGTTTACGTTTGGGATGATAATTCCTTCGAGGGAACAGTGATAGCCGGAAAAGTCTACCTGCAGTCTGGCAAGGATCACCAGGGTTGAGCACGCCAGAGCCCCGTCTTACAAAGAGCTACGATTCATCTAACCAATCGCAACTCTATGGAAATCCATCAGTGTCATAATTTTTTCTACAGGAAATTTGCAAAATGTCTAAACAAAAGAAAAACACTCACCCAAATGTCAAGAAATCGATGAATTCATGGAAATATATGCATTCATATTCAAACATTCACACATTCAATATTTTTTGAAAAAATATGCATTTCATATGTTGACTTTGCTGGCTTTCCATAATTGCGATTGATCTGATCAATCGCAACTCTTTGCAAGACGGGCCCCAGAAGAAACGACGCTCTGAAGGCTATCAAATCAAAGTAGTCGAGGTCTGTACTTCCTAGTCCTGAGGCATCTGCAGAAAACCTTTTCCCCTCGATTTGTACACATAACTCAAGCTACAGCATTATCTATGGATGGATATACCCAGTATTGCATGTTTTAGAAAATCAGTTTGGCAGCTCTTTTCTTCGTTTATATTATAACTACTTATCGTGTAAAATTACGTATACATAAAATGCAGAATTTTACCCCAACCTTCAATAGCAGTGAAAGAGAGACAAACAATCTTCATTTCTGCGTTCTCTTTGCAAGTTTACACCACTGCAACAAGAGGTATTTAGCGTGTTTAAATGAATTAGTAAGCTGTATTTGCTTTTAGAAATTCGATCAGTGGTATCTTGTTATATGTCCTAAAAATGAAGCACCGAAAAATGTACGTGAAAACTGTTTAAGCAAGTGAACATTTATCTAAATTTGGCGTGAATAAGAACCAGTAAAAATCTGCATCAAGTTTGAATCCTAAATTGATATCTTGAAAGTTTGAAATTTAAATCTTCATGCTCCCAAACTAAATCTAAGTTTAATATCCAGTGCTATGCTGGTAACTTTTCACGACCCGTCTGGATTTTGTTATCCATCTGATTCAGATTTACAATGAATGAAAATAATAGTATGCATAGTGTAGCCAAACATGCATCTGGACACGTACAACATAAAAATGACAAAACAAAGACTAAATTAACCATGCTGTTATATAATGTTACTTTTAATAGAAAGTCGAAAAGCGGAAAAATTCTAAGTTGAAGAAAACGGCCAAATGAAAATGAAAATATCTTATCTCTGGATGAAAGTAGTCAAGAATAATTACTTAAAGAAATCTACAAATTGAAATAAGATATAATTTGGTGTTGAAATAGTATGAAAATACGTTTAGAACTAATTATTTGCAAACGACAATTTATAAGTATTATGTGCATAATGTGCAATACAGTGGTATGCAGAGCATAAAAATGCCATGTATTTACATTTACATCATTTATACATTCAAAAGAAAGGAGATTTAACTTGAGTATCTGCACTAATAGAAGCTGACTTTTAGGAAATGAGGCGCCAAAACAGTACTTTGTGTGTGCAATGTACCATGACATGTAATTCCGTGCTTGATCAGTGGCGGATCCAATTTAGGGGGGGGGGGGGTGCATCTGGCCCGTGGCCCCTCCCTTCACCCCAATCCCTGAGAGCCATAATCAAAATTTATAAATATGCCGTTCTTACACAAGTGCCCCCCCCCCCTTGAAAGTCACAACATACATTTTTAATGGGAAAATGTTGTTCGTACACAATTGAAGCCCCCTTTTTTTTGGGGGGGGGGTGGGGTTGCATTTCAAATCTTACGTGGACGAAATGGCGATAACTGGATATGCGCCTGGTGGTTGTGTGTTTGCATCCGGAAAGGCAGTCGTATAAGCTTCTTAAGTATAGAATTCAACGTCTTTTTATGAATGTGTATAGAACAGATTTACTAATCAGGCCATGTCAGCAGGAGCTGTGTTCTTATAATACAATTCAGATCATAACAAGTGCATTAAAATAGGTACATACAATATAGGCATTGGCGAATTCACTTCGAAATATATAATCATAATCATAGATCTGACTATTAATTTTAAATGATGAGATTAAAGAATTCAAAAAATTTACTTTCCATTTATCATTGATTAAAATATCTAATATCAGAATTTGTACATTATAGATGATTAAAACATTATAGATGATTAAAGTCAGAAATGCATTGAACTGGAAATGGTCGAAAATTTTTGTAATAAGAATACCTGATCGTATTATTGTCTAACACACAGTAGCATAATGAGGCAAAGCAAATTATGTCGTTTTGGGCAACAATTTTGATCTCTTTTTATTCAAATGTTGTGATAGATTTTGACATGATATTGAAAAAAATTACATATTTTATCCATATTCCTTCCCTGCTCTTTTTTTTTTTTTTTTTTTTTTTTTTTTTTGGGGGGGGGGGGTCCATGGCCCCAAGCTCCTCCCCCCCCCCCGCCTCATAATCTGTACACCGGTGCCTACACAAGAAAGAGAAAGCTGCGTGATCCAAGTTGGATGTTTTATAAGACGAAATATAGAATGAAGCATTAGTACTTATACAAAAATCAGTTGCTCACAGTACCTTTAATACAAACTTTAGCAAATTTTCGTTACCAATGATATATGAAATAACTCTTCTGTAACGGCGAATTTCAAAGGATTATGTTAAAAGGAAGACTTTTATATCCAGGATGCTTATAGATAAGACCAAGCAATAATAAAAGTTAAGATTACAAATTCAAATGAGTATACTTTCAAAGAAATCAATATTTACATCAAGTTTATAACTAATATCGGACCAATAAAAAGTAAAGTAATCTTAACCACGCCTCGTCTTCCTGTTATTAATAATAACATCATAGTTATCGAGTTAAAGGTGGTTAACCCATGCTTATGATATACCAATAACAGGCAGTTGCATTGAAAGAGAACTAATGAATAAAGACTAATTATCAAGTTACTGCGTAAGTTTCTACAAGTGACATGACTCCAATACAACTAACTAGCATTTCAGGAAAATAAGTATTTAACAAATCAATATTGAATTCAAACATGTCAAATGGAGTGTAATAATGCTTCTTCATGAAAAGTATCATAGCCAAAATACAAAATCATGCTGGATTTACAAATTCCTGCACGGTATGTAAATAAATGTTACTAAGACTGTTATATAACGTTTTAGTGAAATGTCTAATCGAAACCACATATACAAATAACAAAATTTAAATTAAGTGGACCAATAATCACCGCGTAATATTTTATGATCATAAAAGCTGAAAGTACAACATTACTTACAATAAAATAAATGCTAAATATATGTGGTTTTATGTAATCGTCACTGAGTAATATCTTATAATAAAATCAGAAAATAGAAGAGTCATAAAATGCAACATCAACTAACAATATAATATATTCCCCAAAATATATGTGGTTTTAGATATTAATGTCTATGCTGCAGCAATTTGGAAAGTTTGATCAAATTGTTAAATATCATTGGTTTGAATTTTTAAAAAGAAATCTGAGCTGCAGGGGAAAAAAATGCGCCCGAAAATAATTATTTGGTGCTTCGAAAAAGTGACATATAAATTGACCGGAAACGCCATCTTAATTTCATCCCATAATCTAACAAGCGTTTCATTATCTCAGCAGGAGATTTAGTAAATGGTTATTATTTCATTCACAGGAGTTCTACACTAAATTTGACTTATAATCCTTATAATTATGAACAATGTTAAATATAGCATGAATCAAAGTTCAGTATTTCTGTGAACAAGACATTTGTAGTACATTTATTTATTTATTTATTTATTTTGTTATAAAAACATTGCACATAGCAGCCTTACGGCTGAATTGCGAACAATCTGATTGATACATACAAAACACAAACAATAGTTGATAAAAATATAAGATATTGAAATGATACATAAATAACTAAACTCTGATCTATAATCAATGAATCTATGATTTAACAAATGGATTTACTTATGAATATTTTATGATATCATTCGAAACGGTTGCTTTGGGATATATATGTAAAAAAATATGCCATCTTTCATATAATTCATGTACCCATTAATGCAAACCAATCACATCTGCTGCAATAATTATATTATATGATCATAAGAGAGGCAGCCAACTGGCCTACATGTTAGCTTCCTGGCATACATCTATGATTATGTACATGCATACCAATGTATACAAAAAGCATTAACATGGCCGTCGGCGGTCATCCGAACCGTCGTATCACACATGCGACAGTGCAAACCCATTTCAGAGAAAATCGACTTCAAAGTTTACCATAATTTTCACACTTATTTCCCCAGCCTTACAACATATTCATTGCTATAGAAAAACAATTGGTTGGAAAGACCAAAAAAATTGCTTGACATTGGTATCTTTATTGTTACACAAAAGTAAGGATCCGAGAAAATATGGCAAAAGAGCTACATGCTTGTAATTTCGGTTTGAGCGACTTAGATTTTCCTTGTATACAAAAAAAAAACGCGATACGACGTTTTGACTGACCGCAAATTTCAATGCGCGCGATCAGTCAAAACGTCGTATCCCTTTTCACGTGCCAAGTCAATGCAGTGTCCAGTGCCGATACGACGGTGTGGTTGACCGCGGGCATTGAAATCGCGGTCAGTCAAAACGTCGTATCGCTCTGTTACAGGATACGTTTCCAATGGGATTTGCGCATTTTGTTATAAATTGCATGGCATCGCCGTTAAAATCCTCAAAATAAATTGCAGCCTAAAAATTTAGTTAGGAATAGAGTAGGACTTGTACTTTCATTTTCTGCAAAAATCCCAAAATCGATTTTTATTTTGGACCAAAATTGACTGATACGACGGTTCGGATGACCGCCGAATAATGTTCACCTGTAATTACTGCAGCTTGGTATGGGCAATTATTTATTTTTTGTTTGTTAATTATGTTCAGTACAGTATCTTCTTAAGCAAACTGCTAATTATTTTGTGACAGGTTTCTTAAATATGAAATCGACCTTCGTCCAAAGATATTGATGACAATAACGATTTTGTTTTCGTCTTTGTTTCTGGCATTGTAAGGATGATTGATGAAAGAAAAATAATCAGCAAATATATGCGGATAAGGCTACTGAATAATATCATGCATTTAAATGCCATTTTGAATATCGGTACTTTTATCATTTAGAATATCCATTATCTTCACATCGTGAAGGACCCAAAAACTGATGCCTGTGAATACTACTTTAAATCAACACGTGTATAGACACATATTTAGACTCGAAATTTCGTAAATTGTCATTGAACCTTGTAAACGCTATACATCGAATACCATATCCAGTTTCTTGAGAAAGAATGAGACAATTAGTTGCACCAATGATCATAAACCTTTACAGCAAAACCAATACTGTCATCCATCCTCATTGACCTCATCAGGTGGCTTATACAGATATGCCTAGAACCGATTCAACAAGATAATGCAAAAATCAAAACTGCCACAACCATATTATTTTCATCCTATTTTTTATAAAATCTTCTGTTATCCGTTTGTTTCATTTTACTATATTTGTCCAAATAACATTATTTTTGGAATGAAAGAAAACAATTTAAAGCACAGAGCTAGGCTGTAGAAGGCACAGGTATACATGATAATTTTGCCTAGTCTTTAAAGGTCCAAGTACATGTTCAGAGTTAGCAAGATACGCAGCGCATGCAATGTTCATAAATGTATCTGATGGAGTTTTATGAAGCATCTGGGCTGAGAGGAGGTCCAAAGATGATCTTTTTAATCTCCACAACGTCGTTGGCGTACGGTTCCATCCCCCGCATGCTCTCGTTTTTCGTAACCGTGTCCAGTATCTGCTGAAGCATCTGGGAGCACGTCTTCTCGCGGATCAACCGCCATACGTACGGTTGAGAAATATTATTCAGCATCAGCACGAGCAGGGCCAGGTCCTGCTTGTCCAGGTCCGGATTGGAGGCTAAGAGGCCCAGATTGTCTTGGATCTTCTTGTTGTTCCCGCTGCGGAAGAAGTTGTAGAAGCCGTCTGCCTTGCTGGGTGAAGTCGTTTCTCGGTGCGATTCATCCATGATGATTTTCACTGGTGTGGTTAAAATCGATCCAAGCGAAGAATCGTCTATCTTCGTAACCCTCAAGTTTTCAATGTTAATTGTACCAGGCAGATTTTTGTCACAAATATAGAGATTCAGGGGTGTCAATTCAATGACACTAAATCAGCTGAGTAAATACCAATCAACCTTACGCTGGAAAGGTAAAGCGTCAATATGCTTGATGGAACATTACTTTCTAGGGAGTAGAACATGAACGATGCACACTCGGAAATAATTGTTTTGTATATTGGTGAAGATGGGATCTGGAATGCCCCTGGTTATTTTGGTATGTCGGCTATATGTTTCTCTCATCACACTGATGTATCGTCTCTCTGTGATCCATTTTTTTTCTTCCTATTTTAAATCAATAATTTTACAATCACAATTCATATCAATCAAAGTCTGGTACTTGTATACGAGACAATTAAATATACAAATATCAATGAGATTACAAACAAATTTCACAATTATTACAAATTAGATATAACAGCCCAAATTCTCTTACTTAACAATGTGAAACAAAGAAAAAAATATACACACATACACATACAAATGTACACATATCTATGGAATAGCAATTCAACAGTCTGCTGCCTTCTTGTCATTCAAGTTAGTATATTCCAGATGTCTACATTGGATGAGTACTTCCTGTTGGAACTCTGGCATGTCTGGTGACTGGTTCAGTGAGCTGACAAAGCTTTGACAAGGACTTTGCTTCTGCAGGAAAGAGAGAAAGAAAACAAAATATGTAAAGAGCGACTTTAAACGAATGGTGAACCTTTTACTTTATATGCCCATGCTAGACAATCACCAATGGACATTTAATGGTGAAAATATTTACAAGAAAGGATCACGAGTCGCTCTTAAAAACACTTTTGACTTACAAACAGCTTTTAATAGAAACAACCCCCCTGGGAATTGGGTATTTAGGAGAGATATCGAGGAGAAAAAAGAATATCATCGATCGTTACACCCCTCCTGTTTTTATGATTTGTTACCATGGCACCCACTATTGAACATTAGATTGGTTATCGCATTCCATCTCCCTGTTGGGCTTTTGTATTGATTCATTGAATGAGTGGGTTGTTCGCTTGTGTGTGGGGGGGGGGTAAAAATCTCCTGCTCCATTCATATATTGTTCCTTATAATATTTTGTATTTAGTGAATTATTAGCAGTTTTATCTTCAATGAACTGGTAATGGTAGAACTAGAATGGTAAATGGCCAATAAACCCAGTTGCTATTGTTGCAGGCATACAATTCCTTCGTGTATCTTTACATTAGTGATAATGAAATTTTCATTTTCCCTTCACTATGGGTACACCTCACTAGTCCATAAGTTCTCATGAAAATAATTTCAGGTTTTTGTTCCAAAAGAGCTACATGTAATTTGCGGGGATGATATTCCTCCAATTAAAATCGAAATTCATATTTTATTTTTCATTTTCTTAGCTAGGGCATACGATTTTTCCTTCATATTTACCCAATTTTGGATATTCAAACTTTTTTTCTGATTAGGTATTTTTAGCGCTAGCATAGACATTGCACCGCTTGTCTCTAATTGTGAGCATTTCAGCACAGCAAAGCTTCCGGTCCTGTATATAGCATGATCGAGCTGGCCGACGGATCATGGGTCCGGTACTGTGTGCGAATGTTCGTTCGCGGGTCGTGATACGAATCGTCTAGTGTTGCCTTGTCAAATTTTGTTCAAGGTGAATTTGTTGCAGGCATCTAAGTTTTTGTGGATCACTTTTGCCTAATTTGCAAAATTATCATTATTTATTGTGATCTTGGTCTTGGATATGGACATGTAAATAAATTGCTCTCATGTTTACAACGACTGAGCTCCGACATTTGCGATTTTTGTTTGTCTCATTTGCATAGCAGAGTGAGACTATAGGCACCGCTTTTCTAAATCTTAACCGAAGGTTAAGTTTTTGAAATAACAGCATAACTTAGAAAGTTCATTAAACTAGTTCATGAAACCTGTACATAAACTTAATCAAGGATTACTAAATATCCTGCCTAAGTTTCAGGTCACATGACTAAGGTCAAATGTCATTTAGGGTCAATGAACTTAGACCATGTTGGGGAGTCAATATCGAAATTTTAACCTAAGGTTAGTTTTTTTAAATGTCATAAAGTATGATGGTTACACTTCGTAATTCCGAAGGCTCGTAATTCCGAAGGTTCGTAATTTCGAAACACGCAAATTGCCTATACCTCGATGTTCGTTAATCCGAAAACGTAAAAGGGTTCGTTAATCCGAACATTTGTGGCGTTATTCCGAAGGTTCGATAATCCGAAAACGAAATAAGGTTCGATGTTCCGAAGGTTCGTTAATCCGAAAAGGAAATAAGGTTCGTTGTTCCGAAGGTTCGTTAATCCGAAAACGAAATAAGGTTCGTTGTTTCGAAGGTTCGTTAATCCGAAAACAAAATAAGTTTAGTGAATCATTTAGTTTTCGGACTAAAGAACCTTTGGAATTACGAACCTCATTTCTTTTTCGGATTAACGAACCTTCGGAATTACGAACCTCATTTTGTTTTCGGACTAAAGAACCTTCGGAATATCCGAACCTTCGGAATAACGAACCTTAGGAATTACGAATGTATGCGTAAAGTATACGTGCCTAGTTCATGAAACTTGGCCATAAGCAGGGGCCGCGGAAGCGGGGAGCTGGGGGGCTTCAGCCCCCCCCCCCCCACACTTTGAAAACCGTTCCGCGGCCCCTGATAAGGATAATCAAATATTACTGAACATCCTTTCAAGTCACGTGACCAAGGTCAAAGGTCATTTAAGGTGAATGAAATTTGGTCAAGTGTGGGGGGGGGGGTATTTCTTGAATTACCATCATAACTTTGACAGTTTATGGATCTGAATTATAAAACTTGGACATAGAGTAAGCAAGTATCACTGAACATGGTTTGCAAGTTTCAGGTCACATGATCAAGGTCAATGAATGTAGTATTGTAACATTATATGAATGGTGTTTTTTCGAATAATTATTTTAAAGTAGAACTTTTTTTCAAAGTCAGCACTGCTACTTTATTGATTCGCGTACTACAGGTGAGACTGCCAGAGGCGCTCCACTTGTGTAAATGGACTTTTGTTCCGGATTGTTTTCTCACCACTATTCCTTTTGGATTAATATTTCGCGAAATTGGATACTGTGAATCTCTGTAGGACCTCTGTAGTGATTTTTTTGTAATAGTGTTACCATTTAGGCCTAGGACCGACATTGAAATTGAAGAACAGTTTTAAGCCCAAATTTTCCCTCCATGCATTCACAAAATTGCACAATCATGACAATGTAAAGTCCCTACCTTGGGAGGGGGACACCTCCCCTCTCAGTTGCTTCGCTCCCTCGCTTCTATATTTTTTTTTCCCAAGAGTGAATATCACACCTGAATTTGGGGTTTTGAATTTATACTTTCTATCATTTGCATGAGAAATTGTTTTGTGTACATGCACATTGTCCAATTTAGGTACTTTCTTTTTTTTAGTTTTAACCTCATGGGGTTGGTGAGAATTGAAGGTTTGCATAGAACTACATGTAGATATATTTCTTAGTTATGTAGAGTTGAATCATTGATGTATTTAGGTTGATACAGCATCACACAACCATAGCTGCGAGGGTCGTTTGTTTAAAAAATCATAAGAAGTTTTTGAAGAGAGAACTTTCAGGGACCCATTTGATTTCATATCAGAAATTTAAAGGGAATTGCCGTAACTATTTAAAATAGAGGCATGGCATTCTTAAACCAAACTCGGAGCTGCTAACCTTCTATAAATAACAATCTTGAATGTCTTTTTATCCTATTTAGATATATTTCTTTTGAAATTTCGAAGAAAATTCAAAAATCATAATTCTTACAATTTTCAAAGAAGTTATTATTAGGAGAAACATTGGAAATGAGGAAATTGTCGAAATTTTTCATCATGAAAATGAAAATTGAGTGAATTAATAAAGTAAAAATGTGGCATGAACAGAATTTCAATCAAATCATAGATCAGACACGGAAAGGCATCATGAGCAAAATCAAGAAACCAAATCATGAGGAGAAAGAAAAACATGTCACCTTCAAGACGCGTGATATTTTATTTATTACTATTAATTTTTTCTTAGTAAAGCGGCTGTTACCCCGGTACTCCATTGTACTGTATGTCTTGTGCAGGAAAAAAAACAGGGGCTGGGGGTTCTTAGCCCCCAAAATGCTTAAACGAGGATTGGAAATCTCCGTTTATCACAATATTAAATCTTATCCTAGTTTGCAGATATAGGCAATAAGTTGTGAAAAGTAGCCCCCAAATAAAAAAATATATATATTTTGCCTGATGTGTTGCCAGCCATTTTTTATCCTTAAATCCCATTTTTTGGGGTTAAAATTTCAAGTAATCCAATTATTTCTGAGGATTATCCTTTGTTCATGGGGGGCATCTATCCCCCCCCCCCCCCCCGCTTCTTCCCTTAAACACAAAAGATGATCCTCTGGTCCTCTTCTATGAGCATTCCATTTTGGTTATATAAAAAATTGAAATTTATCAACATAATAAGAATTATGATCCTTCTCATGAAGAATTTTTGTGTGTTTTTATCAGAAGGCATTTCTTGATTTAAAATCTATGATGGTTACAAACATCTGCATACACCATGTACATCTGCACACGTGGCCTAAAACGTTCAGCCGTGACTACCCCTTGTACATTCAATTCAAAAGCTCTCTTCTCTATTTCTGTTATCAATATTTTGCGTTGTTATGACGAGGATGTGTAGATTGTTATCATGCATGACAAACCTGTCATGTAATGATTTTTTTGTAACTCCATCTGGTTGGGAATTCCAGTTTGCTTGAAAATAAAAAGAATAATAGGAGATTCAGATGAATACATGTATATTGGTCTATAACGGGTAATTTGTTTTGTTTGCATTACATGTAACTGTAGAGAGCATAATAAAAATCATGTTTAGGGGAGAGGAATAAACAGGAAAGAACCAGAATGTTCATGTAAGAAATGAATATCAAAGTTCAACAAATTGTCACTGCGGCTAATTTGACTCCCTTTATAGAGAATATGTGTGAAAAATATTCTTCATAGAGCTGAATATTAAGGAGGTATGCTTTAACACTCTATTTGAAATTAGTGGCGGAGAGAAGCATTCCTTTTCATTGATGAGTGGTGGTCAGAAAGTTTCCGTAGGACCGGTTGGGCCCGACTACTGCCGTCTACAGTAGCTACAATGTAAATTGTTGTATATTTTATCAAGAAGCTCCTTCATTTTATCACTTTAAGGACGTTCCACAGTTGAGAGTAACTTTGGAATCTATGCATTATGAAAATGCAAAAAAATAATATAGGTTCATGTGCTTATTTTTTTCTACGTGACTTCAAAGCCGCCGTATCTGGATGATATGAAATGTTGCGCAATCATGATAATTATGCCTCCCTCAGACCTCACAAATTCCCGAAATGAGTTTAAATGATCTTTACTCTGTCGACATCGCATCAAACTTCATCAAACTTTCAGGATATGTAACTAATTGGATACCAAAATAGGAGAATATCTTTCAATTGGCAAAACTATATCTATTTCGAGGCAGCATCTTCCTCATTTGACAAGAATTGTGCGTAAACTTCCAAAAAACAAATCTTCAAAAGACGTGAATCTACTCGAAAATTAAAAAGGTATAGTTTAAGCTGCACTATATTCAAAATCCATGACATTATCATCAAATTCGGCAGAATTGTAGAGACATGCATTGCAAAGGTGTAGGTAAGTTAAGAAAATATTGGTTCCATGTGCTCGTTTTTAAAATAACGGTGTCCAATGTGGTGTTGCGAGTAGGCTTGATAATCGCCGAAAATGCGCCAAAAACATGCAAAAGTCGAATAATACCGTCTTAAATGCAAATGGTTCCGTAGTTCTGCTCCCAAACACTAAGAATCCATGTCATTTTCATCATACTCTCTAGATTTGTAGAGGAATATATTCTGAAGACGTTGAAATATTGAAAATGTGGGGTCCATTTGCTCATGTTTAAACTATCAGTGTCTAAAGTGCTGCAATTTGGCCTGGAACAGCCTAAAATCCGCCGAATACGTGCAAAAGTCTAATACCGTCTATAAAAAATTATATAATACGAATGGTTCCGTAGTTCTGCTCTCATACAGTCAAAGTCCATGTCATTTTCCTCATACTCTACAGATTTGTAGAGGAATATATCCTGAAGACGATAAACCATTACAAATAGTTCCATGTGCTCGTTTTTAAACTATATAGTGTCAAAATTGTCGCGAGTTGGCTTGGAACAGTTTAAATGCGCGTAACTGCCTGATGAAAAGGGCAAAATTCTAATTCTATCCAAAATGTCTAAAATACTAATGGTTTAAGTTCTGCTCACAAAAATTTGAAATCCATTTCATTTTCATCATATTCTCTATATTTGTAGAGGAATAAGTTCTGAAGATATTAAAGCATTACCAAATATGGGGTCCATGTTCTCGTTTTCAAATTATCACTGTCCAAAATATTGCTAGTTGATTGAAACAGCCCAATACCGTCTAGAATGCGAATGGACCCGTGGTCTTGCTCCCAAACATTGGAAATCCATGTCATTTTCATCATACTTTGCACATCGATACTTAGGCACTTGAATAAACCAAATATGAAAAAAATGATATGGATCAATGTGCGTAATTGTTTTGCTATAGAGCTTCAAAGTTCACCCAAATGGATGTTCTTAAGAATTGTGCATTCAAAAGAATTTGGCATGTTTAGACCTCACGAGATCACAACAATTGATGAGTTTAAAGCTCTATTACTCAGTCAAAATCCATGAAAATTTCATCAAATTTCGCAATATAATTAATAATTGTATCCTTATGATTGATAATCTATTTATATTGTTTGTTCTATTAAGTGTAACGGCACTATCAGTTGTTAGAAATTGCGCGAAAGATTACAAAAACTCAACCTAAAAATGTGACATTTCATTAACAAACGTGAGAAGTACAAGAACTGGTGCAATTCATTCAAAGCCCATGTCATTTTCACCAAACTTTGCAAAGTTGTAGAGGAAGGTATACCTTACAGTTTCAAACATAAAAAAATATGGGATCATGTGCTTGTTTTCAAATTACCAGCACATTTATTAGAGCTAATGTGCTTTTTAAAACACTGTTCCCCCAAAACGCGCCAAAAGATCTGTATCTATGTGAGGAAAAATTCCAAACCACTCTACCATTTATTTAAACGCGGGGTCATAATTCGTCATACTTTGCAGCATCTACAAAGTAAAGTAATTTGAAATTGTAGAGGAATAAAAAATATGGTCAATGGAATAATTCCAGTTTATCAGCTTTATAAAATGATACATCAGAACTGCAATTTGTGCAGATAAGGAGAAAAATCAGCTCACATTACCTACAGCTCATTAAATCACCTGCACATCCATTGTGACGTCAGCGCGCAGAGTGTAAAATATGATCAGATCATGATGCGCACAAACATAAAGGTGGAGCGCCCTTAAAATATATTTTGAGCACATCATTTTGAGGGAATAACATCACACGGCATATGGAAGAGTTACTCGTCTGTGACCTCCCAAAATCTCTTATCCTATGACAGGTTTTTATTGAACCTTTAGCTATATCTTTTTTTCTGCTTTTATCAAAACTGTCGTCAGGATGAAATTTCCTGTTACCCTCTTTCATAGGCTGAGCTCTTTACCATTTGTACATCTAAGCTTTGTGGACATTATCATAAAACCACAATTCAAGTTGCCTTTTTATTCATTAACCCCCCCCCCCCCTCCGATCTGTATTTTTTTCATTCTTGCCCTCACTTCTTCATAAATTAATAAACAAATCATCATAAAAGAGATCTATCAGCAGCCATTTCATTCTTTGCAGTAATTATCCCTCTACATCATATATGTACATGCTGTACATTTGTTGAAATGCCAGTCATGACTCAAACATTGAGTCCCGGGGGGGGGGGGGGTACTCGAAAAAAAAGTGGTAGGTATGTGCCGCGGGCGAGACAAAAAAACAGGGGCTCCAGAGCGGGCTTATTGTAAAAAGGAGGGTCCTCGGAACGGGCTTCGGAACTATAAATGATTATGAAAACGGGGGTCCTTGGAATGGGTCGCCTGCGTGTGAGTCCGTAAGCATCCCCATGGAACGGGCATACGTGCATGCAGCTAGCCCGGCGGCACGGGTGCCGGGTGCGCTTGGGCACAGGCGATGGTCGAACAGCGCTCTGCGGCCGCTTTTCACAAAAATTGCAGCTCATTGTAGCGGATCAATGCGACTGGTACGGGATAACGAAAAATATGCGAAGCTTTGGAGCGGATTTCTTTGTTCTTTTTCTCAATAAGATAAAAATGCTATGCCTTGGAACGAAATTTTGAGTGTAAAAATGGGGGTTCCCTCCGCGGCACATACCCACCACGCATTATATACTGAGTGCCCACCCCCCACCCCCACCCCCCCCCCCCCCCCGCGGTTCAGTCTCTCCACGGACTCCTCTAGTCCAGGATAGAAGAGGCATAACCTTGTTTTTTTATATATACAATATTTTTTTATCTGTCAATTCGAGGGTGCTGATTCCGAATCTGAATGATGCCACTCGTGTAACCTTGAGCATTTTCCGCAAATTGGCAAAATCCAATATGGCCGCCAAAATATGCAAATTACCCATGAAAATCCTAAAATTGTCCGCACATTGGCTATGAAATGCATGAAATTGTGTGGCAGGAGTGAATTAGTCTCTGAAAAAATAACTTTTGACAAATCTTATGAAGAGATTTCTCTTGATGGTTTGAGGGTTAAACGTAAGGATAGAACACGTCACGGTGGAGGAGTAGCCGTTTATGTATCTGATAAGATTTTTTGTACCAGAAGGTACGACCTTGAAAACCAAGATTTAGAAATGATATGTCTTCAAATCACTTTATCTTTTCAGAAAAGTATCTTAGTCATTAGTATATATAGACCCCCGTCAAGCGATGTTTCTTTTTTTGAAAGATTTGAACAAAGTTTGGAATCAATTTGCTCGTACAATACTTCAATTGACGAGGTACTCATTTTAGAAGATCTAAATTGTGATTACAGTCAATTTAAGGATTTGTACCTGTATCATAAATTAGAATATTTGATGAGCTCGTACAGTTTCGTTCAGTTAATTGACACCTTTACACGTGTCACAAGTAATTCATCTACAATCATTGATCTCGCTTTTACAACTCGTTCTTCAAGAATAATCAAGCATGGTTGCATTTTCACTTCTGTTAGTGATCATTATTTGATTTATTTAATACGTAAATTACATTCTAATACCAGTATCTCTGTTCCTAAAACGATAACTTACTGTCCAAAAGATTTTGACGAAGATCTATTATTTAATCTTCTTGATTCAGCGCAATGGTCTAAATTAAAGGATATTTGTGATGTAAATGAATTTTGGAGAACATGGAAAACAATTTTTATTCATATTTTGGACAAAATTGCTCCTAAGAAGTCGGTAAGAGTTCAAAATCGGTCACTCCCATGGATTTCTGCTGACATCAGAAAAATTATAAGGCAACGTGACAATGTTCATTGTAAATTTTTGAAAATGAAAAATAAGATTACATAACAAAATGATTTTTCGAAAAATATTTTGTGCAAGGAATTATGGAATACTTACAAAAGGCTCAGAAACAAGGTCAATATTTCTCTTTTTGAAAGTAAAAAAGAATATTTTAAAAATGAAATAAAGAATAATGTTAATGATATGCAGAAAATGTGGAAATGTCTTAAATCTTTATTGCCTACTAAACGATCGTCCGTTCCATCTATTATATATGACAATGAAATGGTTTTTTATTCAGATAATGATATTGCTGATGCTTTTAATGATTATTTCATTCGAATTAATGCTAAATCCCAACAAGAGATGAATGCACATGTTGAAAATGATCAAAATAATTATATTAATCCTTTTTTGGATCCGACTTTTACAAGTGTTTTTAACTTTGAGCCTGTTAAAGAAGAATGCGTTGAGAAATTGATTTCAAAGTTGGATATTAATAAAGCAACAGGATCTTATGATATTGATGCGACATATTTATTAAAATCTAAATCTTTTATAGTTTCTTCAATAACGAGGCTGATTAATTTATCTTTTGCATCCGGTGTTTTTCCCGATGACTGGAAGTATGCTAAGGTTTTTCCATTATTTAAAAAAGGGTGACTTTAATTATGTTTGCAATTTTCGACCAATTTCTATATTACCGACTATAAGCAAGATCTTTGACAAAATTGTCCATCAGCAGTTATATGATTATTTGATTTCCAATAATATTCTTAGCATAGCACAGTTCGGTTTTCGACCGGGCCATTCCACAGCTTCTGCCCTCGGTTTTTTAACTGATGATTGGTTAAATGCTATAGACAAAGGTCAAATTACAGGAGCACTTTCATTGATTTAAGACGTGCTTTTGATACTGTGAATACGTCTATTTTGTTGAATAAATTGAAGAATATTGGTTTAAGTGATTTGTCTTTAGCATGGTTTGATTCGTATTTAAATAACAGAAAGCAATATGTTGCGATAAAAAATGCTAAATCAATTGATCGATGTATTTCCCTTGGAGTTCCACAAGGATCTATATTAGGTCCCTTACTTTTTTTGATTTACATTGATGATATGTTAAAAGTTTTGAATCATGGAAAGTTAGTAATGTACGCTGACGATACTACCCTATATGTAAGTGCTACGTCTATTTATGAAATACAAGTACAACTTCAGAATGATTTTGATGCAATCACTAAGTGGATCAAGTTAAATAAGCTATGTTTAAATGTTGATAAAACCAAATATGTGATCATTGGAAGTAAAAAAAGACTAAATGTATTAAAAGATAGTGCAATTTCTATTAAGTATGAAAGTATTGTAATTGAAAAGTGTAATAGTTTTAAATGTCTTGGTGTTATTATTGATGATAATTTGTTATGGTGCAATCATGTTGACTATGTATGTAGAAAAGTATTTGCAGGACTTGCCATGCTCAGAAGAGTCAAACCATATGTTGATGAAGCTTCAATGAAATTATTATATGTATGCCTCATTCAAACACAAATGGATTACTGTTGTGAAATTTGGGGGAATAGATATTTAGGTCAAATTGATAAGTTGACTAAATTGCAAAAGAGGGCAGCAAGACTTATTTTAAAATGTAATTATACACCCGCTCTAATGAAATGTTTACTCGTTTAAGATGGATGCCTTTTAAGAAAAGAGTAGAATACTTCAGGTGTATATTTATTCATAAATGTCTTCATGACTTATCAGCAGATTGTTTTAAAAATGTTTTTAAAGAAATTTCTAAAGTTCATAATGTAAATACTCGACAAAGTGCTCATCATGATTTAGTTATAGGTAAATGCCGTACTGATTATTATACAACTGCTTTATATTATGATGGCTGCGTTCTATGGAATAGTCTCCCACAAAGTGTTAAAAATGTTAAGACCCTCAATAATTTCAAACTCTCTGTTAAAAGACATTTCCTCAATCTTGCCTAGGCCGATCAACTGGGATGCAATACCATTCCCCTTTCAGGACTGATGCTATAAACTATCATCTCTTTTTTGATATATTACTTTATATAATACTGTTATCACTTTATACGTCTGTATTTTAACAATATCATATGGACTGATGATTGTATAATTATGTATTATCGCCATTGATTGTTTTTAATTGTATATAATTGTATTGTTTGTTATCCAGGGCCTCATGGAAGATCAACTTTTGTTGAATGAGCTACCCTGGTGAAATATGAATAAATAAATAAATAAATAAATAAATAAATAAATAAATAAATAAATAAAATATTCATTTTCCTGATATTCAAAATGGCCGCCAAAGGCCCTTGTATACTCTAATGTGTACAATATGAATAGGGAAAACTAATTTTCACAAAGAATTAGCACTAAAGTGCAAAAAATCGCGATGTATGAACGAAGTAATATATGCAAATCATCATTACTAACGAGATATATCATATATGGGAAAATTTCTGTATTTTGATATCTAAAATAGCCGCCACTGGCCCAAACAGTATTGCGTACAATGTCAATGGGGGCCAAAAAAAATCACAAGAGTGATCAGTAAAATGCATATTATTAAGATTAAACTAGTGGAATACTGACTAAAAACTTAATTGTTAACGAAATATATTATTAATATGCCATGTATGTGATGAATGTTTTATTTTGATAATCAAAATGGCTGCCAAAGGCCCTAAAAGTATTATGCACAATGAGAAAGAGGAGCAAAGAAATCACAAGAGAGAGCACTAAAATGCATATAAATGTGATAAATTGATGGGATACTGTCTAAAAACATATTTTATAACGAAATATATCATTCAGGTTTCAAGTTTGTGTTAAATACTGTATTTTGACTTTCAAAATCTCCGCCATAGACATTAATAGTATTATGTACAATGCAAAGTGGGAAACCAATATTCACAAGAGTGAGCACCATAAATGCACGTAATAGTGATCAATGAGTAAAATATTGTCTGAAAGCATAATTTCTATCAAGATATATAATTTATTCTGCAAGTAAGGTGATAAATACTGTTATTGGAAAGTCAAAATGGCCGCTACAGGCCCTTATGGTATTATGCACAATGTGAATGCGAACACTGAATTATTTCAACAGAATTTGGCTTTGCTTGGTCAAATGGTGATTTATGAGTAAAATATTGTCTGAAAACATGATTTATAACAAAATATATCACATCTTATGCAATTTAGGTGATAAAAACTGTATTTCAACATTCAAAATGGCTGCCATATGCCCATTTTGTGAACATTGTTTATCTCCACTCAAATTGTATATTTTACGATAAAGGCCTATGGTGGCCATTTTCAATTTAAAAATGCAGCATTTATCAAATTAATTACACATGATACGATATATCTCGGTAGAAACCATGGTTTTAGACAATATTTCACCCTTTCACAATTAACAATGATATGCAATATTTACATATAGAGTCAAGCAAAGCCAAATTCTGTCAAAGTTATATGTCCCATGTTACAATGTACACAATACTTTTAGGACCTATGGCAGCCATTTTGGATTTCAAAGTACAGCATTTATTACCTCCACGACCAATATGTGATGTATTCAGTTGGAAATCATGTTTAAGAAAATATTTTTACTCGTATATCACAGTTATTTGCATTTTATGATTCTCACTCTTGTGAAAATTAGTTTGTCCATTCGCATTGTACATGATAAAAATAGGGCCTATGGCTGGCGGCCATTTTGAATGTCAAAATACTGCATTTATCACATAAATAGCATATTAATGGCAATGATGTTTTTAGTGAGCATTCCACTCGTTTATCTTAATAATATGCATTTTAGTGCTCACTCTTGTCATTTTTTTTGGCCCCGGCCATTGCCATTGTACATACTCTTTGGGCCAGTGGCGGCTATTTTAGATATCAAAATACAGCAATATCCCCATATATGACATAATTAATGATATATCTCGTTAGTAATGATGATTTGAATATATTACTTCTTTCATACATCGCGATGTTTTGCGGTTTAGTGCTTATTTTTGTGAAAATTAGTTTTCCCTATTCATATTGTACATAATAGAGTATACAATGACCTATGGCGGCCATTTTGAATATCGGGAAAATAAATATTTTGTCAAAAATTATTTTTCCAGAGAGTATTTCACTCCTGCCACACCATTTCATGCATTTCATAGCCAATGTGCGGACAATTTTAGGATTTTCATGGGTAATTTGCATATTTTGGCGGCCATATTGGATTTTGCCAATTTGAGGAAAACGCTCAAGGTTACACGAGTGGCATCATCCAGATTCGTAATCAGCACCCTCGAATTGACAAGAAACCATAAAAAAATATTGTATATATAAAAAAAACTGGGTTTGGTCAAGTTTCTATGGGGCCTATCCTGGACTACTTGTGTTACATAGGAAACTGCAACTTCAGCTATTACGACCTGACGATGGCTTGTTTGACAGCAACTGAGAGTGAATACAAAATTGTTTTATCATCAATCTTATTTATTTGACTGAAACAAAATTAACATTAATTGTGACAGGCACTGGTAATCCAGCATAGGGAAAGTTATTGATCCACATGTATGCTCATGTATGCTCAAACGAAGCAAAGCGATCTTGAAAACTTTAGGGAAATTATTTGAAAAGAAAAAATGACATACCTGAGATAAAAATTCCATAAGCAATCCCTTTTTTCACAATGACAAGAGTATTTATTGCAAGATGTGATGATGAGCTCTGTAACATGTTTATAAACAATGAAATAAACTTTTCTTGGTAATATGCATTTGTGGATAGGAGTACAGTAAAGGTATTGCCAGTCTGATGAGAGAGATGTATTACCAGCGATGTCAGACAGTAGAGTGGGATAGGCTGCATCTCTTTGTTGTTATTTAAAAACCTTGTCTGGCCTCGTATAGCTAGTCTGGAAGTTCAGACCTTTGTCCATATATGTGTGGTAGCGGTGGTCTATGCATGCATACATGCATGTAAATGGGGTTTTACAGTTCAATGTCACTATCTGAAGGATAAATTCTCACCCAAGGGTATCCCCCCAGTGTTGTAGTGCCTTGACGCTCGGCCTTGGCCTTAAGGCATTCTTTTTCAAAGCCTTGGCCTTGAGGATTTAGAGATTTGAATTTCAAGGTTTTTTCAAGGCATTTTGTATTTTGTACTTTCATTTGTTTTTATATATTAAGTAATTATAAATGTTTCAAATGTTCTGTATATCTACAGGTAATCACACCAATGGATCAATACTACCGGTTAGTAGCAGTAGCAGCAGCAGCAGCAGCAGTAGTACATGTAAGTGTACCAGCAGTGCCATCAATTGTAATTATCACCATTATCTAGAATTATTATCACGTATAAAACAACGAAAACAGCAATGATGAAAAATAACATTATTTATTGGTGTAATGTGCTGTAATCATGATGAATGATGATTATGACGATATCAATAATAATGATAGTAATATTGAGTATGATAAAGATTATATTGATTTGATGACAGGAATAATTCAGACAGATCTGACTGCAATTTTGACAATTTTCATACTTTAAAAATAGCTAACTCTAAAGAATGATAGCGAGGTTGATTTCTTTTCCATTTGGATTTTCCTTTGGCCAACAACAATGTTTAAGTCTGAATGATATTCTGAAAAGAATCGGTAAACTTGAACACAATCTTCAATTTTAACATAATGGGCTATGTCAATAGCATTATGAGCCAAAATTTTGAGGGGCCAAGCATGGCATATAATTCCAAATTTCTGCCAAAAAGTTTGAAAGCATTTGAAGCGAGCGAGCAAAAAAAAAATACTACAAGAAAAGCTAACTATAATCTTGGTTGTGGAACTTCTCTCTCTCTCTCTCTTTTTTTTTTTTTTTTTTTTTTTTGGGGGGGGGGTTCTGATATCTTTTAAACAGGCGAGAAAGAGGAATGGGAAGAGAGAGAGAGAGGGGGGAAGGGGGGGTATGTGAGGGCGTGAGAAGATGGGGGTGAGTGACACATTTGGCTGATTATGCCGAATATACTGCAAAATCAGGGAATATGTTGATAGGCAGTACATCTTTTCTAGACTGTATATAAATTTGTTTGGGGGTCTAGTGTCTCAGATTGGCAAAACAAAGTAAACAAATGTTTACTTATGTTTAATTTTATGGTTCGACAGTGAATTTAATTTCATCACAGTTTCAATGTACTTGTTTTTGTGTCAATATGGTTTAATGGAGAACTCTATTTTACTGTTCAAAGAAATAATCAAGATATACCTTGCTTATTTGATATCCTTTTGATTATAACTTTATGACAAGATTCCTAACAATGATTAATTTTCAGGTTAGCATTTGAAAATTTGAACTTGTGTTTTGTGATCTCTCCCCCCCCCCCCTCCCCGAAAAATTCCTGTAGGAATTTTTTTTTTCAAAAATCGAAAATCTCCTTCTTCCAAAAGAAAAGCCCTACTTCCAAATGAAATATCCCCTTTTTCAAAAAGAAATACCTATCTTTTATTTACATTTCGGTTCGAAAATAACAAGATTTTGGATCGTGCTCGGATCAATTTTTGCTTTAGTACGGTACTAATCCTGTTCATGGTTACAAAAATGTTTAGAATATCCAGTTTTCAGGTTGTAATATCATATTTTTTTAGCTCTCACTTTGCGCTCGCATTATTTGATTGGTGAGTAATGTATTCTACTTATGAGTCACTGAATGCAGTTCTTAGCAACTTCTTTTCTTATAAATTCGCATATCAGAGCGACACTAAACTCCTCAAAAAAAGTTTGGAAATCTGACATTGATCGATAATCCCTCCTCGAATTTAGTAAAAGTCAATGCGTAATTGATATCAATGTGGGGCAAGGTCCAAATTCAAAAGCTGCAAAATGACACAATATTGAAAGTCACTGTTCCTTTTTCCGTGGTGATAAATGAGTTTCTCAGCGATTTCTTTTGATTTTGTATTTGATAATCCCTCCTCGGTTTTAGTAAATATCAATGTGCAATCAATATTAATGAATGGATCATTTAATTTTCTTTAAAATGATACCCTACATGATATGATTATGGTTTACATGGATGTGGAATGCCTTGAAATATGGGACTAGGTCAAAATTCAAAAGCTGCAAAATGACACAATATTGAAAATCACTGTTCTTATTTCCGTGGTGATGAGTGAGTTTCTCAGCGGTTTCTTTTGACTTTGATCGGTTATTTTTATATCGGTTTGAGTAAATATCAATGTTTAATCAATATCAATGAACAGATCATTTAATTTTCTTTAAAATTATACCCTATATGATATGATTATGGTTCACATGGAGGTGCAGTGCCTTGGAATGTGGGGGCAAGGTCAACATTAAAAAGTTGCAAAATAACATAATATTGAATGTCACTGTTCTTTTTTTCAGTGATGATGAGTGAGTTTCTCAGCGGTTTCTTTTTATTATTCTCATGCACCTTAACATCAACATCAACATGGAATCAAACACATAACAAACAAACACATAATTCAAACCACGTTATCTCACAGAACCATCACTACAGAAGCAGGGGCTTGATTTGAATGGATTTTCATCTGTATTGACACAGACAAAAGAATCATGTTCTGTATTGACCCTTCATGACTATTTCTGCTCGTTTTGCAGCTTTTCAGTTCAGACCTCATCCCACACTTTTCAATTCTGCTCTTTTCGTGATGGCATGATCTTAACAAGCATGGTATCATTTTAAAGGAAATAAAATGAAATTTTGAATAATATAAAATATGCATTGTGTAACATTGGGACTTGGGAGAAATTAATGGCCAATATCATATTTCCAAACTTTTTTTAGCTCGTTTCGCAGCTTTTCAATTCTGACTTCATCCAACACTTTTGAATCCTACTCTTTTCGTGATGACATGATCATAACAAGTATGCTACCATTTTAAAGAGAATTAAATTATCTTTTGAATGATGTCAAATATGCATTGTGTAAAATTGGGAGTTGGGAGAAATTAACGGCCAAACTCAGATTTGCAAACTTTTTTGAGGGGTTTATATATAGACGCCGCTTTTCCGATGGCGTACACCGCGTACACCACATGCATCTGCACACATGACCTCAAAAACATTTAGCCGTGACTGCTCCCCTTGAAAAGAGAATCCCTTACAATTGATTCAAAAGCTCTCTTCTATGCTGTTGTCAATATTTTGCGTTGTTATGACGAAGATGTATGTTGTGATCACGACCTTCTTGTCATGTAATGATTTTTTTTTGTAACTCTATTTAGTGGGGAATTCCAGTTTGCTTGAAAATAAAAAGAAAATTAGGGGATAGATTCCGATTAATTTATTGGTCTATAATGGGTAATTTGTCTTTGTTGGCAGTACATTTATTGTTGAATATTATATATAAAGGAGATAAATGAACAAAAATGAACCAGAGTATTCATATCAGAAATTATAAAGTGTGACAAAAATTGTCACTGCGGCTAATGTGACTCCATTGAGAAGCCGTGAAAGAAAAAAGGTATGCCTTGACACTCTATGACGCAGCATGAAAAATACTCGAGGGAGGGCAATCATGACAGCCAAGATTGCCCCTAAAATTTGAAAAATTAAAAGCTTTTAGATGACCGCCTTTTCTAATGTTGCCCCTAGATCTGCCACAGACAGCATAGAGCAGAATAATGAGACGTGCTTTTAGAGTATAATTCCTTGTTGGAGTAAAAAAATTCACCCTTGAAATGAAACTACTGAGCCCCCAAATTGAGGAATAACCCCAGTGTGGCAATAACAAAAAAGACCCTATCCATTTGAAAATTTGTGAAAATTATTTGGTCCCTTGTTTTGAAGCACATACAGAGCGATTGATAATGTACTAGATTGCGCAATACGTTCATAACATTGCAATGAGTGAGCCATCTTGCAACATTTATGTTCCTAAATGGAATTTAGATATCCATCTAATATTAACAGACTGATCAGGTTTTGAGCCTGCCTGTCACATTGTGTTTGATGTGAACTTGACTTATTCGTCTCATCAGGCTGTTTGACCACCCAAGAATTAAACTATAAAATAAATTTGTACATTTCAATCAAAATGAATTCATTATACACTGCGTATCAAAAAAAATTACACTTAGAAAAAATCCTGTAAAATTATACATTTGTAATATCCTGAACATATTTTTACATTTTAACATTGGTAGAGGTCTAATTAAGCGGTGCCAGGTAAAAATGGCAGAGGTAATAATGACAGAGGTAAAAATGGCAAAGGTAAAAATGGCAGAGGTAAAAATGGCAAAGGTAAAAATGGCAAAGGTAAAAATGGCAGAGGTAAAAATGTCAGAGGTAAAAATGGCAAAGGTAAAAATGGCAGAGGTAAAAATGGCAAAGGTAAAAATGGCAGAGGTAAAAATGGCAGAGGTAAAAATGGCAAAGGTAAAAATGGCATAGATAAAAATGGCAGAGGTAAAAATGGCAGAGGTAAAGATGATAAAGATAGGCTACATGATAGTAATTATCATCCTTGACCGGACTCTTGTCGATGAAATGGGCTATAAAAACTTATTAAATATTATGGTTTTTTTCGTCATTTTAGATCTATACTCTGTCATTTACATGACTGAATTCAAGCATTTTCTTGACAAAATGATTTCAATTATTGACTGCATTATGAAAGTTCGTAAGCAGAACAGCGCTTCACTGCAAATCCAACGATTTTTTAAATGTAAACACCAATGTGTGCAGCCATTAACCCTCTGAAACGAACAAGTTCGGGTCTACTTCGAACTACTTTCAAATTTAACCTGGATAAAAACAAATAACTGAACATTCTGTAATAAAAGTAATTTTTATTTCCACATCATGATGGATCATGATAAATAGATATTGATGTCACTGGCGGATCCATGGGGCACAGCCGGCATGTGCCCCCCTTGAGAGGTACAATTAAAATCTTAGCAAATACATGAATGCGGTTCTAACTCAAGTGTGCCCCCTTTTTAAAGCGAGACCCTTTTCTGTTTGCTAATTATTTTTGTGGACGAGTTAGTAGGTGGAAAAAAAATTTGTGTGTTATTTTTCAGATAAATGTGCACCACCCCTTTGGAAAATCCTGGATCTGCCCCTGATTAATGTGATACGTTAAATGTAAATGATACAATTATTGTTCAGTCTTTAGAGCAATACCTCAATGCAGCTAGTCCAAGTGGATGTCAGGTTCCCAAAGGGTTTGACGTCATATATGGGAAGCTGACCCATGACATTTTATGCACTACAAAATGATTCATGATTGTATAAAAAAATATTTCAGGAGCGTAAGTGAAATGATTTGTCTCTTGATATATACTGAAGATACAAAAAAAACATTTTGATTTTTTTTCTAGAAAAAAAATACTTTTCATTAATATTTTCTATACACCAAATATGGGAAAACTGCTCGCAAATGACGTCATCATTAAAATATAAAAGTGTATTTTTTTATCTTTGATTGATTTCCTAAAAGCCTCACCAATATCTTTTTTTCTGCTATTCGACAATGACTTTTAACTGAGGTTGAACTTACCCTTTAATGAATTAAATACAATTGCGATCAAGAGTGTGCTTCAAATTTGAATATTAATACAGCGATTTGACATGGGAAGGCCGTCCATGAGAGTCCAGATAAATAAGATATTCCAACAAAAAGAATATCAATTTGGTGCAGACGATCTATCTATGAGTTTGGAAATGTCACCCTTTCCATTATTTTTATTTTCTTAGAACCTGTCTTAGTAAATCTATGTAGGGCTTACGTGCGAGGGCTTTTTTATTTTTTTAAAAAACTATTCCATTATGACCTCTGCCATTTTTACCTCTGCCATTTTTAACTCTGCCATTATTACCTCTGCCATTTTTCCTCTGCCATTATTACCTCTGCCATTTTTACCTCTGCCGTTATTACCTCTGCCATTTTTACCTCTGCCATTATTACCTCTGCCATTATTACCTCTGCCATTTTTATATCTGCCATTTTTACCTTTGCCATTTTTACCTTTGCCATTTTTACCTTTGTCATTATTACCTCTGCCATTTTTACCTCTGCCATTTTTACCTCTGCCATTATTACCTCTGCCATTTTTACACCGAGCCAATTAAGCAAATGACGATATAACTGTCGAAAAATATTTCCGCTTAAGTGAAAACCACTTACTTTTGAAAAACTAGTGAAAAATGATTTGCGCAGAACTTTGAAATAGTTATGCGAATGAAAGTAAACCTTAATCATAAAGAACACGTTGAATTTAGTTACTAAAATTGATTTGAAGATATCTTTTACCTTTTTTAACTTGTTTCCTTGCCCGAAACACTTCGAAGAGTGCATTGCGCCCCACCCCACTCCCCCACACACCGAGGCCATCGTGACGATATTTACTTTACACTGAGCTGTGATTTACATGAAATGGCTTAAGCTCAACTTTCATTTTGTTAATCATTTTCAAGCTTGGTAAAAGTGTTGAAAACCAAGTTTTAATATAAAACGAAATGTAAACCTACTTTAAATGTTAAAATCTTAGTGAAAAATATGCTCAGATGTCTGATATAAACTTTTGTTCAGATTCATTTATGTCATCAGATACAGCTGGCACAAAAAGGGTAAAGGTTGTGCTCACTAAGTGTTGAAATGTCAATTTGGGTTGCAAAAAGGTTACAAAATGCTTGAATGTATCCGTATTCCTGACTAAAGATGAAAGGCCTCAATAAATAATGCGAGCGCGAGCTGAAAGTTTTTGATTTTCCAACCTAAAGACTAGACATTCGTAACACTTTTTTAATTCAATTAAATTCTTTATTTCATTTCCATTCAAAACATAATACAAAGTAATATAAATTAATACAAATCAAGTACAATTTTACAGACGGGCATTCTTACTTCGTAAAACAAACATAAAAAACAGTATAATATAGAGCATTTATGGAAATGAGGGGGATCCACTACCACTAAAAAGCAAAGCTTGTAAAAGTGTCGATCCCCTTGGAAATGAAGAAAGTATAGTCGACTTATTCTTATATGCGTTCATGTATGTATTACAGGAAAGAAAAAGAGAAAAAAGAAATCATATTGATGCAAACATAATTACTGAACAAATGCAAAGCTTGTCACACAACGAGGTCTTTGTTGTAAAGGATATGTTGCGCAAGACAGAAGAAAAAAAAGAGAGAGGGGATGACAAGACATAGAAGACAAGACAAAACAAGAGACAGGACAGTACAAGACAACTATTTTTTTTAAAGGAGGAAAACTAAGAATGGGAAAGGGCTGATCACGATCCAGCTTGATCTGGTGAAATAACAAAAGATGATATAACTGGACAATATCAGATGAAAAAAAGATAAAACAATAAAAGTGAAAAATGTAAGGATTATAATCAAGATAATGAAGTATTAGTTCCGTTGCGAAGAATTATAGGAATTAAGCAGGATAAGTTTGAGTTTACGTTTGAATGAATTTAAGGAGACAGTGTCTTTAACATTATTAGCTAGTGAGTTACAGAATTTAGGACCGTTGAAAAGGAATGTATTTTTGGCCAGTAAAGTTCTGTAAAGTAAAATGTGAAGTTCGTCAGAGTGTCTCTTGGGGTAGTTATGATAAAATTTATTTTTAGGGAACATGGCATCAAAAATATGGGGAAGTGCATTGTTATTATAACTGTACATGAAGTGCCCTGACTGTAGTAAATACAGGTCTTTGACTTTCAACAGTTTACTTTCTAGAAAAAGTGGGTCCGTATGAAAACGGAAACATGAACTATAAATAATACGAAGTGCTTTCTTTTGCAAAAGCAACAATTTATCTGATAGATATTGATGGGTAGGAAAAAAATTTAAGAAACGCTTCGCGCTCACATTAATAAAAATTTTAATTAAAATCCTTTACACATTAATTAATTAAAATTGGTATTATAAGCATTTTTAAAATCAAGGACAGTGTAGATATGTAACTAAATTTTAATTAATGTGAGCGCGAAGCGTATCTTGACTTTTTTCCTACCAAAAAGGTCGTCTTCTTTTCACCTAAACAGGATAGTATCTGACTCAATCATATTACTGATGCGAGCGCGAAGCGCGAAATGACTTTTTTATATTCAGAAAACTTGAGCTTTTAAGCACTTTCGAAATTAAGATAAGCAGTTTATCTCGATAAGCAATGCTAGCGCAAAGCGCGGGCTAATTTTTTTTAAAATTTTAAACATACAAATTATGAAAAAGATGGATATCATCCTAAATAAATGATTTGATTTTATATATTTTGATCTAAAAAAGTAAAAAAAAAATTAAGCACGTTTTGAAATAAGGAGATAGCTGTGTATTAATGCAAATCGCGAGCTAGCCAATATCCGATACGCGTCGGGCTAGTGGGCAAACTACTACTGCTTCGCGTGACCAGTAACTTGCCCACTATAGCCCGGCGCATATCAGATAGGCTAAGCGCGAGCGAATTTTTCATTTTTATACTGTCCTGAAAGTTTTGTTTTTCCCCAATTATTCCCCTCCCCTTCCATCATAATTTTCTTCCTCGTCCTATCTTTCGTCTTATTTTTCTCCCCGCCTTCCTATTTTGCGCCGCCAATAGGGGGCGGGCCGCCGCTTCGCCCCCTTGATCTACCTATGATGACCCCTCCTAAGGCAGGAATTTTGTGTAAAAATGGAATATGAAAGTCTCGTTAATAGAGTATTTAAAAACAAATTTGGGGGGATCAAACATAGTTAAAATTCACTGTGAAGGATTTATCACAACTTATGAAAACTATCTTTCTACTGAGTACGCGAACAATGAAAATATTCTTATATTCCAAGTAAATTTGGAATAAAGGGAAAATGAATTGGTTTAATAAAGGTGTGTTTTTACTGGGTATGGAACATTCTCGTCTACCATATGTACGTAGAAGTATCTAGAAGCGATTTTCTTTTAATTTTATTAGCTATGAAATTGACAATGGCAATCGATGTAATCAATGTAATCACTCTTTAGCTGGCATATAGGGCTAGATGCGAGTTCGAGAATAGTCAGGTCGGCATGCCTTTTCTTTTCCTATCCAAGTTCGGAACAAAAACTGTTCATACAAATTTCGAAATTCGAGGATACATGTGTATAATTTCGATTTTGAAATATGTATTTCTTCCATAATAAAAGACCACAAATGGTAGGGGGGACATTTGATATTATGTCCCCCCCCCCCCCCTTCCAAAATGGTAGGGAGCGATTAATCATAGACTCGATTTTTAAGATTGATTGTACATTATAGTCCATAGAATCTAAAATAGAAAACTGCTTTACAATCATGGGTGTCGATCGGTATTCTTGGTTGGGGGGGATGATTGACACAAATGTTCTTGTGGATGGGGATCTTTCAACATTACCCCCACTAAAATCACAAGTTAGGACATTTGGGAGTGATTGATATGCATGGTGTTCTTGCAGTGGCGTACCGTGAGTCACGGCATTGGGGGGCACCAGCAAAATTTGTGAGTCACTTAGTGAGCGCGCTCAGTTGCCAGGTATACTGACCTAATAGGGACATTTTAAGGACAGTGCCATTAAACGGATATGTATCTCACTGCTCAAATAATGCAAGCGCGAAGCGCGAGCTGAAAATTCTTGATATGCAGACCAAAAGGGACATTATAAGCAAATTTTTGTAATCATGATACATACCTGTCTCGCTAAACAAACAATGCGAGCGCAAAGCGCGAGCTGAAATTTTTGTAAATATTGACCCCAAACAAGGACATGTTAAGGACTATATTTTAGGAATCCATTAAGAGTATACATATCTCACCATAGTCATCTAATGCGAGTGCAAAGCGCTTGCTGATTTTGCTACATCTAAACACATGAAGCACTTTTTGTAGTCATTGTAATCATGATAATACGCATCTCACTCATCAATATTGCGAGCGCGAGCTGAAAATTTAGGATATTCAGACCTGAAGAGAGGCATTCTAAGGCCTATTTGTAAGAATTCACTAAGACCATACGATACGTATTTCACTGAACAAATGATGCGAGCGCGAAGCGCGAGCTGAAAATTTTTGATATTCAGATCAGAAAAAGGGACATTTTAAGGACTGAATTTTAGGAATTCATGAAGAGCAGACATATCTCACCAATCTACTAGTGCGAACGTGAGCAAGGACAGGAAATGTTTTATATTAACACCTTAAAATGGGGCAATCACATTAAGTAGTCATGAAAAAGAACCATATGTCACTACATCAAACAATAATAAGTCGAAGTGCGAGGAAATATATGTGGTGTATATTGACTTAAAAACGTTAAACAGACAATGCGAGTACCGGGAACAATAAAGACATCTAGGCCTGAGCAAAATAAAGTTATGAAAAAATGTTTCTTATGTATTATAACATAACATTATTAATTATTATAATATAACATTATAATGAACAATAATTTCTTCATTCCCACTACGTTTCTCTTCCTTTCTCCCTCTTTTTCTCCTCTTCCCAGTTTTTTTTTTCTGGCCAGCTGATTGGGGGGCACGTGCCCCCCATGCCCCCCCCCCCCCGTAGTTACGCCACTGTGTTATTGGAAATTCCTTCATTGTTGCAGTGTACTGTACTTATATAATGTTTTTGAAAATTCAATTTGTGTTACAAGTAAGCCTATTCTAAACTCATACGAAAGATAAAATGACAAAAATTGTCTGGACCATGTACAAAGTGATCTGTTTATTGAGCATGATGTATACAACTTCTCTCTTAAATCTAACCCGACTGGCAATATCTTTTTTCTTCTTAATGCATGATGATAAAATGCAGATTCGGACAAATTAAGACTAGCACAAATTACAAACTGTGTGGCTTCTCATGTGCCATCGGGCTTACCGTCATTCCTTGGACGATTTTAACCCTGGAATTTAACATGTTTTAAATGCTTTATAAGTGCATGAAACAAAAACAATAAAAACTCAACTGTCATGTTATGATATTTCTCCAACATTTTCTTGAACCATCAGTGTGTAATATCAGCTAATATATGTGTTAAAATGAAATTTACGTACCGCATGAGTGTGCTCATATAGAATGCAAAACTGTTATCCCTTTCCAAACTCAAAAGAGATTTCTTTTTGCCAAAATAAGAAAAAATCAATCAAGTTTAGTTATTCAAATCCATAACAACAACAAGAATAACATGAAAAAAACATCCGATGTTCATATCCGAAGATACGCTTTAGAGAGAAATGAATGATTATTCTTTTTGAAACCATTAATTGATTTCAATTATTAAAAAATTGTTAAAATATGATCATATTACCACTGGTGGGATGGAACACCCTATTAACAAAAGTTGTTTTTCGTCGGGGTCCTTTTATGTCATGTGTTAAAAAATATCATATACATAAACATTTCATTCATTTTCATCTTGAACCTCCACCCATCTGTTTAAAAGTCCTGGAAAAGAATGTTTTTATTTAATAACAATATACACAAATTGCGAGGGAAACAAAAGGATTGATGGCATACTATAATCATCACTATAATCATCATGATCAAACTTTTCATTTTTTCATCATCATTATTATAAATTTTCTACCCTAAATTATTGGGGGGATGATAATACAGGCCATCCCCCCCACTTGAAATATTGGGGGGGATATATCCCCCCCATCCCCCCCGTGATCGACACCCATGTTTACAATCATTGCTAAACTTTCATGCGTGTACGACTCGGCCCCGGCATACCCCACCCTCCCCCCTTTATTGGCGGAGCAAAAAAAAGATAGAAAGAAAGAAAAGGAAAAAAGAGGAGAAAAATGAAGAGGAGGAAGACGATTGAATAACAAAAATTAAATGAGGGGAAAGACTTGGAAAATGAAAAAGAATCTTTCATTTCACTATATAAAATCGAACTGGGGGCCAAATTGATGTTCGAACGGGGGGGGGGGGCAGAATTGATGATCGACCTACATGTAGGGGCGCCGAATTGATACTCGAACTAGGGGCGGGCGCCGAATTGATACTCAAGCTAGGGGGAAGGCGAAACGATATTCGAAGTAGGGAAGGCAAATTAAGTTCGAAGGGATGCCAAAATGATGTTCGAACTTGGGGCCGAATTGATGTTCGAACGGGAGGGGGGGGGGGGGCAGAATTGATGATCGACCTACATGTAGGGGCGCCGAATCGATACTCGAAGTAGGGGGGGGCCGAATTTATGTTCGAACTAGGGGTACCACATTGATGTTTGAACTAGGGGCGTCGAATTGATATTAGAACTAGGGGCACCAATTTCATGTTTCAACTGGGGGCGCCAAATTGAGGTTCGACCTAGGGAGGCCAAGTAGATGTTTGACGTAGGGGGGGGCGGGGGTTGCGCCAAATTGATGTTCGACGTAGGGGCGCAAAATTTATGTTCGACATCGGGGGGGGGGCGCCGATTGATTGTTCGAACTAGGGGCGTCAAATTGATGTTCGAACTCGGGGCGCCGAATTTCTTTTCGAACTTGGGGCGCAAAATTGATGTTAACGAGGGGGCGCCAAATTGGTGTTAGAACTAGGGGCGCTGAAATTGTGTATGTGCATGGCTTAAAAAGAATGCACTAGTATAAGTAATACAAGTTGCATTCTTTTTAAGCCATACCAGAATTGCATAGGTTACAAAGCACATGTTAACATCGTCCCGGTCACCACAAATAACAAGCAAGCAATGGCCCGCCGTGTAGCTAGTCGTAGGTCGGGATAACTTGCACTCCATAGTTATTTGGAAAGTGGAAATTGATAATAACCGTAAATTCAGACCGCCTCGATCACATTACAAGAAATTGTTCAGGCCTTAAGATTATTCGTGTTATTATTTCCGCATTCATACATTCCGTCCCAACAGACTTCCGAGAAATTCTTTAAGTTCTCGAAGTTTCGAGCATGCGCATTATGGTCTGGAAAGCGGGCAAGTCGCGAATTCAAACTCGCCAGTCTGCAACTCATGGCGCCCAGGTGACCACGCCCAACTTCAAAGTTCTCAAGTACCGTGGCCATGCAGCAAAAAAACTTCAGGTTGCGAAAATCGAAAAAGCGGTGACGCTAAAGCACACTGGCGAGTCCATAGACAAGTACTCCGCCCAAATTTGAGGGGTAGGAACACATGGTGAAACATGAACATTCATGGATTGATGAATTGATGTCTCATTGAGAAGTTAGAATATAGTGAATCCCCAGAAAAAACGAAATCGTAATTCGGTTAAACTTTTGGCTGCCATAATCATAATCTTTCTTCATGTGATGTATATATCGAAATATATGATTTCTTTCTGTCATTTAAATACCCTATCAATGGTCATAAAACATGCATGACTGAGTGAGAACAATGGAAATGGTGTTACCAAATTTTCGTTTGCACGAGCAATTTCACGATTTTTCTGGCTTTTACTGCTATGTATTCGGAAATCAAAGTTCATGACTGAAACATCCATTTCTTTTTTTTTCATAATTATGAGACCCTCTTCGTAAAATATGAATGACGCACGGTCGACAAAAAGTTACATGAAACATACTTGATTCCCTACCTATTCGATGTTTCGTTGGAAAAGAAACATTTCACGGCAAAGAATGTTCAGTTATGGCAAATAGAATATTTTGTTTCCTTTGAATTATGGCTCAAAGCTCATGACCAGTTGACCACCATAGTCATGAATGTATTACGACCTTAGTGATGTCAGTATGTTATACATTGAACCTTAGGCTATGAGGATAATTAACCTATTTTGTTATTTTGGGGTCTAGATCTATGTATGTAGTTCATATGGGGAACTAAAATATCGGCCTTATATAGAGCTGAGTTCCAGTGTATTTCCTACCCTGCTTTGGGGCCTTCTCATACAATAGTTGACATAGACTATATGATATTTGACATTTACCAAAAAGATAGACTGGCACATTTTGTGCGCACGTCAACATTTCATGTGTCACTCTGTGGATTTTGCTTGCCAACCGAGTATCAACCCCCCCCCCCCAAAAAAAAAAAAAAAAAACACACACTTTTATTTGCCCACAAGGTCGAAACATTTCTATTGATGTATAATTACCATTACCATTACATACATAATAAAAAACTTGCATAAAAACATTTTGGACTTAATGATTTCACAGATTCAAGTAATCTATTTCTGTAACGGTTTTTGGGGTCATTTTCCAAACGATATTGGTTTCGACGTTTTCTTTGTACACTGCAAAATCATGCAGTTTGCAGTCAGCTATAGTCTGGTAATTCCATGGATAAAACAGGGGCCGAGGAAGAAAAAAAGACTGACCGGTAAATGATTTTGTACTTAAATTACAATGATTTTCTGTTGCTGATAAGATCAGAGGAACTGGACGAGAAGCATCTTGACATGTACAATGGTGCTTACCAAGTAGCAGAGCAGGTGAATGTTTCTCCATCTCGCCCAAGGACCTGCAACCAGCAGATTCTCCGCGCGAATCCTGACATTAGTGAGGGAGAAGACACCATCAGTGCATACTATCGAGTTACAATCACCATGATCACAGTACCAATCCTAGACCATCTCCTCGCAGAGTTTGCATCGAGGTAGGCCTATGAAAATAGTGTAAATGCGTGATTAAAAAAAATTAACACGTCTATTTCATTTGATATATTTTAAAAGATTAAAAAATTCCACCAACTATTTCAAGGGTTAAGCAAAAGGAATATGGATCCCACATAGAGAAACGGAAGATTAAAATATAATAGGATCCACTGTAAATTAAGTTAAATCAATGTACTACCAAAACAATAATGATGTATTGTATCATTTCTGGCTTGTGATGGTATGCATCAGCCTGTCCAATTCATCAGCAATTAATTTGTTCATTTTAGATTCAGTGTGCTGAAGCAGAAGGCCCTCAATGGATTTCAGATATTGCCGTCCGTAGCTGCCAAAACTCTCCCTTTTGTAGAGGCATTTGAATTCTTCCACGACGACATCCCATATCCCGCAAGTCTTCCTCAAGAGCTCGAGCTTTGGTAGGTATGTATAACATGAAGTGGCATAAACTGTTAGCCCAGTATCTGAGAAACAGTAACGTAGTCGTGACTTGTCTCTTGGACGATCTTCTCTGTTTCACCCAGAATACCGGCGACGTGACAGAAATATACATATATATATATGTAATCACTGTTCTGTTTATCAAAAATCATGTCATTGAGCAATATTAGCAACTTCCGCAAAGCTCGTTTCAAACCTTGTGTCATCGGTGAAATACCCTGAAACAGCAGCCAAATATATATTTCGTTTTCAATCAAGGAATGAATATGATATCATCGGGACTCTGGTAAATCCCATGTGATGGAAAATATTTCTTTCCATGCAACAATTACAGAGAATGAGAGGAAAATTCGATTTTTTTTTTTTTTATAAAAAAGTATTACTGCTAAATTTCGCCCACCAAATTGCCATCTTTCTTTTTTTGTTGATGAAGTGTAATGCAAAATCATTGCATCTGAACAACTTTGCTTTGTAGTTAATCAACGATATATGACTCTATATTCTAAATAATTTAACTTTTAATTTTCATTTTAGATGTACTGGTCCCAAGAAGAGAAGACTATGACCCATGTCAGCTATCGATGCCCTGCGAGCATGCGATAAAGCGAGATTCCCTAATGCAGGGGTTCTCAAACTACGGCACGCGGGCCGGATCTGGTCCGCGGAGCTTCTCTATCCGGCCCGCGAGAAAAATAGCACAACATGATTACATTGTGTATCCATGTAGACCTACAACCGTAATAAAAGGTATGGCAGTCAAATTAATTTGACTTTTAAACAAAGTCTAGTGGAGTCTTTTCTGTCTGTTCGATCTATTTTCTTATTAGATGACCAGCGCTGTTCTCACCATGTTTGGATCTACATACAGGAGGCCGTTTCATAAAGCTGTTCGTAAGTTAAGAGCAACTTTAGGAATGACTGGTGGTCCTTTCTTACGCACTAAAGCATTGACAATGAAAATACCATTTACCAAAAGAAAGGTTCACCAGTCGTTCTTAAAGTTGCTCTTAACTTACGAACAGCTTTATGAAACACCCACCTGGTGTGAAAGTGCATTTTCCACAATGAATATTGTGAACTAACTCATACCGAAGTACCTTGACAGGGGCCGGCCATGCAAAAATCACAATCATATCGTCATTTTTACGTTTTTGTACATGGTTTGGGAGAAAAGCTTCCGCGGCCCCTGCTTGACCAGTGAACATTTGCACCATGCCTTCGTCTGTCAATTACAGCTTTTGCGCCAAGGTTCAAGCAACTTGTTGCTGACAGACACCCTGGCCCTTTCAGGTTTACTTGGAGTCTCATTTGGCCCTTCAAAGAAAAAAGTTTGAGAACCCCTGCACTGCCTGCCCTTATGTATGCACAATACTTCATATATTATGACAATTTTTCCAGTGACCAGCGCTGAGGCAGAACGTTCTTTCAGCGCCATCAAGAGATTAAAAACGCGCGTGAGATCGACGATGACAGAGGTGAGACTGAATGGGCTGGCAAAGATGTTTCTACATAGAGACCTTGAAGTCGACATTGACAAGGATTTCGCCACTTCTAATCCTCGAAAGATGAGGCTTTCCTGTGTCATTGATGATCCTAACGATGTATAACAAGTGCAACGCGTAACGCATAACAAGTGGATATTTGATTGTTTTTATGTCAAAATTTCATGAATTACTAGTAGATCCATAAACTATTTAATCTATGTCGACATTTCAAAAAAAAAGATAATTTGGGTGAAATTTCGATGTTGATTCTCCCAACATTTTCGAAGTTCATTGACCCAGGCAGCCAGGCCTGCATTGACCCTAAATTACCTTTGACCTTGGTCATGTTACCTTAGACAAACGTAGTCAGGATATTCCGCTATACTCTATTACCCTTGTTTCCAAGTTTCATGAACTATGACATTTCAAAAACTTAACTTTGGTTAAGATTTCAGTATTGACGCCGTCCCCATCGTCAAAAAGAGGCGCCAATTATTGTATCACTCTGCTATGTAGGCGAGACAAAAATTATGTTCTATCCTAGCGACTTTTGTAACATGTTTTACTAGGGGCACGTAGGCAATTCGTCAATATTTAATGAGTAATTCGTGAGCTTCACGAGCTGAGCAATCCATAACTCAATCTCTAACAAAAGTCGCTCTTGTTTATTAAAGGCTATATAAGAAACAAAATATGAATGAAAGTTGTGAATTCTTCTTGCATGAAGGGAAGCACTCTGCACTTTGACAAATGTATGAGAAGCGTCTGATTTTAACTGTTGTTTTTATATTGCTTGCAACACTGTCTTAAGCCACTAATCCCAAACGGATTGGAAAATATAATGTAAACAAGTGGAATAATATCATATATAGGTCCTATGTTTCAGTTGGACGGTGAATGGAGTACACGGCCAACAATTATATAACTTTAGCAGTAGTGAGTATTATTCTTTAATCTGAGCAGATTGAATAACCGATTTTCTTTCACATTTCTGTTGATTTCAAATTACATTTTATACTGACACTGTTTACATTTTGTATTGATACTCTTGATATTTATCAGAAGAAATGAGGATTTCTATTCTTAGGTGAATGTTCTCTTGTTATTTCTCTATTGGAAAGCCGTTTGAGTAAAAATTGGTATACTAGTAAAGTCACTAGCTACGAGTAAACGTTTTTCATGTTCTCACTCTAAAAAAAATTGAGTAACATTTTTACTAAAAATTGAGTACAGTGGTCACATGGTCGGAATTGAGTAGAGTTTAAACTACTCTTAGTTGGGTAAAACCTTGGTCATATTTGAGTTAATCTTTTACCCCATGAAGAGCAAAATTTGTTTTGCGCTATTATTGAATAATTTGATTTTTACTCATCTTTGACCATGTGTCCTTTTTTATCAGGGTTATGTGTATTAAAAGTTTGATTTTAATCCCAAATGACCAATCTGATTTTTTACTCACCTTTGAACATGTGTCCGTTTTGATCAGTGTTATGTGTAAGATTGATTTTAATCCCAACTGACCATTCTACAGAACTTGAAGAAAGTGTTAATTGTATTTTACTTTTGTGACAAAACAATTTTGGTTGGCTTGCATATATATTTGCGATGTACGATTCATTTTAAAAGTACAGTATGATATACATGACAATGTGAAATATGACTTGAAAATTCTCATTTTACATTTAAAGTTGACAAGACAAGCCAGTAAGTGCATGCTATTGACCCAAATATTTTTTCAACATAAAGCCCAAATAAATACACAATGCATGACAAAAAATATATCATTATTACCTTTATTACATGTGAAGGTAAACAAATAATATTTCTAAGCTGAACTAATCATCTTCGTAGAAGTCAAACACATATTTAAAAAAAACATACACAAAAAGCTTGTAGTATGTTATACTTTAAACTACATGAAATAAGAAAACAACATGGAATTGAGTTGCTATATTTGCAACTTCTTTTTCTCTGGAAAATTGGAATAAACTTGCAACTTCTTTTTCTCTGGAACATTGGAATGAACTGTGCATACATGAAGAGCATGTAACATGCATGCAGAACTTTAGAAAATATAAGCTTGTGATGAACTTGTCACCACTTTTCTTTTCCCTGTAAAACTAAAAATAAACTGTGATTTATGTACAGCATTACGACATACTATAGGTGGGTAGACATTCATACCACAACGCATATCATATTCTGAAATAGGATGTGCAGTATACCACCATGTGAAATTTACTGTGTATGGATATATTAATGTTATACCGAGGTTGTTTTACCTGACTGCTAAGAAAGCACGAATGCCTATGAGCAAGCAACCAGGGGACCAACGGCTTAAGGACGTTCCACAGTTATGTTTGTGCGCATTATGATCTGCGCATAGTTTACACTCTGCGCGCTGACGTCACAATGGATGAACAGGTGATTAATTAGCTGCGGGTATGAGCTGATTTTTCTCATCTTCTGCACTTTAACTGCAGATCCGATGCGTTATTTCATGAAGCTAAAAAATGGAATTATTCCATGGACCATTCAAAAAAAAATTCTCTACAATTTCAAAATACTTTACTCTACAGTGCTGCCAAGAATCACAAATATTACCCCGAGTTTGGATAAATGGTTGAGTGGTTTTGATTTTTATTCACATAGATACAAAGCATTCGGCGCATTTTGGGTGTTTTAAAAAGCACATTTGCTCTAATAAATATGCTGATAGTTTAAAAACAAGCACATGAACCCCTATTTTGTAATGTTTGTACCTCTTAGGTATACCTTCCTCTACAACTCTGCAAATTTTGGTAAAAATGACATGGATTTTGAATAAAGTGCAGCATTTATCGCACGTTTGTAGTTTGTTACTGAAATTTTACATTTTTAGATTGGGATTTTGTTGTCTTTTACGCCATTTTTAAGAACTGACAGTGCTGTTAAACGTCAAATTGCAAACAAATAGCACTATAAATAGATTCTCCTTTCTAACGATACAATTATCAACTCTCTTGCAAAATTTGATAACTTTTTCATGTATTTTGACTGAGTAATAGAGGTTCAAACTCGTTGTAGTAATCTTGGGCGGTCTAAAAACGCCAAATTCTTGTGAATGCGCAATTCTTAAGAACATCAATTTGGGTGAACTTTGAAGCTCTATAGGAAAAAATCAAGCACATGGACCTATGTTAACTTTTGCATATTTCGAATATTAAGGTTTTAAAGTATCTATGTGAAAAGTTTGGTGAAAATGACATGGATTTCACTTTAACTTTTGAACGTCCTTTAGGTCATCTCCGAGGGACCTGGTAATGAGGATAAATGCCTTACCAAAGGGCACTAGCGCACCACTTGGGAATCGAACCCAAGTGGTGCGATATATATCATTTACAGAAATGTTGAAGTTTACTTGCAATATGTAAACATGGTAAAGGAATAAATGAAACTTTCATTGTAATGGTGAAAGTTTCGGATGCGTTTTTTTTTGACGAATCGTGAAATACTCAAATAACTGAAATAACTCTGGTTTATATCGTTCCTATATTTTTATTTCATGTAGTAATGCGTAAAAGACAGCTGGATACAGATAATGATACGACACCTTTTCGTTTCCAACCTAAAGTTTGAAATCACGTTGTTGTCATGTGGGAAGCGATTTTTTTTTAATTATTTACCTACTGCTGGTTGACACCAAATAAGGAATACGTAAAACTGATAATACAGCGAGGATGTCGTGCTGGTAGGAAAACTGGACGTAGGATACAAATTGTTGATCCTTATCCTCGAGAGCAACAAAATCAGCCCATGAGAAGAAGCTTTCTCAGGTATGTTAACATTGACTCTGATCAATCTTCATCAACACTGCCTTCATTGTATATGGTTAACGCAAGATCATTGAAGAATAAATTTGATGAATTCACCATGCTTGTTCAACATTTTAACATTGACATTGTATGTGTGACTGAGACTTGGCTTAGCGAAAATGTTCCTCAGACCGCATTTAACATTCCAAACTACAGCTTGTTCTCTAAGAATAGAAAAACTAGAATAGGCGGTGGAGTTGCTATCTTCATCAGATCTTCGATGAGCCCGGTTGGTGCAGAGGTTAATGTGCCGGAAGAGCATGAAGTTGTTCGGACACAATCATGTCAGACCACAGAGGCTCCCGAGAAGTGTCTCTTCTATATATGTTGCATCGGTGTATTAATTCACCTCCAGGCAATGACCATGTTGATTCTTTGATCCAGTACCTGACAGTTGCTGCTGATAAAATCCTCTCTAGACACCCGTCGGCAGGCATCATGATCACGGGTGACTTCAACCGCGCAGACGTATCACGTATTCATTTCCTACATACATGTAAGTCCAATACTGGAATATTGTTGTGTGGTGTGGCATTCTTCGTTAACTCTCGGTCAAGAATCGCAAATCGAACAGATTCAAAAACGTGCCATGCGATCAAGTCTTGGACCACAATATGAATCGTATCAATATGCCCTTACCGTTTGTAACTTGGTCTCTCTAAAGTACAGAAGAGGAGAGCTCTGTTTCAAGTTCGCCAAGTTGCTATCTCGCGACCATCGTGACTGGCTTCCGGAAAGACAGTCCTCGCGTAGAAACTTGAGACATAGCGATAGATTCCGTGAAATCAAGTGCAGAACGGAACGATACAGAAAGAGTGCCTTGCCCTTTCTAGTGAGACTATTGAACAATAATTCATAGTAATTAGTCACTGGATGAGTCGTATTAATGTGCAATATAAATGGATATGACACATGTTTCAATGAATTTAATAATTTAATAAGTTGTAGAAATCATGTTTATATTTTTTGTTAAATATATATTATAAATCACTTTTCTGTATACCCATTTCCAATCCAATATCCTATTCTAGGTGATGATACCAATTCTCAATTCAATTTACATTCAAATGCTCTTGGAAATTAAATTTACAGCCGTCTTTTATTTTTTCATTCTTTCTTTTAAACTACACTACCAGTCGCACTTCTTTGGGGCCTGTTTGCCTGTTTCAGCCGGAGAGCAATAGTGTCATCTGTTGTTCTCTGGTTGGGGGAGGTAGACAGGTGTCGGGAAGGTGTGTCTGGCACTGAATGTAAAGTGTAAAGTGTTTGTGCAATATAAATTCATAAATTAATTTTCAATGAATTTAATCATTAGTAATATGTAGATATCATTTTTGTAAAAATTATATGTAATAATAAATCAATTTTCTGTATATATCCAGTTTTAATCCAACTTTCAATTCTAATTGGTATCCAGTCTCATTTAAATTTGCATGTAAATACTTTTATTTTGATATGGAAATCAAATGTACAACCGATTTCTAAATTTATATCCATCCGCTTTAATTTTATTTAATGAGGTAATTTCGAGTTTATAATGAATCACCATGTACTCCAATCAAGCCTAATTTTTTTCTTAATATTGTTTGTTTGTTTGTTTGTTTTATTTTTATTTCTGCGTTCACAATACATTATCATAAATATTTACATTGTTTGTAATATACAAAATAATTCATAATGCATACAATATAAATATAATACATAATTTGAAGGAAAAAATGGTGTGGGCATATACTTCACATTTTGATAATAAAAAGGAACATTAACAAAATTTAAATGAACGCAGGAGACCGCCATCGTGAGCGGTTAAGCTTGTAATTGATGGCGGCCTCATAAAAGGGTTCGTGACTATGATTGGTATAATTACTGAACAAGTGGGTGCAATGCAGGTGCAGGTACGGGTGCAGAAGATAGCTGTAGAATTTATATTTTTTATTTAAATTATAGTGGTAAATGAGGATTAATTTGAAGGTTGGGATGAATAAGATCGAATGATATTTCTTTTAACAGTTGATTTTAAAGAGTATAAAGTGGAACAAGATTTAATATTTTCTGCAAGATTATTCCAAATGTCTGGACCATGATGTCGAATTGATTTAGAGGTAATTAACAGTCTGGGGTTTGTGAGATGAAAGTTTCCAGATGTACGAGTTGGGTAGGTATGGACAGAACTATTGAACTTAAACATATCATCAAAAGACGAAGGGAGTAGGTTATTAATATACTTAAACATAATGATAGCTACTTGAAGAGTATACAAGTCGGCAACTTTTAGTGTTTTCTGTTTGAAAAATAATGGATCAGTGTGAGCCAAGTAATGAGATCCTGTACAAATGCGAACAACTCTCTTTTGTAATTTGAAAATAGAAGTCAGCTTTGTTGAGCCACAATTAGCCCAAACAACGTTACAATAAGTAATATACGGGAGTACTAAGGAATTGTACAACAGGAATAAAGTTTTAAGAGGCAAAATAAATTTTAACTTAGAAATAATTCCAATGCTTCTCGAAATACACATTGTAATATGGTGCAGATGCTCATTCCAAGATAAAGCTTCATCTATGATAACCCCTAAAAATTTAGAGTGAGTTTTCCGTTCTAATGATTTGCCGTCAATCTGTAGGTGAAATTGAGTGTTAGAAATATGAGAGTGATGTTTAAAATATGTGTAGTGAGTTTTTTGTGTGTTCAAAGATAATTTGTTAGCTTTGAACCACTGTGATACTTTGTTTATTTCATGATTTAAAATATTGTATAACGAAGTAGGATTTGTATGAGAAAAAAAAATATTTGTGTCGTCGGCGAATAATACAAAAGATAAAATGGATGATGTATTAATAATGTCATTGATATATAGTAAAAATAATAGTGGGCCTAATATGGAGCCTTGAGGGACACCACAACGAACTAAAAGTGAGTCAGAGTCATAACCATTAAATGCGACGTATTGTTTTCGATTTCTTAAGTAATCTTTAAACCAAAGGAGGGATTGACCTCGTACGCCATAATAATTAAGTTTTGAGAGTAGAATGTCGTGATTAAGTGTATCAAATGCCTTACTAAGGTCACAAAATATGCCAATGACATGTTCTTTATTTGCAATGGCGTTTGTAATTTTATCATAGATTTGGATTAAAGCCAAGTTTGTTGAGTAATTTTTCCTAAAGCCATATTGATTAGAATTTAGCAGATTGTGTTTGCTGATGAATTTATAAAGTCTGTTATATACTATTTTTTCTAAGATTTTTGATATAGTTGGGAGAAGAGAAATGGGGCGATAATTATTAATTTCATGAGGATTGTCTTTTTTGAAAATTGGATTTACTTTGGCGATTTTGAATAAGTCAGGAAATACTCCTTGTGATAATGATTTATTAAAAATGTTACTAAGAGGATTAGCAAGTGGGTGAATTATTTCTTTTAAAAGAGACATACTAATTCTATCATGTCCATGCGATTTTGAACTGTTAAGAGACCGTGTAATATTGATAATTTCAGTTGGGTCCGTAGGGTTAAAAAATATAGAGTGTGGATTAGGTTCGGGGAGATAGTCGGTAAAACGCGCATTAGGGCTATTAATTTTGCTTGAAAGTTCGGGTCCGATATTTGTGAAAAATGAATTAAATGAATTTGCTTGAAGGGAAGAGTCAATTTTAAAACCGTTAAGAGTCATATCATCAGTAGGAGGGGAATATAAACCTCTTTCATAGATTTGGATGTACATTTCAGTTTTTAAAGGTTTTAAATTGTTGATGCATTATTTTCATATTTGTTTGAATTCGTCTTATTATGTTATGTTACTAGATTTTTTCGTGAATACAAGGCTACTCAATTATGCACTCCGTGAAACCTTTATTTTTGCAATATTCCCATAACTTTCTACACGATATCCCAATTTTTGCAATTTATTTCTTAAAACACTATTCTTTATACCAACAATTTCAACTTCAAGTAGAACTATATATAAGTTTATACGCATTGGTTTATCATGTCTCCAAAATATATTTGTTTACTTTCAATGTTGTTGCGGTTATGATTTACATCAAATATTTCACTGTTTATGTTTATATATTATGTTTTTACTTTGCCGATCTTTCTCAATTCAGCCACTGGCTGCGATGAAATGATAATAAAACCTTCAATTCAATTCAATTCAATTCAATTACAGTTATTAAAAAAGATTTTATCAAATCTCTTTTGTCATTCTGTGGTTTCCCTTTGATTTCTGTTCCAATGATTGTACACAGTGGCGTACCGTGGGTCACGGCATGGGGGGGGGGGGGCACCAGCAAAAAAATTGAGTCACTAAGTGAGCGTGCGAAGCGCGCCCAGTTGCCAGGTATACTGACCTGATTGAGACATTTTAAGGGCAGTGCCATTAAATGGATATGTTTTTCATTTGTCAAATAATGCGAGCGCGAAGTGCGAGCTTAAAATTTTTGATATTCAGATCTAAAAAGGGACATTATAATCAATCTTTTGTAATCAAATCATGGTACGTACCTGTCTCGCTAAATAATGCGAGCGCGAAGCGCGAGCTGAAATTTTTTAAATTATTGACCCCAAACAGGAAGATTTTAAGGACTATATATTTTAGGAATCCATTAAGAGTATACACATCTCACCATAGTCATCTAATGGGACTGCCAATAAGCGCTTGCTGATTTTGTTAAAATTACATCTAAACATGCACATAAAGCACTTGGAATCATGATTAACATACCCATCTTACTAATCGAATCAAATCGAGCTGAAAATTTAGGAAATTCAGACCTGAAGAGGGGCATTTTAAGGCTTGTTTGTATAGGAATTCACGAAGATCATACGTAGTTCACTAACCAAATGATGCGAGCGCGTAGCGCAAGCTAAACATTTTTGATATTCAGATTAGAAAAAGGGACATTTTAAGGACCTATTCTAGGAATTCATGGAGAGCAGATATATTTCACCAATCCACTACTGCGAACGTAAGCACGGACAGGAAATGTTTTATATTAAGATTACAGGATTTCGGTAAACAGACAATGCTAGCACCAGGAACAATGGAGACATAGACCCTGATCAAATTATTTTTCATAAAGTTATGAAAAAAAATGTTTCTTATATAATATAACAAAACATAATTATGATATTATGACATAATGATATTATGATACTATGATATAATATAACATTATAATGAACAATAATGTCTTCTTTTCACACTACGTTTCTCTTCCTTTCTCCCTTTTTTCTCCTTTTCCCCGTTTTTTTTTGGTCAGCCGATTGGGGGGCACGTGCCCCCCCATGCCCCCCCGTAGTTACGCCACTGATTGTACATGAAAATATACATAAATATTGATAACAAAATAGAATTTAACTTAACGGTAATCGTTGATTCTAGCCCCCATCATCTCATCTGGCCGGACATGCCCCACTCGGCCCTGGTGGTCGGTCCTGTTCCTGGTCTCCGCAGCTTGCGATGTCTCTTCCACTCGGCCTCCGCAGACTGTGTTGCCCCTCGATGAGTAACCCCAGATCAGAGATGTGGCTTCAACGAATTAGTGGACGAGATCGAGCCCCCAAGAATGACATGAGTTTTGACGAATCATGTAGGTGGAGAACCGGTGCGGCGGCAGCTGGGGTCGTTATCTCGTCACCTATGTAGTCCCTCAGATTTGACTGCCAATAGTAACATCTGTAGTCTATTCTAGCTTAGGTGGTTCTCTCTGAAATACTGAAATTTACCTCCTAATATACCCTATGGTTACCAGGACTAACTGTAAAATTTCTATAAAGTAATTCAAAGAATTTCAATAACAGATGAGTGCATAAAGCACATTCTTATTAATAAAAGACACTTCCTGTGCATCTGTACACCTACATTCATCAATGCGAGAGCACTGTATTGGGTATCTATGACACCTGTATGAAAATGCTTCGCCTAATAAGAAATATTTCTAACACCTGTACAAAATATGACATCAACCTGGTACACTTATACTCTAAGGGGGTATCAAACGTTTCCAACGCTTGCTTTTGAAATATTCAGAACAATATGTACCTGCTTGTCTACAGGCCTACCCTAACCTGGACCAAGTAAATCCTAACAGTTGTAATTTTTTTAACGAATTCCACTGAAACTATTGCGTGGATTTACTCAGGCCTAGGGTTGCAAAATTCCCGGGAAATTTCGTGGTGGAAACTTTCCATGGGAATAAACGGGAATTTATTGCGAATTTTCAAGAAATGTTGGGAATTTTCAAGAAAGGTTGGAAATTTTCAAAAAGGAGCAATTTTCTTATATTTATGTACAGGAATTAAAAGGATTACCCTGACAAATGATGCCTGATTATGCTTTGTAAGCAAATTTCAAGCCAAATATTGTGCTAAGTCAGACAAGGCATAATTTCAATGAATTTCATGTAAAAGTTGATTTAGTTGATTTAGTGGCTGAATGGTATGTGCAATGGCAGTACATGTACACTACAAATGCTTTACATAAGGGATATACACTGTTCATGAAACGATGCCTATTGGATATTAACAAAATTTGCAGATGATGAGAATCAATAACAATGTCGTTATTAGCATTATTATTATGATTTTATTATCATTACTTTATTTCTCATTTATTTCTGCATAACAGAAGTGAGAACTTGGTGCTGTTTGCAGTGTTAATTTGATGAGTATAAATACAGATTGCTGGTTCAAATAACCCTCTTTAGAAATAAATATTTTGTTCATTATTTTCAAAATACTAGATCAAATTAAATGAAACTGATATGACACCCCCCCCCCCCATTTTCTTCAGGGGTGCACGGGTTGGGGCTTCTCAGAAATAAATGAGTAATTTAAAAAGTTTTCGTTCCTGGACCTAATGTTTCCCATTTAAAGACTCAAGCCATTGCCATAGCTGCTGGTGAGATTAGTATGTTGTGCAAACCTAGTCTGAATGCACAGACCCTGATCGAAACTTTGATCAACAAGTGGGTCTCCATCCAAGGACTAGCACATAAAATCTTGCTGTTTCCTGAGCGAGAGGGCCTTCAGTACACAAGGCATGAGTAGGCTGCACATTCAGACCCTTAACTCATGTGAAGGCTTTGCACAGAAGACGAGCAAACCTTGCACTCGATGACAGTGGTCTGAATATGCAGCCTAAGGTTTCTGCCAATGACTTGTGTACAGAAGGTCCTTTTGTTGAACAGAAAGTTGTATTCGTGATAGTCTTGTAATTGTGTGAAGACCCACTTGTGAATCAAAGTTTCAATAAGGGTATGTGCATGTAGACTACATTTAGGGGACAATGTTATTATATAATGGCAGGTTCTCACATTAAAAACCCCTTGACATTTGAAGAAAAATGAAAAAAGGTAATGCAAGTTTTATTTTTTAATGTTGAAGGAAAATACACAATGGCTGGGATTAGAACCTACAACCATCTGTTTCATAGTCAGAAGACTAATCCACTGGGCCACAACGCCCCACATAAAAAGTTAACATTCCGAGCATTTTTTGTAATCATGAAAAACAGGTTAACATTGATAACACTCGGCGTAACGATCAATAAAATTTTATTAACATTTATATTCTTTATCACCATTTTTATCATGATCATCGTTTGGGATTATTATGATCATCATTAGTATTATTTTTATTTTTATTACCAGCAGAAGCTCTTATTAAAAAAGACATCCCCTCCAATACAAATCCTATTATCTGGAGGTTACTCGCACCCTACCAACACACTTAATCCCCTGCATCTTTAAACCATTTGCTTGGGCAGCATTTGCTAAGAGAAAAATCGAAATTAAGCGTATGCTTGATCCGGGCGCCTATTCTTAAATCAATACATGCTTTGGCCACAACACACACATGTATCATCGTTCGTTATTTTAGCATTGCATATCCTGTTATCTTGCAAGAACAACATTGTTTTTGTTACCAAAATAAATTAATTTCATTTTCGGAAATACGAACCTCATTCAATTTTCAGATTAACGAACCTTATTTCGTTTTAGAAATTAGTTCTTAGATATTCTTAGTTTGTATTCTTAATTTGCATGTATAACTACGCTATATATTTTGAATGTATGTGTTAATATATGTTTTCGTTTATGTCATCTTTTTTTGTAATATTTATTGATTCTGTCTTATAGTTGTTGGGTCAACGCTCAATTAGGCTATCTGCTCTTTTTTGTTGGCCCCTCATTCTCATAAATATGTTTCTTGTTGTCACAATGTTTTACTTATGTACCTTATGTATGTTTTTCATGTTTTTATTGAGAGTGTAAATAAATTGAATTGAATTGAATGTTTTCGGACTAACGATCCTTCGTAATTACGAACCTCATTTCGTTTTCGGAATAACGAACCTTCGGAATAACCGAACCTTCGGAAATACAAATGTATGCGACTGGATACATATACATACATTATAGTCATGATAGCACATGCACTATAATGTATTGCATGTACAGTTTGATGAATATTTCATACCTTGGGCAATTCAAAGAATGAAGAATAATTGAAATACAAATGGAAAGTATAATATTTGAGGATACCAATTCCTGATTTTGTATTTAAATACAGAATTTATCACTTTTGGTGAAAAAAAGAAAATTCCCAAAATTCCCGGCAGCTGAAAATTCCCGAAACTTTCCATGGAAATTTTCCAAAATTTCCGGAAAGTTTCCAGCCCTTTGCAACCCTACTCAGGCCTAAACTTCATTGCTATCATTTACATTTATTGTTACATCTTGAAATAGTTGATGTATACAAGATACATGGGACCTTGGAATTAATGTTTCACTTGTATTGTATAAAAGAGAGAGATAAGAACTTATCGCCCATAATGATGCGAACTTAAGAGCATTGTTTTCATATTTATATAGACATTGCCAATAAAGTATATTTTTACAGCATATTTATCTTTAGTATGATCTTATATTTGTTTTATTTACACCACTTACACGCATTCTGTTTCTTTTGAAAATCTATTTGGAGTACAATTTGAGCACGATACAATTTGAGCACGATTATAAGATACATAAACTTTTGATACTTGATATGATTGTTGCAAGAGCGGAAGAGGCAATGTTTGTTGAATAGGATTGATAAGGCAACTCACTGTTTTGAATGGATTTAAAGCGAATAACAAAAGATTATATGATATATCCAAACACAGATCTAAGTAGGCAGTGCACTCCCAATTAGTAAATGCTGAGTGCTGACTACTGAGTCTACCTCAACTCTATAATAAAAAGCATGTATATCTTTTTTCAAGAATATATTACCCAAAATAAAACACTAATTTTCTTTCATGCAGTATATGCAATTTAGTTATTGTACAAACAGGGTTCATACGCGGCGATACAGGGGCGTCATCCCCGTAAGATTTTTCAAGCCCGGAAACAAAAAGTAGAAAAGAAAAAAAATGGGAGTACCCAGAAGAACGAAGTATGCCTATACAATGCAAGAGATGTTTCTGTGTGAAGTAACTAGACATTACCCATTCGGCAATGGGAGTCAATATTTTGGCACGATTATTACTTGACTTGAAATTAGGGCCCTCTGAGAAATCCTGGATCCGCGCCTGGCTCCCGGTCACATAATTCTTGCAGGGCCTACTCTGATGAGAAGTTAAACGAGATTGAAAGCATCAAACGGTTAAAATGGAAATCGCTCGCGCTTCGCGCTCGCATTGATTCTTTAAGTGATACTACATTTATTCATGAACACATCGTTAGAAAACCATTATTCAATTGCCTCTTCTTCATGTGCCTATGAAATAAATACAACATGCAGTTAAGGCACTTATGATTGCCTGGGGTAGGAAGGGGCCGCTATTTTTCCGAAAAGTGCACATGGGCGCCAAAATCAGGTCGAATTTGCCCCCCCCCCCACTCCCTACGAAATCCTGGATCCGCGCCTGCTTATCAGCCCCCCCCCCCTTGAAAAATTGTGCCTATACGTGCATGCCTACTACCCACTAGCGTACCTACGGGGGGGGGGCTAGGGGGGCACTCTGCCCCCCCCCCCCTGACGAGTCACAACCCATGCAAAAGTCGTATATTTGCCCCCCTGACGGGCTTGAAAAATCCTTTTTGCCCCCGTTTTGGCGGACGGTTTTGCCCCCCCCCTGTGGAAAATCCTAGGTACGCCACTGCTACTACCCCACCCCCCCCCCTGGACCCCGGGGAAGAACAGGTTGGCTATCAATAGCCAATCTGAAACAGGTCTATCCCTACGATACTGTATTACATGCATTGTAAGCTTCATTACTGTTATATTGTCAATTTGTTATATTGTTTTTTTAATTATTTGATTATGTAATATTATTTTGTTTATATTTATGCATTTTTAATATAAAACCAACCAACCAACCTAACCTTGCTCATGTTTTCGCATATGCCCACCCCCCCCCCTGACGAAATATGCCAGGTACGCCACTGAAAATAATGCCTACTCTAACTTCAACTTTTTTTTCTTTCCCCTTCTATGTCTGTTTTCTAATTCCCCTCCCTCGTTCTCTTTTCTACTTCTTTAATCTCATTTTTTAAACCTCGATCCATTTCTAGATTTACAATTTTAGGCTTAATTTAAGGGATCATTAATTTAATTAAGCTGAAGTGATCATCTAATATGTCATATCGTTGGTGTCTTTTTACTTGTAATGGATAGTTGTTTAATTCTTAACATTTTGTTACAACGTGTACTTTTAGGTCGACCTGTTTCTTTTCCCCTTCATTAATTTCTTCTTTCTTTTATCCTTGCTCCTTCCCCAGGACCAAAATCAAATTGAAACCAGTTGGATTTCCAACTGGTTTCAATTGGTTTCAATTGGTTTTAACTGGTTTCAATTGGTTTCATAGTTAACTGGAATTTAACAACTTCCAGTTGAAACCAATTGAAACCAGTTGGGCAACTGGAAATCCTAACTGGAACCAGTTGGGTAACTGGAAATGACTTCCAATTGGAAATAATTTCTAACTGGAACCAGTTGGGTTACTGGAAATCCCAACTGGAACCAGTTGGGTAACTGGAAATGACTTCCAACTGGAAATGATTTCTAACTTGAACCATGCAGTTGTGTAACTGGAAATCCTAACTGGTACCAGTTAGGTAACTGGAAATGATTTCCAATTGGTTTCCAATTGGAAATTTTCCAGTTACCCAACTGGATCCAATTGAAACCAGTTGGGCAACTGGAAATCCTAACTGGAACCAGTTAGGTAACTGGAGATGACTTCTAACTGGAAAGATGGGTAACTGGAAATGAATTATAATTGGAACCAGTTGGGTAACTGGAAATAAAACTGGAACCAGTTAGGTAACTGGAAATGATTTCCAATTGGTTTCCAATTGGAAATTTTCCAGTTACCCAACTGGATCCAATTGAAACCAGTTGGGCAACTGGAAATCCTAACTGGAACCAGTTAGGTAACTGGAAATAACTTCCAATTTTTTGCTTATCAATTTTTTATTTCTGGTACAAAATCCTTTATTTCTGAATGAAGACCATTTTTGGGGGGCGGACGGTTTTGCCCCCCCCCCCCTCCGTGGAAAATCCTAGGTACGCCACTGGCACTAGGCCTTCATACAATACGCAGCCTTTATATTTCAACATGCTATTCAAATACGCTTTCATTTTTCTTTAAGATGAACGAGATCGAGATCGAGACGAAGGAGGGTGAGAAGTGGTCAGAAAGGGATGGAGACTCAGAGAGAGGGGGGGGGGGGGGAGATAAACAATCTGGAATCAGCGAAACATTCATTTTACATCGATCGTCCGCCGAATTTGGGGAACTGCGAAAAGAGGTGTACTATTATCACGTGATCAAAATAAAATCTTGATGTTAGGATGGCGGTAGTGCATCAAAATATCGAGTTCCAGCACTTGAATTTCCTTCTCAAGGTAATATTTAAGAAAAAAATTAGGCAGAATGTATTCGAATGAAATCATGATTACAGATATATGCATAAAGTTATGTCTAGATATTCCGTTGATAGCCCGAATCGATCCGCTAATGTTTTTCACATTGTCCCACTCGTAGTGTTTTGTGTTAGCTCGACATTTGCAATGATTACCAAAAATGTTGTTCATTCAATTGATTTAACACTCGGGCACTGCATGTGTGTTCTGCCAAGGGTTCATCATTCTTGTGACAGGCCACCAAGAGAATACCTAGTACGGTAGGAGATAATTCTGATATGGAAAAGACCCACAAAAAATCTTTTTTTGTTGCATGTCGTTTAGTTAAATTCATGAAACTGTTAAACTTTGAGTTTGAGACTTTTTCTTTGAACTTCGGCATTTATTAAGGTAGATCTAATAAATGTAGCATAACTGTTAGGCATATTTTGATCAGATAAGAATTTCTTTGATTTTGGAAAGGAAATGGATTACAAATTTTGTCCTGACTCCAGCAGCTCGACCCCTAACTTAGTTTAATTTGTAAAAAAAAGCGCAAGTGTTTTTGGTTAGCCTATACTTTCTTTCTTTGGGAGCCATTTTGAAAAAAGTTGAGAGCCATGTTTCATTTTACTAGAGGTAGAGCCATTTTCAGTTTGTTTTTCCAGAGCCTAGTTTTGCATCGCAATTTGTCCTACTTGTAATGTTAAAAATTGTTTATTTAATTGATTTTTTTCTTTTCATTTTAATGTTATTGTTAAATCATTTGTTTAATTTATTGGTGTTCATGCAATGTTTCTTGTTTGCATCTCGTATTAACTTAACTGGATGTTCTAACACACACTGTCGGTGTCACTCACCAAAAATCCCCGCAGAATATCCTAATTTTGCCCTTCGTATTGCAGGATCTATATTTCCAGAGCATGCAGTGGCTTAGACCAAAAGCTTCGGTCTCTGTTATGTTGGTTGTTCAGCTGAACTCCGTTGGCTTCACTCACCAAATACAGAGACCGAAGTTCTAGCGCGATCTTTACAGGGGACTCAATGGCCATATGTTTATGTGTATTAAGTTCGGATAAAACAGGGCAGTGAAGTTGCGCGACAGCCGAGGTAAGTCACTGTTTTTGTTCCTTTTAACTTGATTTTCCCCGTTTTTTGGCAATTAATGACAAGAGGGAATATTAATTTGCATTTTGGTCGCATTAATTTTCAAAAGTTTGATTCATTAAAGACAAAAATTGAAGAGCCCCGACGGGGGGATTTTGCATTGTAAGTCCCCTAATGGTGGCTGCACGATAGCGAGCCGTCTGTGTATGAGGAGAAATTTAAAAAATAAAAAAATGTTAAAAAACTCCTCGAAACAGACGGCTGCCAGCTGTCTAGCAGTGGCTTAGTTCAGATTCATGAAAGAAGTTGGCCTGCTGAAAATGTGCTATTCATGATTTAAAAAATCTGTCATTTTGAGCAAAGTTCACAAACTTATTTTCTCGCAAAGTTAGGGTCGTATCTTCAAAATGACAAATAAAAAAAATTCTGTATCGAAGTTGTTTGCGAGACCTGGTGTCGCAGTGTTTTGAAAAATAGTACCCCTGGATATGGGAGTTTAAAACTTGATACACATTTTTTCTGAAACGCCTCGTCAATGATTCCAAAAAGTCCACTCAATTACGTGCCAGAAAGCAACGATGCCTGGAAATTAAAACTGCATCTGCGTTGGCCTGGTTGTCTGGCTACTATGCAGGCATGGATGGGAGTGATTTTCATGTTGGCAGTCGCTTGGTACTTAGCAGTTTTAGACAGTTGCGAGAGCGATCCCAAAGCCTGAATTTTCAACGCTGAAGCATAGTCTAGGTCCTTAAGGTGAGCGCACACCTTACAATTGGTCTACGACTCAGTTTTGGAATAAAACATATTAGAAATTGATGCTGATATTAAGACGTGGAATATCTTACTGTGTAAAGTTCGAAATCATCGTAAAAATACCCATGTTCAAATCTGTGACTATGCCATCATCCTTCTTAGAATAAAAGCAATTTTAATAGCTAGTCGTAATGACATCATAGTAGTCGTACAATTGGCTATGATTTGTAACAAATTTGGCATTTACTCCAAAACAAAGGCTTACAATCTTACAAAATGGTTATATCAGTATTCTTTCAATTTTAAAAAAATGAGCAAAATACGATTTGTTCCAAAATCGGATCGCGAACAGTCGTAAGATGTGTGGTGGCCTTTAAAATATTGGTAACACACTTTTTGGAGAATAAAGATATTTTTTAGGTGGTCTGTCATTAAGATGACAGATCACCTATTATATTCGTCAGAATTTTCTTTATTTTTATTGCCAAATCTTTGTCCACCTCTATCTCAAAATCGGGCATGTCAATTTCCTTGATTTTCATGTCATGTATGGGCATCATTATGGACATGGGAATCGAAACTTTTCAAGGTTATCAAATCATGATGACGTCATCTAGGCGCCATTTTGTAAAATTAAATGATTGATCATATCATCGCAACTAATCATCAAAAATCATCCATATTTGCATCATATCAATTTCAGGTGACAGGTCATCAGGACATATCATCAGAGGTCATGCAAAGGTCACGACGCGCACGTACGCGCGCGTCAAAATTTTGAATTTCCCCAAATCGACCATGGTCAAGTTTGGGTACGTTTCTGGTCATTTTGAGCATGTCAAGAATTTGCGCGCGCACAGGTATGCGTGCGCGTTCTTGCACCTACCATCGTTATGCATCTTCGAGTCATCATTTCTTTCATGTCTTTCCATTGTCCATTATCTTCTGATTAATTTGATACCTCATTCAGCCTCTTACGACCAATAATACGGGAATGCGCGTCCATTCAAATTTGCATTACGCGCGCGTAAATGGGCAAAAATATGCCTATATAAAATTCACTGTAGCTCTTCAGGGAGTCCGTTGACCCCAATTTTTCTTTTCATATTCGAATAGAGTATGAATAGGAGATATGATTTCATGCCACATTTGACTCTTAATTACATCGTGACGTCATCAAAATGGCGTCGGAACTAAGAACAAGTGTTTTCTGTTTCATGATGTCACCACAGTCATTTAAATTGATTTTAATTCCGTAAATCTTGGTCTGTTCTCGCCAAATTTTCAATATGTTTTAGCTTAGAATGTATCCTTTAGACAATATCTCCACTGTTTCATTTTAAAGCTTGTACTATTCTCAAAACTAGAATTTGTAGAGTTTTGTCATCATGCCAATTTGGAATTGCAAGAATGTACATTCAATGTCAAGTTGACAATATGTTTCATATTTTGCTCTATGTGCTTGTCGAACACACTGTGGCCGACTGGATAACACACCTGACTGGTATACCAGGGTTCGGTGGTTCAAACCTCGCTGGACCCCCTTTTTTTTTTTTTTTTTTTTTGGTCCTTTTTAGGTGGTCTGTCATTAAGATGACAGATCACCTATTATATTCGTCAGAATTTTCTTTATTTTTATTGCCAAATCTTTGTCCACCTCTATCTCAAAATCGGGCATGTCAATTTCCTTGATTTTCATGTCATGTATGGGCATCATTATGGACATGGGAATCGAAACTTTTCAAGGTTATCAAATCATGATGACGTCATCTAGGCGCCATTTTGTAAAATTAAATGATTGATCATATCATCGCAACTAATCATCAAAAATCATCCATATTTGCATCATATCAATTTCAGGTGACAGGTCATCAGGACATATCATCAGAGGTCATGCAAAGGTCACGACGCGCACGTACGCGCGCGTCAAAATTTTGAATTTCCCCAAATCGACCATGGTCAAGTTTGGGTACGTTTCTGGTCATTTTGAGCATGTCAAGAATTTGCGCGCGCACAGGTATGCGTGCGCGTTCTTGCACCTACCATCGTTATGCATCTTCGAGTCATCATTTCTTTCATGTCTTTCCATTGTCCATTATCTTCTGATTAATTTGATACCTCATTCAGCCTCTTACGACCAATAATACGGGAATGCGCGTCCATTCAAATTTGCATTACGCGCGCGTAAATGGGCAAAAATATGCCTATATAAAATTCACTGTAGCTCTTCAGGGAGTCCGTTGACCCCAAATTTTTTCTCACTCTTTTATATATTCAATATCTCATTTGGAGATTTTGTAATCACGTCAATTTTAAGTTATTAGTGAAAATTACATATTTCCGCAACAAACGTCAACGTACTTGACCGTATCTTCGTTATTACTGGTCAGTTTTCTTCCAAATTTTGATATGATATAGTGAAGACAATTCTCTACAAATAACGTGTGAATAATTTTGACTTTTGACCACAGTATCAATGTGTTATGATGTGTTTAAATTTTTGCAAATTTTTTCTGGATGTAATTTTTGCGAAATTCTTTAGAGAAATGTTTTATTAACCAATTGTACAGTCTTCCTGAAAATTTCAAGCCCACTTGCCTTGAATTTTTTTATGTAGGACAATTTTTGTAATTTTTCCGGAACTTTTTAAGGGGCAATTTTAACATTGTAAAACATCATTTATGTATTTTTTAGTAAACGCTGCAATATTTAAACGCTATTGGGTTGAAAATTTTCATTCCGGACATCTTGCGGAAATTCCTGGATTTTTTTCTGCTTGTTCATTTTTACTTAATATAACATATAACAAATTTTCAGGTACCTTCTGTGAAATGAAAAAATTGTGCAATTTAGTTAATTACACATGTTCCCGAAATTTTGCGGGAAAATTGCCAGTATTTGAATCTTTTACCTGACTTTTTTCAGTAAAAATCATCAAGAAAGAATTTTCAAGTAAATGTCAAAGTCTTACACAATTAATAAATGGATATTGAAAATTTTTGACGGAAAATATTATTTGAAATGTTTAAAAATTTTCAGAAATTTGGCAAACATTTACAAAAAAAATCTGGTTCTTTTATCAAATACATCACTGATGAGTTTTGATGTGAATGCTGTGAAATTATAGCATTATGAAACTTCTCATTAAAATCTATTGAAATGTAGCAGAAAATTTGAACAAAAATATTTAAGATATTTTAGCTTTTAAAAAGTATCACCTATGAATTTTCAAGTATTCTGTGAAATTAATACCCACTGACATTGTGAAATTTCGGTAAAATCGTCTGAGATTTTTGGAGAGTTTTTAAGCCGGCATTTTACGTGCTCCTAACTTTATTTCGTATTTAACATATTGCATTATCACCACCATCATTATAATCATCACGATTGTCATCACTACATTTATAATCACATTTAGCAATGGTCAAAATTTATTCCTTTGATGTCTATGATCAAGATTATCAATCATATCTGAATGATTCATTCCCGGGATTCATTTTATACAACATTAGCCGACAATGAATGAAAAATCATGACAGACCACCTAATTCGTCCGCATGACGAATTAAAATCTAGTTGATATATTCAATTCATGTTTTTCCTTTATCTAGGCAAGTGGGAAAGAGGTTGTTCAGCGTGCGTGTGAACATGCCTTTCTCTATCATAATGTCATCTCCTTTCCGATAGAGGTCATAGCTAAGATGGCTGATGGATTGGGAATCAATGTGAGAGATGCCGAAAAGGTCAGTTGAAAGGTCAATCTCGATTGACCACAGTATCTGTAATTCAAACAGGGTCTCATTCCACAACACGAGGCCAAGGGTCCACCCTTCTGAGGATAACATTTGTCAACATAAAGATTACTTTCTGTTTCTCATAGCCGAACCTATAAATGATGCTTTGGTTTCTACTGGTACACTGTACGTAATTAAGACTTTGATTCCGGTGTAGGGGAGATCGGGGTTAGTTGGAATGCGTGGGGTAGGTTGAAACATTGTGATTTTCTCTAACGCCTGTAAAATATATTGATTTTACAGGCGTTAAAAAAAATTACATTGTTTGAACTTACCCTGCGTTCCAACTAACCCCGATCTCCCCTATTAATGTAACTGAATAAATCAATTGTCCCATTGCCTGCTTCTAATTGGCAGCAAATGAGATTGCTTGATTTAGACACTTTTTTTTCTGTGATGGCCTTGCAGTGTAAATCAGAAAATGTCTTTGATCATTTGTTTCTAAGGCAAAATTATGCTTCTATTCATTTACAAAAATAGTTAACACATTTCATATTATGATCAGAGTAATGGAATTGCCATAAAGCATCTTCAGTGCTTTCAAAATCATTCTTTTCTTCTTGTAAGTACTCTGAAACAATCATGCTAAATCTGCTTGAGAAATTACCAGTGAATATGAAGTATAAGTTTTTACTTGAATTTGATCTAAGGTAACTTTTGTTGCTTAAAATCAAAGATTCCACTTTATAGCAGCAGTATATCGATTGGTTTCATAGATAATAATTTCCTACCAGTCTGTAATGTTCTCATGGATAAGGTACAAAATATTGTGTCTGTGAAGAAGTAATGAATTTTGTATTTTCTTGCAGCTTCTAGAGACACTAAGGAAAGTGATCAAACATGCTCTCTACATTGGATGCATTGATGCTGCTTCTGTCCATGCTGTTTTTCCTGGTAAGTATCCAGGGGGGCACTTGCCTTATTCAATTCTACAATGTAGTTTGTAAAGACAGGTTTGGATGTTTTGAATTGAATGTGTTTTGAGGTCAGCTCAGGGTAGTGTTTCCTTAGCTGTTTGTAAAGCTGGACTGATAAAACCTTGTATCCAAAAATTCAACAATTTTTAGGGCAGCTTAGAGAAGGTTTTATTGTAAAAATATAGCAATTGTCTGTCTCCTGATACCTGTGAAGAACTCTTTGGAGGCAAAAAAGCTTAGTAACCATGAAATAATTCTATAATCTAAGTTATTCTGAGCTGCCATCAAAATGTTGATATTTTTATATACAAGGTTTTTTCAGCCCAGCTACAAGACAGGGCTACCAGTCGATCGTTAACTCATGTGTAAACGTGTAAATTACAAACAGCTATTGGAAACTTCCCCAGAGTTGTTTTTGAATATCAAAAGCAAAGTTGCCAGAGCATTCCCGACATACATGTACGTACTGTATAAGTCAAAATATGTAAACAAACAGATATTTTCATGCCGACCTATTGCTAAGAAAGCGTGAATGCCTGTGAGCGACTAGCCATAGGGCCAAAGGCTTTGTGTCCTCTCCGAGGGGCCTGGTAGGGAGGATATATTATGGGCTATTGGCTATGTAGGGCTCTCGTCCACCAAGTGGGAATTGAATGTGATTCCCCACATTGCAAAGCCACTCCTCTTCGGTTTCATTTGCAACAGTGCATATGATGAATGGAATATTTTAGTGGTGGTGATTTTTTTACCTGATTGCTAAGAAAGCATGAATGCTTGTAAGCAAGCAACCAGAGGACCGATGGCTTAAGGTCCTCTCCGAAGGACCTGGTACTGAGGATTAATGCCTTACCACAGGGCACTAGCGCACCAAGTGGGAATCGAACCCGGGTCACCGGAATACGAATCCCCCGCTCTACCGACTGAGCTATTGCGCCTCACCTTTAGTGATTTGTTACTCGCAAATTTAGTCAAAATTAAAACTTTTTTTTTTTTAATTTCAGCTCATACAGTTTTCTTTGTGTATTACCACATGAGGTATTTCCACATTCATGGAATTACCTTTTCAGTAATTGGCTCCGTGTAGATGGTCATATATTTGTATTACAATTGCCACGCATAGTTATTGAGCTATAATTATCAATGTGTGCTTTTTTGTGTTTTTTTTTTCTCTCCAGCTAATTTTCACAAGAACCTGAAGGAACTTTTATCTAGAATAATTGGTGACAAATTGTAAGTTCAATTTATATGTTTTCTGAAATTCAAATGATTATGATTTCATACAAGATTTTGTTGCTGGTGTTTGATGCGTTGTCGATATCTTCATCTTCTCCACGTTCATGTTGCCTCTGTTATGTTTTGTTGGGGGCGGGGATCTACCATATTTACAGTGGTGCTCAAAAGTTTGTTGACCCCTACCATGTCTTAGATATTTACTTGTGAAGTTGTGAAGTCACGTGCTGTGAGATTCCAGTATGTTGTTTGAAGGTTTGCATGGTGGTATGTACAATCGCTGATGTGGTTTACGGTACACCATGTGTAGTGTCATAGAAACAGTGGATAGAAGAAGAGAAGAAATGGATAGGCGAGAAAGTGGAGATTTGAGAGTAGAGTATTTTTCTTGCAAGTAGTCCTGAAAAGGACTGTAAACCAGGAAAGATTGAAGAGTTGAGAACAGCTTGAGTAGTAGAGCCGATGAGGAGATGCTGGTTTGAGTCGGCGAGTAGAGGTGATGAGTAGTAGAGAGACTCGACGTTTCGGGCAGGTTGACTGTCCGTCTTCAGGAGATTCCAGTATGTACATGTAGGTTGGGCGAATTAATTACTTCCATCGGATACATAAATCAAATCTAACCTTGCTAGAAGACAATATGTGAATAACGAATTATTTCATACGGAAGGGGGCACATGACATGCACGCGCAATGTGTACTTTTGAGGTACATGTACTTAAAAAGTAAAAATAATAATTTTTGTTGTATCGGATTGACGCGTCTAAGCGCATATCATTACCCTGGTAATTGGATCCTGGCTTACCTGCACACAACGTATGCAGTTTCTCCATTCCCTTGGGAGCATTCCAACAAGGGTTTTTTTGACCCAATTGTTTACAAAATCACTACATAGACTTTGTTTTATGCTGTTAGGGGTGGGGATCTACCATATTTACAGTGGTGCTCAAAAGTAGGTGAATCCCTCCAGAAAGCGAACATATTTTAACTGTTCAGTGAATTGTCCACCATGTCTTTAATAGCTATTTAATTGTGTAGTCAGGTGATAAAATATTACATTGAATAAAGATTGTTTTGCTGGGCACCAAACCATGTAATGTTATGTTGTTGTCGTCAACACTCAGCATTAATGAGTGCATTGTGTGATTGGGTTCGCTAACTTTTGAGCACAACTGCACATGCAGTGACTCTCATTTCACTACGAAATGTTGGCAATGTGTTAGTTTTCACTTTTGAATACACAATTTTAACAATATTTGTAATCTTTTGATCGAAAAGAAAAGCTATATTGAAATTGTACAGAAATTGATATTTATTGATGATTTTACAGGAAGTGGGTTTCGAAATGAAGTGGATTTAAAAAAAAAGGAAAGGAATGTGAAATTAATGGAAGGAAAGTTTATTGAAACAATACTATGTCAAATTAATTTAGATTTATAAACACTTCTTGTAATAGAATTATCTCATGATTCCCAAGATAGATTCAATACTTCTCTTCCATAGGTTTTGGATATATTATTAACAGGGTAGGTTTCATTTTCGTGATTCACATTGTTTCATTTATTTTTTTTCAGAGACAAATGGAGACAGATATCAATAGAAAACAAAGGTAAAAAGAAGAGAATTAGTGTTATATGATTATGTAATATCCTATTCATCTATACTTTTCTGCCATATAATATAGGCATTAAATGTAAGTGATGCATCTGGTCTAGAGAGGTCCCTTACAGTGGGTAGCAGCCACCCAGAATCTCTGCCCCCTAGTCTTGCTTTTATCATTGCTTTTTTGCTATCAAAGTATACTATGTGGCAGTTATTCATATGAAAAATCTGCCCTGGGAAGGATTTTTAAATAAGAGGGGGGGGGGGGCTGTGCTGGGGATTTGCTCAGTAAGTTCTCGGAGCAATAACCCCCCCCCCCCCCTTTTTGGCTTGTCATTCTGATTTTCAGGGGGTGCTGCCTATGGTGAACAACAATTGCTGCATCCCCTGATAAATCTTGAGAGGGGGAGGGGGGGGGGGGCTTCAGCACTCCCACTTTCCAATGCCATGACTGAATCATAGTAAATGTTTTTTGCAGCATTGGACACATCAGTTATGTTTCTGTGTAACAGCAAATAATAATGATAATAGGCATTTTATAGCACCATCTATCTAGAAATATTCTATTCCAAGGCGCATTGTTTTTTATTATTATTATTACCCCGGCTTTAACTCGAGCTGCCTTTCAGCAAATAATAGCTTCAGGCTCTGCCTAGATTATAAGCTAACTTCCCCACCTCCACTTCCTTCCAGTTCTCTCTCATCTCTCTCCCTCTAGCCAGAAATAGATTTTGACACTTTTTTTTTTTTGGGGGGGGGGGGTGGTTGCATCATGGAGCTATTATATTTCCATGATTGCATATTAGAGCCCCACTTCATATAAAGAGCATCATACATGTATATGGAGAAGTTATTCATGCTGTAGCAGTAGCAGCTGCATTGCTGTTTTATTTATACTTTTCATTTTTGCTTGGGCAGATATCTGTTTGCATAACTGTTTGGTTTAGCCGAGCCTCCATGTATTATTTTTTGTTAGAAAATTTTAGTTTTAATAGGTTAGCTGTATTCTTACCACCTTGAAGTTAAAGAGTACTAGGTATGTCTCTGATCTGGAAATTTACCCAGACCTACCCCGATCAGAAATTACTCTGTATTTTTGCCTGTGCAAAAAAAAATTACTTATAACATCCATGATAGGATATGCCCACTGAATAGAAGGTCCTTGTCAGAATTACTACAACTTTCGCAGGGATTTTCCCAAAGTCATTGGGATTTTGGCAGTGTGAAGCAGCAAATAACGAGAACTTTTTCAACCATGCGAGCAGTTGGCGTGGATGCTGTGGCCTCGCCTACTCATCAGACCACAGTGCGCATGCTCGTAACTTCGAGAATTTACCTCAGAAATGTCTGCTTTGGGTCGGTGTGAATGTGAAAATTATCATCGGGTATTTTTAGGCCTGAGCAAGTTTTCATAATTTAGCAGGTACTCTGGAGAATGAGGCAGTCTGAATATACCTGGAGCCCCATCTTACAAAGAGTTACGATTGATACACCACAGCTATGGAAAGCCTGCAACGTCAACATCCATTATGCATGTTTGTTAAAAATATTTTCTAACTGTGATATATGCATACATTCATTGTTCTCTTGAAAAATCAGTGTGCTAAATCGTTTTGCAAAGGACCTCGTTCAAATTTGTTGTAGAAAGTAATATGACAATGATGGTTTTCCATAGAACTGAGATTGGTCGGACCAATCGAACCTCTTTGTTAGACGGAACCTGTAATGCAATGCAATTTAGCTCAGGGCCCCGTCTTACAAAGAGCTCTGATTGATCCCCATTAATTTCAATCTCAACTCTGAAAAGCTAACAATGTCAGAATTCTTCATGCAAGAAATTTACACAATGTCCTTCTGGAAACGACGATGAACTCCTTGAATGTGTTAGAGTATAGATCATACATATAGCTCTATGCATTCAAGATGGTGGTTGTGCTGGCTTTCCATAGTTAGTGATGGATCGATACATGGGCGTCGAAGCAGAGGATTATGATTTGTGTTTTGGAGGAGGACTCAACAATAGATGACCCCTCCAGGAACAGAGGATAATCCTCTGCGCCGACGCCCATGGATGGATCGATCACAACTCTTTGTAAGATGGGGTTAGTGATGATTTCTTTTCAACATGTTATTTAAGTGATTTTTTTTTTCTTTGCAGTTTCCCAACCAAAGCTGGTAGACTTTGATTGGAGGGTGGACATCAAAACCTCGTCGGATACCTTAGCCAGAATGTCAGTACCAACATGTATCCTACAGTTACAGGTATGTCAATAGATAAGAAATAGTCATAGAGGTACACAACCTTCATCAATCAGACTTTGATCTTTAAATTGGCAACAATTGCTAGTTTTCTATTCATTTAAAAATTTTAATGAGTGAAATATGGACATATTATAAGTGGAATGAATGATGATAGTAAAATTTCCACAATAGGTTGCCAATTTGCATATTTAAGTGATGTTCATGTTTTCAATTTATATAGTGTAGTTATTAAAGTTATTATCCATACAGGCGTATCTCTGGAAGTTGAATCTCGATCGGCTGTTTGGACCACAGTAATTTGTTCATCTTTATTCAAAGATTGAATTTGAAGATATAAGATACATATATGCTTTGCAGATTCTGGTCTAAAATATTGCTTTGACTTCTAGAAGGTCTACTTATTCAGACTTAATTAATATGCCTGGGTTAAATTTCTTGAAACCATGATGAAATAAAAATATTCAGGGTTTCCTCTTGAAACGTTACTGCCGGCACTGACAACATGTAGAGCCCCCGGGCTAAGCTTATTGCCAATCTCCACTAAGTTACTCAATCCGTGAAAGGACTAGATACTGTGCTTGATTGGTTATTTCAGCAAATCAGGGGCAATCTCCTCTGTGTGGAATCCAGGAAGTAAGGTGTAAAATCTAATTGAGAGGCTGGAAGATGATTATGAACGAGACATTGATTCGGGATCAACTTGACTGTGGCATCCAGCAAGTGATGTGGGAAATAAAAATTGTGATACTGAACTATATGTTTAGAATATTTTTCTTGAACTTGTATTACAGATCGAGGAGACTGCATCCAACTCCCATCTCATGCCAGGCCTGTCAACCCAGAATGTAGAGCTGAGCAAAGAGACGTTAGATACCATGCTGGATGGGTTAGGCAAAATACGGGACCAACTCAACTCTGTAGCATCCAGAAAGTGAGGTAGGAAATGAAATTTGGCAGCAGTACCATGGACCAGCTTAACTCTGTGGCATCCAGGAAGTGAGATGGGAAATGAAATTTGGCAGCAATAGCTTGGACCAGCTTAACTCTGTCGCATCCAGGAAGTGAGGTGGGAAATGAAATTTGGAGGCTGGGTGGAGAGACATTATAAACTGTGCTTGATCAGTTATTTCAGCAAATCAGGGGCAAATACATCTCTGTATCATCCAGGAAGTGAGGTGGGATAAGAAATTTTGAGGCAATATCATGTACAAGCTCAACTTGGTTGCATCCAGAAAGTGATGGGGGAAATAAAATTTGGAGGCTGGGTAGAGAGACATTATAAACTGTGCCTGATCAGTTATTTCAGCAAATCAGGGACAAACTCATCTCTGTATCATCCAGGAGGTGCGGTATAAAATGAAATTGGGGAGGCTGGAAGCCAAGTATTAAAGGAAGGAGACATGGATATTAAAGGGATCAAGTCTGTGGCATCAAGGTTGTGATGTGGGAAATTATATACTGTGCTTGATCGCTTGCTTCAGCAAATCAAGGGCTATTTCAACTCTGTCAAAAAAAACGATAATTTTCTGGAATGTAATTTGGCAGAGGAGCTCCCAATGCCCTGGAACTTTTTGTTGCCTCAGAGAGGACTGTTAACGTGAAGATTCCAACGTAATAATCAGAGCTAGAACCACCTTAATTGGATTTGAAGTTTGTGAAATACCTTTGATTTTTCTCTCCCTCCCCCCAAAAGGAAAATATTAATTGTGGAGGCAAAATACAAATTTATATTTGTAGCTGTTTGCCTTGAGTATGGCCTCTCCTCCCTCCCCATAATACTAAAACCACCATGGAAATGAAGAGTATCATTTCTGCATTTCAATTCTTTTCTGACGTGTGTAAAACATTTAAATGACCGTAAATTATTCCTAGGTTTTTTAAGTATAAGATGACAACAATAAAGATGCAAACGCACTTCTAACATTGTCAGATATTTTTTATTTCAATGTACACAGAAGCACTTCAAAATATACAAGTTAACTTTCAAATGCAGAAACCTTTGCTCAAATGCTTATACAGTATTGCTCGGAATAAAGTTGACACCCTTCCGAAGGGTCACGCATCTACCGCGAGACAGGCGTGACCCAAAAAATTACCACCAGCCGATTTCGCGCGTGAAATTCACGCGTCAATTTCACGCATGCAGCTGGCAGAAGAGAGGCCCAATGCTCACGTAAAACACGAGATTTTTTCAGATTTGATCTCTATTTGTCCATGTAGTTTGCGCCTCAACTCTAGGCACTTTTTGGTCAAAACACGACGCAATCCCGATGCAATCCCGTCGGTTTACTGACGGATGGTCTATTATCACTTGGTCTAATCATCAGATGGGCTAACAACATTCGGGCTAAACCCACTTAGTCCAATTCTCTTTTAATTCACCATCCCGTCATTTGCACTTCAAGATATTCAACCCGATAGACAGCGGGTTGAAAATCCTAAATTCCCAATAGCTAGACAGCGGGTTGAAAAACTGCCTCAAGCGCGCGCATCAGACGAGTCCCCGCTAGAAATCCATGTGCCCAGCTCTTGACCGAGTGACCCAGTTATAGTTACATATTTGGCTTAAAGGACGAGTAGATTATCTTTCCACTGTTTATTTGTGGAGCTAGCTCCATGGTTTATTTTTCAGTGTTTATGTTATCAAAGACGTCTTCCGTTTAAAGGACAAGTCTTGCTTTTTATGCAGGTTCCCTCATATTTCACTCTTTTAAATTGTCTTTAATTCCAAATCGCTATTTTCTTTAATTTGAATTAATTGTTATGCCTTGTCTGATTTGTATTCTCATAAGTTTTCTGATATTGTTTTATAATTTTGTTTGTACTTGTGAAATATGTAAAATAAAGTCAAATCAAATCAAGTAGATAATCTTTTTCTATCTTTTATTTTTTATCTTTTGTTCTTCAATTCTGTAATTTTAATCAGGTACGTATTTCATTCAAAAGAACAAGTATTTTCATCATTTTTCTATTCATCATTCAAAGAAGAAGATTCGCTTTCCATCATTTTCTGTTCATTGTTTTTTTGTTTTTTTTAATCAGTAATACATCGTTCATTTAAAGGACGAGTTGATTTGCTAACCATCATTTTCTGTTTATCAATTCTGTTTTTTTTTTCAATTTCCTCACTTACGTCTTTTAATCAAAGATTCGCTTTCCATCATTTTTCTGTTCATAAATTCTGCATTTTTATTTTATCAGTTACGTCGTTCATTCAAAGGACGAGTAGATTTGCTTACCATCATTTTTCTGTTCATTGATTGACCCTTTTTTCATTTAATCAGTTACGACGTTAATTCAAAGGACGAGTATAATTCAGATTTGAGTTTTATTATGAAGTTATGAAACAGAGATTTAGAATCAAGTTAGAATTAATCATAGTTATAGAACATTTAAATTTAAAAAAAAAACACAACCAATGAGATGTGAAATCCATTAAGAATGGAACAGATATTACTAGATTTGCTAACCATCATTTTCTGTTCATCAATATTCTGTTGTTGTTTTTTTCATCACTGACGACTTTTATTCAAAGATTCGCTTTCCATCATTTTCTGTTCATTAATTCTGTATTTTTATTTTATCAGTTACGTCGTTCATTCAAAGGAAAGTAGATTCGTTTTTCCTAATTTTTGTTCATCATTATTCAGGTTTTTTTTTATAATTTCATCATTTACGTCTTTTATTCAAAGAAGATTCGCTTTCAATCATTTTTCTGTTCAATTCTGTATATTTTATCAGTTACATCGTTCATGGCAAGAACGAGTTGATTCCCTTTCCATCATTTTTTGAGTTCCATCAATTCTGTGTTTTGTTTTCATTGTTCATCAGTTACGTCTTTTATCTAAAGAAGAAACGCTGTCCATCATTTTTCTGTTCAACAATTCTGTATTTTTATTTTATCAGTTACATCGTTCATTCCAAGAACGAGTAGATTCACTTTCCATCATTATGACGTTCAGAGCACGAGTAGATATGCTTTCCATTTTCCTGTTCATCAATTCTGTGTTTTAATTTAATCAGTTTCGTCTGTTTATTCAAAGAACGAGTAGATTTGCTTTCCATCATTTTGTGTTTATCAATTCTGTGTGTTTATTTTATCGGTTACGTCTTTTATTCAAAGATGATTCGCTTCCCATCATTTTTCATTTTTTCGCTATCAATAACAGTTGATTTTATACCCAAAGATATTAATTTACAATATCATCATCATCATTTGTATATTTATTCTCCTCATTCAATTCTTCTTATGTCTTTCACTTCTTTTTGTTCCTGTTCTTCTTTCTTTACCTTTATCTTTACCATGTTCATTCGTTCATCCACCATATCATCTGTTGTTTCTCTCTTATCCTTATCTTCTTTATCCTTTATTTCTTTCTCTTAGCCGTCGTCTTCTTCCTCCTACTTCGCCCACTTTTCTCTTCGATCGGCTATCTTGAACCCCCCCCCCCCCTTCCCGGAAAAAGAATACCCGCAAGTGGCCCTGCTTTAAATGCCTAGCATCAGCACTTTCTGAAAAATCTTATTCAGTCCCCGCCCCCCCCCCCTTGTATCTTCCTTAAATATTTTTTTTGCATGTTGTGTTACTCTGTTCCCTTTCTCTCCGTCCATCATTCCAGCAACAGCCCCCCCCCCCCCTATAAGTAATATCGTCTTTTTACGCCCGCCCGTATAAGACGAGACGTAACTTGGTATCACGCTCGGTATCCGTCTGTCCCTCCATTCGTTAACATTTCCTTATAAACATGATAACTCCAGTTTAACTTAACCCGAGGCTTATATTATTTGGTGTGTATATGATACAAGCGTCAAAAGGTCAAGTCACCATCTTCCATTTTTTTTGCTTGACCAATATACTCTATTTTCCGTGTAACCCGAGCGAACACAAAAACATTGACAAAATATCAAAAAAATGTTTGGTAAAACATGAAAATGTTTAAGGGAAATGTTAAAATCATATAACATGTATGGTTTTCTCAATGCTATAATACATTTTCCTAACGTTTAGCATTTAAAACGTATTTCCCTAATGTATTTTAGTAATGTTAATAAAATGTTGCAATGATATATTTTTACGAATTGACTCGTTTTAATCCATGTGCATATATATTATCTCTTGCTAATTTGTTTATTTATATTCATTTTATGTTGCCCTGTGTACTGTTCGTCTATATATAGAACAGACAACCTGGACTTATTGTAATTGTTTCTCTTTTTATCAAGAACAGGTGATTTTATACAAAAAAATATAATTCATTTTCAATATCAACATCTTCCTCCTTATCATTTTTCTCATGGCCATCATCGTGTCTCTCATCACCACTCCGGGCCCCCAAATGCCGACTATATTGGACAATTTGGGGGTGGGCATTGATCATAGACTGGCTTAATCACTGATCAGTGGGCCGGCTTAATACATGTTCTATTCAAACAGTTACACAAAAGATCATTGTGTAACTTACAGTCTTCTCATTGTTAGCTGTTCTATAATCTTCACACCTCTATTCATTGTCCACAAAACGCGCCAGACGGTGTAATTAATTGACCCCAGTCAAGTCCACATATAGCTAGGGTTGTTCAATTCAACCACGTTTCAAGAGTAATTAATATACGAGTAGACGTTCCTGATCTTATCTAATATCTGTATAAAATAATGTACACATTAGATAGGGAAGATTGATACTGAAGAAATAAAACAATGTAAGAGTCTTGTACCGTCATATTATACATGTATGACTGATGGAACGATTGAAGTTAAAGAGAAATGCGAGAGAAGAAAGGAAAGAATGATCTGAAGAAATAAAATAATTAAATGTATATAGACTTAAAAGAGATTGAACAAGAACGGTAGAAGAATAAAAGATAAGACAATAACAATTGATAGTGAATAAAATAAAGGGATAGACGTAGAAGATATTCAACAAAAAATTAAGAGCGATAGAAGAAAAGAGGACCGGAACTATTGATATTGAATAACAAAATAAAGGGATTGACTTAATAGAGATTAAGAGAAATTAAGATATATATATATATATAGCAGGCGTATGTGTACGTGTAGAACAAGAGAGGTTGATACTGACTAAATGAAAGCAAATGATGATAAATTGGAACGACTGATAAGAAAAGAAATACATGTAACCCACCCCCTCACCCATGCTGATGCCAGGCCGTCCTCGACTATACCCGATGTTCAAACTATAATTATGTTGTGCATTAAATGAATAAGGTAAGTTTGTCTTTCCACATTTCTAGCTGATTGTTTTACTTTAATCATTTTTCATACACATTCATGAAAAACGTACTGCGCAATTTAATGTCATTTAATTGGATATATTTCTTTTTTTAATTTAAGTATACTGCCACTTCCGGACATATTGTTTCCATTGTTTTATTGCTTGGTTTTCCCTCATTCGCTCCCTCAATAATTTTAATCACATCATATCACTACTGAAGTTTAGGGGTGGATCCAGCTTTTTCAACGGGGCCCGGGGGTTGTATGCTTATTCAGTAAAATCTTACAAGTTGATAAAAAATGAGTTTCACTCCCAAATAAAGGCAATATATTCCACGAAAAATCTGAACATAAAAGCAAAAAGAAACCTAAACGAAAAAAAAGTCAGTTCATGGCCGTATGCAGCGGGGGGGGGGGGGGGGGGATATATTGAAAACTTAATATTTTATTTTTTTTACAAAATTAATTAAAGGCATGCACGAAATGCTTCAATTGCCCTTTACAGAATGGAAAGACGCAATGACAAGCTCGGTCACTTTTCTCACTTCCTTTCAATTTTTTTTTTAATGCATCTTGCCCACCCCCCCCCCCCTACCCGCGAAAAATGTCTGCATACGGCCATGGGTCAGTTCACTTATGTATGTCCGATATTTACCACAACAAATATTTAATGAATCTCGATTGAAAGGGAGAGGGTGCTTATGCCCCCCCCCCCCCCCCATCCTCTACGGCTCAAATTCACATTTTTTTTTATTTCAAAATTTTGCTTGTTTCGATTTCAAATGGGATTTTCAATTTCAGAAAAAATTTCCTTAGTACTTGTTCCCATTCTTTATAAAGTTTTCGCTATGCCTCTTAGAACTTGTTTTTTGTAGTATTTCTCGTTGATATTAGGCATAATCTATTCATTTTATTTTACTCCTAAATCATACTATAATTAAAAGACAAAATCCATCTCGTGCGAGTACTCGTTTATGCTTTTGCAGATACCGTACCAGAAATGCACGAGCTCGAAAGAAAATCAGATTGCTCGAACTAAGTTACAACAAAATCACCAAATAGAAAGTATTTCGTGCTTTTTGTGCTATCCCAGTGATTGTTACTGAATCTAAACTCATTCTCTTCGGTAAAATGATACAGGTATTGTATTTTTTTAATGATGGACGTCCATTTTAGAGACAAAATCGGAAGTATATGCACTGTCACTGTCCTCTCTGCCTCTGCTCACATGTACCGCCTACTGGTACCGTAGTGTACCGTACGATGACTACCTAGCCTAGGCTAGCTTAGCTACCGTACCGTATACTATTCTCGTACTAGTGACAGTGTGATGGTAGCTAGCTAGCTAGTTACCTAGTACGGTACTTAGTAGTACAATTCTTCAAGACTTAAGTTTAGCCCAGGCCTAGCGTTGATCGTATACCCATATATGCTTACTTTGTCTTTGTGGCAATGCAGATATCGACGAGTGAGGGATATGTTAAGCACATTACAATTACAAGCCTTCACAAGGCACAAGCAATTTTAATAATGTTGATTCTACTCGATTGTCATAATGTGAATGTCCAGTCAGATCCTTTTTATGCCCAGTCGCCATATTATTACCAAGTTAGTAAAGATCTAGTACCACTAAAGATCTATTTGAGAATATCGACTAGGAGTAGGATTGTAGATCTAGTCTAACCCTAGACCAAAAGCTTCGGTCTCTGTTATGTTGGTTGTTCAGCTGAACTCCGTTGGCTTCACTCACCAAATACAGAGACCGAAGTTCTAGCGCTATCTGTACAGGGGACTCAATGGCCATATGTTTATGTACTTAAGATCGGATAAAACGGGGAAGTGAATTTGCGCGACAGCCGAGGTAAGTCACTGTTTTTGTTCCTTTTACCTTGATTTTTCTCCGTTTTTTGGCAATTAATGCCAAGAGGGAATATTAATTTGCATTTTGGTCGCGTTAATTTTCAAAATTTTTATTCATTAAAGACAAAAATTGAAGAGCCCCGACGGGGGGATTTTGCATTGCAAGTCCCCTAATGGTGGCTGCACGCTAGCGAGCCGTCTGTGTACGAGGAGAAATTTAAAAAAAAAAAAATGTTAAAAAACTCCTCGAAACAGACGGCTGCCAGCTGTCTAGTCTAACCCATGCTCATGATTATGACAGTGCAGAGCTCCGATTTACCTCTATTCTGGATATGCTATCATAAAGAAATACGAAACCTGCATCATTGGACTGAAGAAGAGTAAGTCTACAACATGCACATACTAACGTTAGGTCTACATTTTTTAAAATACAGACAGCAAATTAACAATTACAATGTAAATGTTAATTTGCTGTCTGTATTTTAAAAAGATGTAGACCTGACGTTAGTACGTGCACATGGGCGAATTTGTAAGCAAACATAACCGAAGATATAATACTTACAGTTAATTGGCCTGATGTTAATCAGGCCAATGTGATCCATTGTCTGACTTCAGTGGTTCATCTTTGTGCCTTCAGGCTAATCCACCGTTGGGTCTTAGTTAAGACCAAATCTTTACTTATATTGACAAATATACATCTATATATCAAATCAAATGCATGTTTCTAAGGAATGATAAGGGAAAAAATGAGTCGAGCAAGCATTAGCGTACCTACGGGGGGGGGGGGGGGGCAGAGGGTACAGACTGCTCCCCCCCTGATGAGTCACGACCCATGCAAGAGACGTATCCCTGCCCCCCCCCCCCCCCTAGCGAGCGAGCGAGATACAGATGGCCGCTCCTTTAAACTTGAAGACCTTTTTTTTGGTCAATTTCTTTCTGATATGAAATCCGTAATTTGTGGTTGAAGCCCTTTATTTTTATTTTTCTTGTCAAAATTTTTCCTGGTATAATATCTTTTATTTCTGGTCGAAGACCTTTTTTTTTTGCTTGTCAATTTTTTTGACGAATTTGCCCCCCCCCCCTCCCCTTTGGAAAATCCTAGGTACGCCACTGCGAGCAAGAGATGACAGCAGAGGTGACGTGATTCAGTGAGAGGAGAGAATATAAAAACAATTCTGAAAACTACCATTCGAACAATGAAGATTAATAAAAATTGATAAAGATATATGGTTATGACAATCGGGTGACAATAAATTGACACTTAAATTTTTTTTTCTTTGTTAATTCATAAACACCAGATTGAGCGTCGCATAACAAACAAAAAAACACATACACACAAAAAAAGGGATTCAAAAGGATTGAGAAGAGTGGAGTAGAAAAAAAGGGTAGGGATCGAGGGAGAAGTGAGCTGAGATAGCGATAGAGTAGAAATTCAAGAGTGAGACATGGGTCAAATGGAAATATATCAACATCAAAAACGATAAAAAATAAAATATGAGGAAACAAGGGAAAAGAACACTGATTGTAATTAAGCATGAGTCAAGGACATTCGTGTTGCAATCAAATTAAGCCCTGTACGTCCTGTGTTTGTGTGACTGGATCGAGTGGTGGGAGAAAAAAAGGAGTTTATCATTCCTTATATCATAATGGCGGAAGAATGTTTAGCAATAATGCACTGAAAATATGATGAAATTAAATCATTCTGGTTGCAAACAAAGTAAGAGAATGACGATAAAGGAATGTAAGGAAATAAACAATAGGTCTGTTTTTTCCAGCCTCGGCGTCTCTTGCTTAATCTAGCCACCCCGCCCCCCTTTCTCTCCATTTTCTTTTGCTCTCTCTCTCTTGATCATTTCCCCCTCCATCTGTCTCTCGTATCTTTCGCTCTCTCCTTCTCTTGCTCGACTCTGTCCATTCTTATCTTGGATGCTCCATTTTCTTATAACTATTAACTACTTATCCCAGAAAGTACGTGATCTCATCTCGACCCGACTTTCATTCAACGAAGTTCAGAAAGATGTAAATTTGAGGGCGATGACACGAGCGTGCATTAAAATTGTGCACTCGCGCCAAGCTCAACAGCTCTATGATCTTTTTTTGTTTGGGTTTCGAGGAGACGGCATCTTAGTTACGGCAATAAGTTGTTGCATGCTGTACATCGTAATTTCGAGAGAGACATCGCGGCAAGTCAGCAGGGCTAATTCGAGCCATGAGAGTTGTCCAAATGGTGACATTTTATTAATTATCAAATCAATATCTCTTCGACAGAAGATCGTCCCTCCTTCTGCGGTATTATCGCGGTAATACACGAGATTTTCATTTAAAAATCTCGTGGTACATTACCGTGGTAATTTCTCTCAGAGCGCGACTCCCGCCGATGGAAATTTGCTGGTGGTAATCGCGCGCGACCCGATTTCACATCGACTTACGCGGTACAGGGCGGTAAAGCGTCAACTTTATTCCGAGCAATTGTAGTACAAGTGCAGAGAACACAGAAATACTGTACACTGTATACTATAGATTTATGTAAGTATGGTTGGAATAAATGTACAAAAGGCTATATTATCATAAATTAAATCACTAGTCTATTTACTGCTCTTTATTTTGTCATAGCTTGTGCAGCTTTCGCTGCTGTAGACTTTGGACGCAAGGCGAGTTCACATCTGAGAAGGGAAGTGACAAATTTTGCAATAAGGCCTGTGAAAAAAAAGCAATGATATGAATATAAATGACAGTATACAAAATGCACTGAGGTTGATAATGTCTCCGTAGCCATTATGAGAGACTTTAAAATCAGCGTAGGCGTTGGTGCTGAAAGCACAATTCAAATTACATTCCCTAAATTCATCCATGTTGTACAACGCCTACTTAGCTTGTTGTACGCGAGCAAATGGGAGGCTGAATGTAAAAAACTGAATGTCAAACATTCGTACCGTTGCACGAAAGACGTACCATCCAAAATGTACCGTTGCACGGCTTTAGGAGGTGACGTCACAATACGATTTAATTCATTGCGCTCAGTAAAAATGAAGGTGCAATGTGCGTATAAGCCTAGCCTGCTGGCTAAATGCGCAATGCTGCCCAAGATCATGTGCGCTAGTGGGATTTTGCTTTCAATATTTTTGCTCCCTATTCATAAATTACTGCAGGGAAAAACTCTTCTTTTTTCATATTTTCGCTAAACTCTGAGGCGTTGTACAACACAAATAGCGAATATTCTTATTCGTGCAATGGTGCAAAATTTCGCATTCGGTGAAAGAAAGAAACACTCTATAGAACTCGGCTAACGCCTCGTTGAATAGAGCATCTTTATTTCGCCTCATGAGAAATCTCGCACCATCGCACTCATGCCTATTCGCTATTTGTATGCTGTTACATGCACCGGACTATACATTACATGTAACATCCAACATACATGAAAAAATGATATTTTTCTGCTTAACTATCAATCCAATTCGGTGTATTCACAAAATGGTGCGCCATCTATCGGTTGCTGCGAACAGACCAAATTTCTAACTTCAGGGTCGACATCGTGCGCAGGTGAACGGTAATGTGACGGTGATGCTGCAAAAAAGGACAACCATATGGCAGGAATTCACCCAAAACAGTCTTAATTAAATTTCTATCCCATCTTCAGACAAAGGCTGAATTGCAGAATCTTTTACAAATAATAATTACATAATTACACAATGCTTAATAAATCAAAATAGTTATTTGATCTCTATAAACAAACTTGCCTAGATAAATGAGTACTTTTTCAATTTTTTTTTTCAATTTAATTCACTTTATTCAACCATAAAAATATATATATACAAATCATACAGTGTACATAATTATGCAACAAATGGTACAAAATATGGCTAGGACCATAAAAAAAGCAAACTGCTTGTAGAGAATGGCCCCAAAAACAGTAATACGTAGTACGCAATGTATCGTGCATTATTTGAATTAAAAAAAGTATAGGCACATACAAAAAGACAATTAATTTAAAACACACACGCCTTGTCCATCAACTTAAACTTTGAAACAGGCATTGGAGCAAGAACAGTTTGATTTAGCGGAAGTGAAAAAGGAGGGGGAGTAGAGATAGAACAGGAAAATAAAGCATGAACAGCATAGTTAAATGACATTATGCAAGCAGGTCGAGCCGCGTCACTGGCCAGCGCTGAAAAATCACATGTATGCATGCACTATAGTACTAGCGCGGACAACAGATATCAACTTTTTCCCATGAGGCATTGCGAATGTCGGCCTGTCCGCTTCAACCGATAGATGGTGCACCGTATTGTGAATCCACCGAATTTTGTGATTTTGCATTACACAGAATGGAAGAAAATCAAATAATGGCTGTAATATAATGTTGGTTAAAGAAGCAAAACTATTCGACTACTATAAACATTGCACTATTCTGAAAATAATGTTTTAACCAGTCGAACAAAATAATTTACATCACTATTCTAACGAAGCCTATCTTTCTATTCTGACAATATTCTAATGTACAGCGTATACATACATGTATAAATAACATAATCATCCACAAGACTGCAGAAAAATAATTGTGATAGAAGTGTGCAAAGTAATACAAGGGCATTCTACCTGTGCCCTTCATTTACATGGTATACATGTTTACCATGGTGACACGACATTTGCTCCGGCGACAATTGCTCTGGGCTTTATTTCTTCTAAATTATAGGGTTAGGGTTAGTTAGGGTTGCAATAGGGTTTTATGTTGGGTTTAGGGTTATGATAGGGTATAGTCTTAAATCCATGGTTGAAGTTGGTAATTCCATTAATGTGTGGGTTTTGCAATTGTCGCCGGAGCAAATGTCATGGAACAGTAGTAGGAAATTTATTCAACAAAATAGAAATTGATATGTAATGAACAATACTAATGAATATTCAAGAAATAATTGTAGTAATGAATATTAAACCAACTGTAGAAATTGGTATATGATTAATTGCAGTAACGAATATTCAAATTTCATTATTATGGAAAAATTGAAATATTAGCCCCAAAAACTGTTAAATATCAAGATGTAAATGTATGCAATTAATTTTATGTTCATGTGAATGAAATTCTGTTGTTTTTCCTTCTTTATTCTGAATCACATAAATAAAGTATGTATATTTTATATATTAGTACCTTATCTGAATGATTCAAGGTCTAGTTTGTTTCCTGTGAGAAAAGTTCTTATTGGTATATACAGTGCGTCTCAAAAAAAACTATACTCTTTTGAAATGGCTGCCAAACAAAAAATATGTCACTTTGGGGAAAAATACTTATATATATATGGAAAGCCAATAAATTAAACTTTCAAATGACACCAAACAGTCGGAAAACTATTCATGCTTGAGTGAGCACTACCCACTTAAACAAAGGGTATGAAAATTAGGGTGGGCAGGAATTAGCCTTCCAATTTCTTTCAGTTTTTGAGAGGCATGTCCCTTGGAACTTGCAAAGTTGAGGGTGTTGTGATAAATTAATGATCAATTTAAATTGTTTGAGCAGATTTCATGAATTACTCAATTGAAATTTCATGCATGAGTGAGTGTCAGTTGTAATCTTTAGTGCAGCATTTTAACTGTTTATCATGTGGATCTCAGCAGTGTGTTCATTGAAGTAAGGAGAATAGGGGTGAGATAGGACTTAAGTGGGTGAAGTAAGCTAATGGGTAAAAGGTCAACATAATGTTTAGCCTCCCTTAGATCGTGACTGAATGCTATTATACATTTACGCATAAAGTCCAGAGCGGACTGTCAATTTGATAAATTTTGAGAATTCGGTTATCAACTTTTACCATTTGATCAACAATTTGTTAGTAAATCAACTCAATCAATGTGATCAATTAAACATTCAGCTTTTTCAATAAATTATCAATCAATTATTCAGCTTTTTCAATGAATTCATAAATCATCATAATTAGTCAATTTCTTAGAATCATTCAATGGAAAAAAAGACCCATCAACCATCAGTCACTTGGCATTTAAGTTTTGAATACCATGATCCAGGAGAAAGAGAGGGGGTGAAGGGGAGGGAATTTGTAAGAGAAAGCAAAGAAGAAGAATGCCCTTTTAACTGTTTAACCCACTCTTACCCTATCTGACCCCCTTGCATGCAACAGGTACCATCACATTACTCTGACTCTCACAAGCACACTTGCTACGATCCACATAATAAACTTAAAATGCTACACTAAAATTAAAATTCCTGTTTACTCATGCAGTGCATTTCAATTTAGTAACTCATGAAATTAGCCTAAGAAACCAAAAACTGATCTTAACTCATCAATAATTTAGCATGACACCTTTAACTTGGCAAGTTCCAAAGGACTCACCTCTAAACAAAACTGGGAGGCTAATTCCTGCTCGCCCTAGCAAAGGCTAGTCTCTCAGGATGGGAGGAAGGGGTAGAGAGAGAGAGAGGGGGGGGGGGTTGGCTAAGTGTTCTGTTGGCCTTTGTCCCATCAACCTACTTCCCCCACCTAAGTCCTGTCTCATCCCTATTCTGACTCCCATTAACACATTGCTGAGATCCACGTGAAAAGGTCAAAATGATGCACTAAAAATGTAATTCATGTTCACTCATGCATTAAATTTGAATTTGATAATTCTTGAAATTAGCTCTAAGAACCTAAATAAATGATTGATCATTAATTTATCACAACACCCTCAACTTTGCAAGTTCCAGGGGACTCGCCTCTCAAAAACTGAAAGAAATTGGAAGGCTAATTCCTGCCCACCCTAATTTTCATACCCTTCGTTTAAGTGGGTAGTGCTCACTCAAGCATGAATAGTTTTCCAACTGTTTGGTGTCATTTGAAAGTTTAATTTGTTGGCTTTCCATATATATAAATATTTTTCCCCAAGGTGACATATTTTTTGTTTGGCAGCCATTTCAAAAGTGTATATTTTTTTTTTTGACGCACTGTATATTTCTTTGTTGGAAAAAATAATGCCTTCCTGAATTAGGCATTCTATCTTTATTTTTTTGTGTATTTGTGCCACTTTTTAAATTACTTATTTTTATTTATATTTATTTATTTATTCATTTATTTCTGTATTTATTTATTTACTTAGTTGTATTTGTGCCACTTTTTTAATTATTCATTTATTTTTTATTTATTTATTCATTTATTTATCTATTTGTTAATTCATCATTATAATTTTTAATTTAATTATGTTTTATTATTTATCATTATTATTATTGTGTGGGGGGGGGGTCTCTCTTGTTCTCTGGTCTCCAAAATCCATTTTAGAAGTACACTAACTGTATATTTATTTGTAACCATGCAGAATTATGTTGAAAGAGACTGAATTTTTTTTTATAAAACATGACAATATAAAATAATACACAAAAACACAATACATGTACTTTGTTGTTTTTAAAACCATCACAAAAATCACGCAACGTACATATATCCTAGTCTGCACACACAGACCCTGATCGAAACTTTGATCAGCAAGTGCATCCCCACGCAAAGACTAGCACATACAAAACTTGCCGTTTCAATTCAGCGAGAGGGCCTTCAGTCCACAAGGCATGAGTAGGTTGCACATTCAGACCCTTAACTCGAATGAAGGGTTGGCACAGCAGACTACATATATCCCTTTCCTCTCTAAAAACATGTACATGTACAGGGGCCTGTTGCAGAAAGAGCTGCGTTTAAACGCAAGTCAAAATATCAAGCGCAAGTCCCAAATACGGGTGCCTCATTGGCTGAAAATCAAGTTGCGCAAGATTTTTTGAGTTGCGTTTGATCGCAACTCTTTCTGCAACGGGCCCCAGTTGTGCTAAAAAGTTAGTGAGCCCCACCACAAAATGCACTCCTTCATGCTGAGTGTTGAATGGAGACCACAACACTACAATGTTCGGCGTGCCCAGAGAAACACACTTTATTGGATGTAATATTTTATCACCTTACTTCACAATTAAGTATCTAAAACATGGCAGAACTTAAAATGTGTTCATTTTCTGGTCACTATTTAGCACCACTGTACATATTAAAAGACAGTATGATTTCATGTTAAGTGCAAAACTTAGAATTTCCCCAGCTTCATGACATCGATAAGATAGTTGAATCCACTTTTCAAGAGCAACTGATTCCATTAATTCTCTGAGGACTGTGTCCGATTCATGCAGACAAATTCAGTTCCTCAAGCGAATGCCAATTCAAATTGAGCGCACCCACGTTGGGCAAAATGGTATCGTCACAATCGTCTCGAATGTCAGATTAAGGAGGACTTGGACCGTACCAATCTGGAATCGTGGAAAACATCGTCTTCTGAAAGGAGGGGGATGGCGCCGCCAAGATCCCCACCTATCGTAAGAAGGGACCGGTCCATATCGATCACACACTGTCACCCGGTAATATGAGAGAGAGAGAGAGAGAAGGGGGTGAGACAGAGTATTTTTTTGTATCATGAAAAGATATAAACAGCAAAAACTTAGGTGTTAACTTGTGTATATACTCTCTGACCCGTATTTTGAAGTCGGGTTTAACTTAAACTCAAGTTTAAAGTTGTGGTTTAAATATGGATTGCCAATTGTTACATAAATCACTAAAAGTAGAGATATCATATTTGATCAGCTCATTTGGCTCTCAAATCATTCATAATTGTCTAGGAAGTATAAAGAGATGATTGTCTTCACCATCGATAAATCAGGAAAGAGCACAGTAAACATAAGAAACACAACTTAATACAAATTTGGACACGTTTGGCTTCCCATAATTTCAGCACAGAGTTAGCCCATGGTCTAAGTTAAACCCATAGAGATATATACATCTCTATGGTTAAACCCGACTTCAGAATACGGGCCTCTAAATGCAAAAGAGCTAATCTAGTCCTCAATTACACTGATATCACAGTGATACTAGGGACCAATCCATTTGGAGTGAACTGTACATCCTTTTAGAGTGCATTATGACTCCTTTTGGAGTGACCTGCCTCTTGTGGTTGACTCCAAAAGGAGTCATAATGCACTCTAAAAGGATGTACAGTTCACTCCAAAGGGATTGTTCCCTAGTATCTTCACTCCAAGAAGAATGTGAATAGGGACTGATGAGTTCTTTTGCATTTGGAGAGTGTAGAGGACCACACCTTTTATTTCACTCGTATGTTAAATTTACAGTGGTACAATGCAAAAACGCCGGTGTTGATATAACACCAGCCTGGTATCTATATCGGTCCACAACAGAGGTGTTGAAACAACACCGGTTTGGCGTTAGGCTAACATCAATTTGGCATTTATCAACACTAATTAGTATTAAACCGCAATATCGGTTTGATTCTTAACTGGTGTTGTTTCAACAATTCTCTAGTGTGGACCGATACCGGGCTGGTGTTAAGTCCAGTGTTTTTGTAGCGTAGTTCAACACCCTTGGGCGATAATACAACACCTTTTGTTGTTACTTTAACACCCTTTGGTGCTATGTTCAAACCCTAGTTTATCAGTTTTAACACAATGTATCAGTTTTAACACAATGTTTTTTTAAGTGTACAACTTCAAGCAGACACTGGTCCATGGAGCATACCATTGTTAACAATATCCATAGTAACAATAATCACTTCTCCTTCATCATCATCACCATCATATCATCATCATCGCCATCATCGTCATCATCATCTTCTTCCTCTCCTTCTTCTTCTAAGATCTCCATTCTGTGATTATATGGTTAAACAAGAACAAGTAAATAAATGAATGAAACATAAACTTACCCTACACCTCCGTAAGACATCTATTCCAATAACAGGCAAGGCTTTTGAATCTGTATTATTTTTTTTGAGAAAAGTTGAAAAAGACGAATACGATAGGGTAAAGGTTGGTAATGTTTTTTTTTTCTGTTTTAGTATCACGTCCTAAGCAACCCCAACATTACCTTCATACATGTTCCGCATACATCTTATCACCACCCTTAACTACACCAAAAAATTGCCGCCCATTGGCGTAACGAGTCAAAATGTTGAGGGGGGCCAGTTATGGCAGTTGGAGGCGAAAGTTCCAAACAAATGCGAGCGAGCATTTTTTAAAAGCTTTTTAATACAAAAATATATTTTGAGGGATAAATTTTGACATAAGATTCAGAAAAATAATATAACATTTCTCAAATTCACATCCCCCTTTCCTTGGTTGTTCATTTTTATTTATTTGTTTACATGTTTATTCATCTTTCTCTTCTTTTTCCAATTTTTAATTTTTCTTTTGCTTGATTTTAATCCCCTGACTTTCCCATGAAAAACAAAGTAGAATGGACGGGTGGATATCCAGGATTTTTCAAATGGAAAGGGTCATTTCTGTTCAGAAAAATCATAATAATAATAATAATAAACAGTTCTTGTATAGCGCATATCACGATTATGAATAAATGTCTCTATGCGCTTCCAAAGGACTAAGTATAAACAACATCAATAATAATAATAGTAATAACAATATTTTTATGGCACTCAAAAGAGGGTGGCACAGGCCGGACCCCCCCCCCCCCCCCCCGACCTTCCGCTGTATCTGCAACTGGCAGGAGAGATGGATGATATTCATCAAAATTATTCTCACCGTTATTTTCAAGAATCTCAAACGGTGTTTGTAGTAGCATTGGGCCGAGACGTAAGGCTGCTGTCTGTCTACCGTTGTTCGTCTTCACATTTCTTGAGACTCTGAATTGAGAGAGAGTGTGTGTGTGTGTGTGTGTAAAAGAAGGGGGAGAGGGGGATGGGGACAGGAAATGTGAGGGAGCGGCAAAGAGTTGGAGGGGGACGGATGAGAGTGAAACAGAATGAAGAGAATAAACATGAGAGAATATCGTGGACATAATACTAATCCCTGTGGTACATCCTACACGCGCCAGCGGTCGGGGGGGGGGGGGAGTCTTAAAAAAACATTGTAATTAAAAAATATAAACATATTACAACAATTTAACCCAAAGTGGGCACCAAGGGCCCGTTTAATAAAGCTACTGAAATCCTTCAATTTGATTTGCTGATCGTAAACCAGTGATAGAAATTATATGCATTTGCTGTTGTAACAAATCTTTGTGAAATGGATAGGGCTATGTATAATATATATGAAGATGATTGAGAGTCAGTGAATAAATGTTTCAGTAAAGTCTGTTTTTTAAATATATGGCCTACCTTTTGCAGCATTGTTTTCATATCGATATCATAGACCTTCCATTAGTCAGTCGCATCATCGGGATTTTTATAGGGGAGGGCAAGCACAGAAAAATAACGGGGGCAGGGGAGGATGTTCCACAATTATTTTTTTTTTTCTTCAAAATTTCTAGAGTTGGCCTAAATGCCCCTACCGCATGCCTCCCACTGCAAAAACTCCGGTGTTGATTTAACACCAGCCCGGAATCTATATACATGTATGTCCACACCAGAGAAGTACTGAAACAACACCAGTTTGGAATCAAACCGATGCTGTTCTAAAACTAATTGGTGCTGTATCTGGTGTTAGACTAAGACCAAAACCGGTGTTGTTTAACACTAATCTGGTGTGGACATAATAGATTCCGAGCTGGTGTTGAATCAAAACCGGAGTTCTTGCAGTGTGTTGCCACTGTCTACCTTTGGATATTTGCAGGATATTCTCTTATTATGCACTCTTTCTATGGAGAAGAGATCGATCTAAAACAATGAAAAAATGAATTTCCGTTATAATTACCCATGCAGCTTAGCCTTTTCTGTCGGGACTCCGCTTTTCAAACTCGATGTACTCAACTGGGCAAACGTTTCCATGTCATTGAGCTGCAGAAGACAAGGGAAAGAGAGGGGGTAGGGAGGGAGAGCGTGAGACGGAGAGGGGGGGGGGTGAAGATAGAAGACGAAAGGTTCAAAAGTTGTTTTATCAGTGTTTATTGATTTTTTTCATCATACAATTAAAGCAAAAATAGCAAAATAATAATACGATATCTTTAAATGAAATTTCATTTGGATGTTAATATTTCGGTTGCATGAGTCTGTTATCATATATAGTTACATGCTCGTTTGTAGATATAGGCAGTAGCGTACCTAGGATTTTCCACAGGGGGTGGGCAAATCCGTCCGCCCAAAAATTTGACAAGCAAAAAAGGTCTTCAATCACAAATAAAGGATTTCGTACCAGAAAAAAAATTGTCAAGCAAAAAAAGGTCTTCAAGCTCGCCAGGGGGGGGGGGGGGGGGGGGGGGCAAAAAGGTCTTCAAGCTCGTCAGGGGGAGGGGGGGCATAAAGATATTCAAGCTCGATACGTTCTTTGCATGGGTTGTGACTCGTCAGGGGCAGACTGCCCCCACCCCCGTAGGTACGCTAGTGGATATAGGCCTATTTCTATCTCCAACCGAGGGGAGGGGGTATATATCTATCATCCCTAGAGGACACTGGTCATTTGCCATGAGTATCACCTTTTAGGGGGCACAAAAAAGGATTTAAAAGGGAAGATGGGGGGGTGTGGAGCAAAATGAATAATAACTAACAAAAACAAACTTTGCCTGGAAAGGGCACTGTCGGTCCGGGTACGCCACACCATGTAGGCCATATCAGATAATGGAAGGGCAAAATTTAGATTTATATAAATATGTTTCTTTTCTTTCTCATTGATTAAATCAACCGTTTTTTGCCATAGAGCTTGTATTTGAGGCAAACAAAAAGTATGATTTGAAACTGAGTTGGACCTTACTCACAAATAAGGCTTGTATAATCATCCAACATTTTTATACTCGTATTCTTTTAGTTAATAAATTGAACCTCAAATAAAAAGACACTTTCATTCATTTCGAGAAAATGATCAAAATGTTCGGATCGTGGATCAGTCGGAAGGTGTGAACCATCGTGTCAAAATTGTTAATTTTTGAAGAAAGAAAATCGCCGAGAGCACTTAAAGGTCAAGTCCACCTCAGAAAAATGTTAATTTGAATCAATAGAGAAAAATCAGACAAGCACAATGCTGCAAATTTCATCAAAATCGGATGTAAAATAAGAAAGTTATTACATTTCAAAGTTTCACTTATAGAGTCAATGATGTCACTCACTCACTATTTCTTTTGTTTTTTATTGTTTGAATTACAGTATACAATATTTTTTACGAATTTGATGATTAGGACCTCCTTGCCTGAAGCACAAAATGTTAAAATAATGGAATTCCACATGTTCAAAGAGGAATGAAACTTAATTTCACACGACAATGACGAGAAAATAAAAATATTTCATATTTCATATAATAAAATACAAAAGAAATAGTAAGTGAGTGATGTCATCAGTTCCTCATTTGCATACCGACCGAGATGTGCATATATATAACTGTTTTGTGAAATGAAGCGAAACTTTAAAATGCCATAGCTTTCTTATTTTACATCCGATTTTGATGAATTTTTCAGTGTTATGCTTGTTGATTTTTTTCTCTTTTTATTCAAATCAAGTCTTTGTTGGGGTGGACTTGTCCTTTAATGTTTGATTTGATCATTTTTCACGGAGTGTCACCATTAAAAAAAAGAAAAATCAAACGGCTCCTGTAAGTGTTTAAGATTTGAACGCTAGATGATAATCAAGTATATTATCAACCTTTCGCCGAAGCTGAAGAAGGGCTTTAAATCCAAGCTAATCTGATAGGCAATAATGCGAAAAGGTCGCGCCGCGACGTTTCATGACCCCCCCCCCCCCCAAGATTCAAATCTTGCACAACTTTTAAGACCAAATTCATGACATGGCTAATGCGGTTCAGAAGTAATAACTTAACAGCAGATGGGTCCCCCCATCGGCTGGCCAAAAAGAACGAAAGAAAGAAAGTGAAAGAAAGAAAGAAAGAAAACGGGGGAAAGGGGAAAAACAGGAAGAGAGATAAACGTGGGGGATTACAATTATTTTATATCATGTTATGTTATTATTAAGAAATAGGGTGTTTCTTTTTTTACACAACTTTATGAAACAACATTTGCTAAGAGCCTATGCGTTCGTCACTTCTGGTACTCGCACTTTCTGTTTAATGAGATAAATAATACTGTTCAAGGGGGTTTGATGAGACTAAAACACTCCGTTTTCAAGTCAGTCATGTCAACGTACACCAAATATATTTACTCGCACTTCCAGCTATATCATTCAATCTAGTGACATTTGCTACTTTTTCATGAGTACTTAAAGTAATTGCCCCCTTCTAAGGTCTGAATATAAAACAAAATTGCTGTTTATTGTATATTATTTACATTTTCTTTGTCTGTTTATTGATTGATTGATTGATTTATTTATTTACTTATTTATTCATTAAAATATAGTCTTGTAGTAGCAATTTGAACAAGTTACTGTTTTACGAGCTAAATGTACACGAGCTCGGGGTTCCACGACATTTGCTCTGGCGATAATACCTCCGATGGAAAATGTGTACGCTTTAATTGCCAAGCATGAAATACAACCTCCAAAACTACATCTACTCAGGGGCGGATCCAGCTTTCGCCAATAGGGGGGCCGAAAAATATTTTCATCAACATTTTCCTCGATTGGCTGCTATAATCTGATTTTTTTTTTTTTTTTTTGGGGGGGGGGGTTCAGTGGGTAGTCCGAACTAAAGACTGAAGTTTTAAGTATATGTTAGTTTTTATTGTTATAAACAAGATATCTCATGTGGTATCAATATATAATGCGAGTGCGAAGCGCGAGCTCAAATTCTTTGATATCTTATGTCCTTAGACCTGAAGATTCTGAGCAGTTTTTGTAACCATGAACAAAGATATGTTCAACTTAACAATGCAATATTATCCAACTAAACAATGCGAGCGCGAAGCGCGAGCCGAAATTTTATTATAGTAACGTGAAAAGGGACTCAATTGTTTTTAGTGATTAATGAAGAGGATACAAGTATCACCAATTAAATAATGAGAGTGTGAAGCGCGAGCTCAAAATTTTTGATATTCCGACCTGAGAACTGGACTGTCTAAGCGCGTTTTTATTAAAATAAAGAACAAGCTGTGTGTCTAAAACAATTAAATGCGTGCGCGAAGCACGAGCTTAATTTTTTGATATACTGACATGATACAGGAGTATTTTTCCAAATTTTGGTAAGAATTTCCAAAGAGGATAAGTATCTCACAAATCAAACAATGCAAGCACGCATAGCGAGCTAAAATTTTTTGTATTAATTAACAATTTGTGTAAATCAAACAAAATAATGAAAGCTTGATGTGCGAGCTAAAATATCGTGTGCAAATTGATTTCAGAACTGGATATATTAAGTGCCATTTAATCCTCTTGAATGGAATTCATTACACAGGCAATGCGAGCGCGAAGCGCCAGCGAATTTTTTATATAAAGTCTATTTTCCAATTCTTCCCCTCACCTTTTTCTTGTTTCCTTTCGGGGTCGGGCCGGCTGTTACGAGGCTGTGAATTACACATCATGGGTATAATACCTCTTTCTTACTTTTCTTTCTGTTTTTCATAGTTTCTATCAAGTTAAAGAGTACATTTTTTCTGCAGGTTGTCAAAAAATAGGGGGGGGGCCGGGGCCGGCTCGGCCCCCTCCTGGATCCGCGCCTGTACATTCTGTACCAAAAGCTCTGTTACAATCCTATAAAACATAGGTCATCTGAGATACAAAATCGGAGCAAATGCCACAGGAGAAGGTGTCGTGTCAGCGAATTGGTTTTAGACCATTTGGGATAAGACCAAACGAACTGTATACACGGAGGGTCTTTGATCAAACATGATTTGCCCGTTAAGAGTAGATTTTAGCACTAGGCGAAATGCATCGCCCAGCGCTTCCAAAAAGACTGTTTCCGCTGCCTTCACCGTCGTCCACGGGACCCGATGCGGCAAGCCGTCGCACTGTGGTAGTTAGGACCTCGACATAGAACATGTAACATGTAACACGGAACATGAAACGTGGAAATCATAAAGGTTAGAACAGGGTGAATCTACTAACAGTTGCGTTGAGAGTTTAAATGCTCATATAATATTCTTTTTTTTCATTAAATTAGTTTATAATAAATTTCTTGAATTAATTTCTTAAATTTTCACAAAAAATGGCAACAATGATGTTTTGCTGTAATATTTTAGCAATATAATTTTACTAAATAATCAGTAAAAGCAACTACCTGAATTTTTAAGACTAAAAGCTAAAAGATTCGAGTATTGACTGCGTATTAGCTATTTATTTTGACAAGGTAGAATCATAATCGATTCTATACATTGATTTATCCTAATCCGATCGCTTCATTTCAGTCTTGTGGGCGGGGCTAGAATGCTTTATAATTTTGTTCTTATTTATCAGTGGCGCTGACGGGGGGGGGGGGGGGGATTAAAATGTTGACCTGATGCAATATTTCACTTTCATGATTTTAATATCATGTTTAAGCAAATAATAAGCTTTGTCAAAGCTTAAAGGAAAATGAAACCTTTGGAACAAGATAGCTTGTGTGAAAACAGAAAAATCAATTAATAAGAACAAAGAAAGTTTGAGAAAAATCGGACAAATAATGAGAAAGTTATGAGCACTTGAATATTGCATTCACTAATGCTATGGAGATCATGCTATGGAGATCCTCCTATTGGCAATGCGACATGGACGTGTGATGTCACATATGAACAACTTTCCCTTTGATGGACTCTAAAATACGTCAAAATGTCTCTTTTTGCTTTTTCTCATGGTGATACAAACTCTTTATCATTATTTTTTTAAATCTGTATTACATGCCCTCCTATAGAAAGAACACATGATCTACTGATCGATGTGATAAAAGAGGTAGTTTATAAGTAAAATGTATACTAAGTAACTAAAGTAATGGTGAGAGTTGCTCACAAGTGACATCACACATCTTTGTCGCATTGCCAATAGGAGGATCTCCATAGCATTAGTGATCACAATATTAAAATGCTCATAACTTTCTCATTATTTGTCCGATTTTTCTCAAACTTTCGTTGATCCGTTTCTTTGATTTTTCTGTTTTCACACAAGCTATCTTGTTCCCGAAGGTTTCATTCTTCTTTAAATTTTGTTTAATTGTACAGTGGTGCTGAAAATTTAATGAACCCCATCAGAAAAGGAAAACATTTCAAGTGTTCAAGACTTGCCATGTTTTAGATATTTAATTGTGAAGTTCAGGCGATAAAACATTGCATTCAATAAAATTTACATCTCTGAGCTTGTAGTGTTGTTGTTTCTATTAATCACTCAGCATGGAAGAGTGCATGAATTTTCTGGTGGGGTTCACGATTTTTTTTTACTAGCACCACTGCATCGTATTATAATTATTCGTTTGCATATGAGGATCTTCCTGATGATTCGCGCCACCATTTTAAAGGGGAATCCAACCCAAATAAAAACTGTTTTTCTAAGGAAAAGAAAAATCAGACAAGTTGATTGGTGAAAGTTTGAACAATATTGGACAAACAACAAGAAAGTTGTGAATTTTTAAAAGTTGTAAATATTGGTAATCACTATTCACATGGAGACTTCAAATTGGCCGCATATGGGATGTCATAGTGATGTAAGGCAAGGACTACTCTTCCATATGTACTCCAATACATATTATGACTAAAATGTAATTTTTCCCAAAAGTTTTATTTCAAATTATATTTTTCTTTCATGAAGACATAAAAAACAATGTACTCCCTGGGTTATATTTAGATTACTGTCCCAGGGGAATGGGTACTTATGAGAAAACCACAAATCCCTGATAATAAAGTACATGGCCTATTGGAAAGTTGTCCTTGCCCCTCGTCATAATTTACTTACTCAGTTGCCAATTTGAAATCTATATAGTATTAGTGATCTCAATTTTAAAGCAGCTATAACTTCCTTATTGTTTGTACGATTTCTTTCAAATTTCACCATTCTGTTTAATTTTTTTTTCTCCTTCCCAACACAACTTTTATGGCCAAGGCTGGATACCCCTTTAAAAATAATTTTTACTTATGATTCACTACACAAGGCGCAAATTGGATATTGATTGAATTAATAATTGTCATGTTTAAATCTATTTTGGAATACGGATGACGATAAGATTGCATATCTGTCTGGTGCCTCTTTGCTAGGTTGTTGTACCACGTGATTAAAGATGGTTTCGTTTTCACAACTTTACGATGGCAGGCTTTAGCACATTGTGACAATATTCTAAATCACATGCTCTAAAATTGATTAGTATACAATATGTATGCTTTAATTAATACGTGTATCATATAATTTATATATGAAATAAAAATTGTATTACAGTAAGTAAAGCCAGAATTAAAAATGTCAAATTAGCTATCTTCGTGAGTATACATTATATCATTTTTGGTAGATTTTTAAAAACAATTATAAAGTATTGTATCAAAATACTTTTTTTTTTTATAACTGATTCATATATTCTTTTTTTAAAGGATGTTTTATTGTATTCTCTCAAATCAAAATACACATTCACATTCCATAAGCAATATGTACAAACTATTTGAAGCATGATTCTGCAATAAATCCATAACAAATATAATTATACAAATTATACATCAAACTTCAAAGATGCTGGAAATTAATACTAATGCGTTTCAGCAATTACAAAATGAAATATGAACAAGATGTATGAAATGATAAGAGAGAACATCCCTCCCCCCCCCCCGTCCGTAGGTTAGGAGCACACTCCCTTTTATGCCTATACTCTACATGGAAGTGATTCCAATTCTCCGTATTGTTTTTTTGTTTTTTCTGTGTTTTGGTGTATTTTGTTTTGTTTTGTGGTTTTGTCTCTCGTTGTATATATACCTTTGCCTCACTCTCCCCATTTATATTCTTTTAATTAAGATTTTCCCATTTCCTTAAATGTAGAGACATCTTACCTCTACCTAGCGCCAGCCTTCTTTCTTCCCATTCTTCTTCTTTGAATTTCCTTTTAATTTCATCCATGATTATAAGTGCACCATTTTCCCTCCCTTTGAAGATTAATCCTTTAATTCTACACCTACAAGAATTTCCTACCAGCTTATATTACCCGTAGAAATAAAACCAAACATCTCCATACAATATTATCCCAAACCAAACAAGCATATTCACATTCCAAAAATAGATGGCGATATGTTTCCTCCTCTTATTTTTACAATAACAATAAAGATTATTTTGTGAGATTTTAAAACGGAACAAGTGATTATTTTTTGTATAAGCAATGCCGTGCAACATTTTAAACTGAAACTCTCTTAATCTACTGTTCAGAGTACATTGTCTTGGTCTCATAAAAATATGTTCAATCTTTTCGTAAGAAACACTATATTTGTTTTTTAACCTTTCGAAAACATCAGGTATTGCGAACTTAAATTTCATAAAATTTGCATAAACGTTTTTAGATACTAAGTCCTCTATTGACAAAATTCTTTTTCCAGATATAAATGATATTTCTTCCCTAAGAGAAGCCTTTTTTCTATCTAATTTCATATTTCGTTTCAAGCTGAGTGGAATAGTTTTATAAATTGACTCTATCAAATGGAAATCATTAATGTTTAAACCCTGTCTTTGGAAGTTCGAAAATGACCTTAGGTTTTCATCATAATCCATAATATGTTTCAATCTGTAAATATTTTTTTCATATATTTTTTGGTTAAATATGCATTTCCCTTCAATTCGTACCAATTTATTGTCAAAAAATATCTCATTTCTTTTAAATGTTTCCCATTTAAATCGAAAATCCTTCGTCTCTATCCATACTACTAACAAATCTATAATTATAAAATTGCGGCAATGCTATCTCCAACAATCCAAGCAAGTAATCGCATGAAAATATAAAATTTCCTCCCAGATGTTTTGTGGCATAATTGAAAATATTGTTTCCATTTCATTGCATTATTTTCTTTCAGTCTTTTAATCCACATAACTCTCCATGCGCCTTTATTAACCATTGAAAATTCATCATTTTCAAGCCGCCTTGATGGTAATCTAAATACAACGTACTTTTGTTAATGTTATTTCTGCCACCCCACAAAAAAGTAAAAGCTTACTGATCAAGTTCAACATAAACCCATCCTGGGATTGGTGTGAGAGATGCCACATATATGACTATTTAAAAGATAAACTGCTTTGTATGTTGCCCATCAAAGTTAAATCTCTTTGCTTCCACCAGATTAACAACTTTTTTATTTTACTTAATGTTTCTTTATAATTCAATCTTTTAACTTCTACATCTAGAGAAAAATACACGTAGAATCTTTACAAAATCCACATTTTGGCCAAAAGATAAATCATATGATTTTCCTTGAGAGGAACCTAATAATAAAACCTTCGTCTTTTCGCTATTAACTTTAAGTCCTGACACCTTTCTGAATTTTTCTAAAATTTGGATTTTTTAACTGAATCTAGATCTCGGACAAAAATAGACCTTATTCACTTTTAGTAATCGATTCTTGACTTTAGGAATTAGTGGAGGTGCCGTGGCCGAGTGGTCTAAGGCGCCTGGCTATACATGGGAAGTCCGGGGTTCGATCCCGGCCGCGGCACCTATGCCAGTGAGCAAGGCATTTAATCTACAATGCTCTTTTATCCTGCTTTCGAATAAATGGAAACGCTATATGCATTATTGGCAACTAGGTGTGCACTTGTTTAAAAAAAAAAGGAATTCGTTTGGGGATTACAGGGAAACTCTCAAAAAGAAGATAAAGGGTAAAATCGTATAGTTTTACTTTTTTGGAAACGTCTTTGTTTCTGATATTAGAGACAGAAACATTCTGTAAAGAGATTCTTTTATACAATTCAATAAATAACTTACAATAAAAAACACCGAAATTTAACTGACTACATTCTTTTGTCTTGTTTATTTTTTTATTTTTTTGTATAAAAGAGTGTTTATTTGTCAACAAATTCAATTCATACATGTCATAAACAAAATAAAATACATACGTCAAAAACAATATATCTTTACTAATTAATATATGAATACATTGTTAACTCATGCAGTTAACACTTTACATTTTCTTTTTTTCCTTTAATGTTACAATAAAACCTAATAAAACTCAACTTACTCATCTTTTTTTCTAGTGTCAAAATATTCACAACATAACAGATTTTAATGCCATATAGGATCGACTACAGATTAATGCTATATAGGATTGACTACAAATTGAGACTTAGCTGTAATTTGTGTTACATAAAAAAAATATTTTCGTATCCATGCCCATTCACCATTTGGCACACACAAGGTCATCTCTAGACCAGCGTAGCCCCGGGCTGCTTAGCGTGAGCTATCACTCGTGAAAGCAAAAATTTCTAATGTCACCGATCTTTACTATTTTTGACACCGGATTAAAAGAGTGCCCGATCACCGTTCGCGAACTTGCGCGTTAAAACACTGCATTCAGATACACTTACAGCACGGTGAACATATAAATACCATGCGCCTAAATCTATCATTTTGAATTAACAGATTAGTCTAATTTAGTATTACATGTGGTTGCATTCGACTTTTAATATGATAATGCTTTATCCTTCAATTGCTAGTTAATAAAATAAAAATAGCAAAGGAGTGGAATGTGTAAGTTATTGCAAAAAAAATAAAAATAAATCATTTTTTTTTTATGTTTTTGGAAAATATTTTACAACAAAGAACAGAGAAATTAAACAAAAAATGTTGAGATTGTGTTAGATTTTCCTTATATTTATTTAATTAACGGCGTATTTTTTAAATTGATGATGTACTTGTGATCGATGGAGGTTGTGTGTAGTTCAATATACGTTCATTTTTTTCTGGTTCGTAGCAGGTCCACAATTTTTTTTTCGGCGCATTTCACCTAATGTGAATTTCTCTCACCTATACTTACGAGTTAACAAAGAAGGGGCTTGTTTTCTCTGAACGATAGTGTCACTTGGTCTTTACTCGTTTCGTAAACATTTTGTTTGGTCTTTATGATTCTATCCTGTTCTATATGGTCTAATCTTCGTTTATCCTCAACAAGTTTGTTACGACCCTTTGGTCTAATAAACTTGTAATTACAGGGAAAGTTCACCCTGAAGAAAAGTTTGTTGTGAAGATACTAGTAGTAGAAAAATGATTTTAAAATATTGGTGAAGGTTTGAGGAAAATCCGTAAAAAAGATTAAGAAAGTAATTAGAATTTTCAATTTGAGCTTTGTGATGTCATGAACGAGCAGCAATCCCTTGGCAATATGTTATGTAATATAAAATGCAGGAATTTAATTTCTTAATGGTTCCTGATGACTTATTTTTGTTTTCTTTTCATGGTCGGGTGTGAACATTTTTTTCTATTGATAAGCAAAGGTACAGTTAAAAAAAAAACATTTTCATTTTTTTGAGAAAATGACATTTCATTAAATTTTTACCCATTCGCTATATGGGAATGCTGCTTGTGTATGACGTCACAAATCAAATAATTGAAATTCTAATAACTTTTTAATCTTTTAATGGATTTTTCTCAAACCTTCGGCAATATTTTGAATCACTTTTCTGCTATTTTTATGATAACTTTTTTATTTGGGGGGAGGTAAACATTTCCCTTTAAATGCAGTAAAACACCATTATCGATCACAAAGTTAGCATCGATTACTGATTGAAAAAAAAAACATAAACAGGGCAAAATATATTTCGTTAAATTTTGGTGTGTTATATTGTAATTTATATATGAAATTTAAAAAAAAAAATTGTCTACATATTTATGTATAAGATGCTACGGTTTACACGAATTTGATTTTTGTTACATAATTTATTATTAACTAGCAAATAAAAAAATAATTTTTTGTATATATACAGTTACTTGCTGTTTAAAGTCAGTGACAAATCGTAAAAGATAAAAATAACTTTTTGCCCGCACGGTGAATATGATAATCGTGCTGATATTAATTTACATTCCGCCAGCGGATGTTAGACAAATAATGCATGCAGTCTAGCCGAGTACGTTAGTGGCAATGCAGAGCACGCGAGGTTTTCTTGAGATAGGTGCCGCACTGTGCAAGAGCCGCTGGCGGCGAGTGCCCAGCGTGCACCATCTGAAGAAACCGAGCTTTCACTGCATTTACTTTTACGCACGTACGACAGAGCAAGTGCATTATTTGTTTTATGAAATAGCAACACAGAAACAAATTCTTGAAAAGTTACAGTACATTTTTGTTGGACTTCTCCCGGGACTTCTACCGCACTGGTTTGCTTGAGCGTACAATGTCAATTGTCAATTGGCCAATCGCGATGCTTGAAATAATACACCTATTTTATAACAGGAATTATGATGTGAACGCGTCGTGGTTTAGTGGTTCCTCACCCAAATGCGGGAAATCTTGACGTTCCAGGAAAGGATCGTAAAATGAAAAAAAAAATCCAGGAATTTTATGGAAATCCGGAAATTACAATTAAACGTAGCAACTTTTGATAATCATGTTTTATTATATAGCTCAAAATTTTCCACTCGTGCTTCCGGTGTCATAGGCAAATTGGCCCGGGTACCGGCGGTCCAAAACGGCTAGCTGATTAGTACCGCCAGTACAAAACGGCTAGTCGATCGGGCCCGCCAGATCCAAATGACTGGTTCAAATTTTGGCCGAAACGATAGGAGAGCCGCCGTTTGGTTTCACATTTATTAAATCTTTCTAAGGTAGATATTATAATTATTTACTTTGATAAATGTTTCAAAATATATCTTTGTGTAATTTTTAATGTAATTTTAATGTTATCTTAGAAATAATGATTTCTGTAATTCTGTTTAATAAAGGTAATAAATATATTCTATAAATATTTGCTTTGATCAAATGTTTCAATATATATATTGGTGTAATTTTTTATGTAATTTTGATATTATCACAGAACCGATTATTTCTATAATTCTGCCTAAAATTCAAAATGTTGGTCTAGATAAGAGGTATTTCAGCCTCGTAAGGTACCAATAGGCTACTCCTTTTTAGCGCACGCGACGTGCGTATATTGCAGCGCTGGACAGTTGACTTACGGTACTGTACCACGTCTCTTTTTGGGAGTGGGAGCTAGTTTTTAAACAACATCCTACTTGTTTATTTTAAACATGGACCGTGATTTTTTGTTTTATTTAATGCGAGGACATCTTGCACTACCTTAGGCATGGGGGTTATCTGTTTGCACACAATACCCCTTTTTACATATATTATTCTCTGAAAATTGTGTCAAATCTATATATCACAAATTAATTTTTTTATTAAAATATGTCAACATTTTGCTCGCTCGCAGCTTAAAAAAAATCCTCCATACACCAAGTCTGCCCCCTCAAAACTTATGCCTCATTACGCCACTGGGGTAGATAGTAGACTTTTTTCTTTTAAAATTGTTCTTTGTTTTAAGTTCACTTTTCAAAAGAAGAAGTGCCTCCCTTTTCCCCGTGCCCCTCCCACTTTCAAATTTGCTCCGCCGCCCCTGATTATATTATTCTCTTTTTTTTTTTATATGTATACATTTGATTAAATATAATAGCGTGAGAAATGACCCGCGGACAGAACGTCGGTGCCATACTTCAATGATCAGTGAAAAAAATGACAATGACTTAGTAACTTTATTGCGCCAAGCTTTGATGATCGTAAGAAGCTACGACCAGTTTTGATTCGACATAAATAGAATATATATACACCTGGCTGTGTGTGTGTTTGCTTATATGTCAGCACCAAAGCCCCCCCCCCACCCCCGAGTTCAAGGTCAATTTGGCGGCCCCTCATTTATACAGGTCAATTTGATGCCCCCTAAGTAATTTAATGTCAATTTGTCCCCCCCCCCCCTCATGTGAAACATGAATGCGCCCCAGGCCAAACATAAAATTGCCACCCAAAGGTCGAACAGCAGGTCACACTTCAAATGGCCGCCCGCGCTCTTTTATAACCTTTTTAAATCTTCCCCATTTTCCCCCTTCTTTTTTTCCTTTTCTCCCCCTTCTTAATTCCCTCTTCCCTTTTTCCCCTTTTCTCTTGTATACTTTCCCCCATTTTTTGCGATCTCTTCTTCGAATCTCCCTTTTTTCTCTCCCTTTTAGTTTCATCTATTTCCTTCTCCTTTTTAGCACCTCCTTTTTGTTTGGACTACCCGGGGGGCCTTAGTTCTTTTATTGATATATATATTTTTTATTTTACTTTGGGGTTTTTGGTGAGTACGCAGCAGTGTTTACCCCCCACCCACCATCAGCTCACCAGTCACCGTCCCAGCCCCGGTTTCTTACTTTGAGTAATGAAGACCTATATAGATCTATACAAAATCGAAGTTTACACTCCGAATCGCACAGGCGTACAAAGGGAGCACTCATTGTGGTCTTATCGTGAAATTTGTTACCTCTCTTCTTGTGTGTGTGCGCTCGTTGTGTACAAAGTCAATGGGAGTGGAAAGAAGTCACCGCCGTTGACGAAATAAACGGCAGTGAATGGACTGGTGACATAAACCACGATAATGCCCTCATGGTGAATATGGCTTCGTGGCCCCACACAGCTGTAATCAATTGGAAGTGTGCTAAAATAATGCATGAATTATATATTTCCAAAACATATATACATCTCCATGTCCCAAAATAAGATTCTCAAATTGGCAACTGTACGGTGGTGTGGTATTTGGAGGAGCCCATTGATTGGAATGGACTAATGGAATTTCACATTTTTGCTGTGGGGGTGTCAAAGTTGCATGAACGGCGTATAGGAACAAATCGCCAGGTCGAAACAAATCGGCTATGACGATCGCATCACACAACAAAATTCGGAACTAATCGGCGGAAAAAAGAGCCACCGATTAGTTCATCCGGGCCCGATTGGCTGCCCAGTCCAATTCGCCTATGACACCGGCTCGCGCTCCGTGCTCGCATTTCGTAATTTTGTCCCGATTTTTTAAAGATTAAATATATGTTTAAGTGATACCTCTTTCAAAGACAAATTCATTTTTCCCAATGATACATTTCTGAGAAAATGACATTTCATTGATTTTTTTCGCTATGTAAGAATGCCGCTCGCATGTAACGTCAAGAATCAAATAATTGAAATTCTAATATCTTTTTCATTAATGGATTTTTCTCAAACCTTCGGCAATATTTCAAACTATTTTTTTGCTATTTTTACAATAACTTTTTTTTCAGAGTGAACTTCCCGTTTAAACGCATTACAACATCATTATCGATCAGAAAATGACAAATCTATGAAAAAAATCAACACAATCTAAACATTTTTTTGTCTGATTTTTGTGTTCTTCGTTATGAAATATCTTTTAAAACATTAAAAAGGCATTTTAAAGAATTTTACTTTTTTTTTACAGTAATTGGCAAAGGCAAATTCCACTTCTTTGTATTTATTTCTTGTCATTAACTAGCAAATTAAATATAAAGCTTTTGTATAAATGCGTTTACACGTTGTTACAGCTCGCGGTTCAGAACCGCGAGCCGATGCAAAAACCTGAAATTATACGCATACCTACAATATACGTCATAATAAAGACAACGCTGGATCAGTGCGCTTACAATTACGTCACAATGGTAAAGTAATTGAAATGCGCACAAATTGCCGGTGCAGAATCGGCTTTCTGTTTACACGTAGTAAAAAAGCCGATTCTGCATCGGCTCGCGGTTCAGAACCTACTACTTTGGTGGTGCAAATTGCCGGTTCTGAACCGCGAGCCGATTCAAGTTGCTCGCGTTTACACGCTATGAAAAAGCCGATGCTGAATCGGCTCGCGGTTCAGAACCGCGAGCCGATTCAAATGCCGATTAAGTGTAAACACGGTATATCTCGCACATCATTCCGTGACATGAGAAATTACGCTAAGCAGCCCGGGGCTACGCTGGTCTAGAGATAACCTTTGGGTGTGCGACGTGGTGAATTAAGGCATTGATACGAAAGTGGTTTCGTAATAATAATAATAATAATGATAATAATAAAATTATAATAACAATAAAATTCAATATTGATATAATGCAAATTACAGTTACGTCTCTTAGCGCTATAAAAGGTAGTACGAGAAAGAGACAAAATGAAAAGGAAAAACAATCATATTGAACCTAAATACATGATTAAACATAATTTGGAAAACATTATTATAAACAATTTGGAACTAGATAATGTATCATTAGGAAATATAAATTTGTCTTTGAAAGAGGTATCACTTAAACATAATACATCAAGAGAAGAACTTTTTTTAAAAATATTATCAGGAAGTTTATTCCATAATTGACATTTCATTGCTTTTCTACCATTTCGCTTTGGCAATATTTCAAGTTGTTCTGATACTTTTACAATGACCCTTTTTCAGGGTGAACTGCCCCGTTAAGTTCAGTACAACATCATTATCGATCACAAAGTAGAGCATCGATGACCTTGGGCAGCATTTAGCCAGCAGGCTATACACGTATTGCACCTTCATTTTTTATTGAGCGCAATGATGTCAATCGGATTTTGACTTCACCTCCTAAAGCCGTGCAGCGGTACTTTTTGGACGGGGGGGGGGGGGGTTGCATTGTTAACCCCCTAATGGCGGCTGCACGATCGCGAGCCGGCTGTGTAAGAAGAGAATTTAAAAAATAAATAAAAATGTTCCTCAGAACAGAGCGACGGCTGCCAGCTGTCGAAATAAAACTGAGCATTATTAACATTATTGTTATTATTATCATTATTGCATTACTAAGAAACCACTTTCATATCCATGACCAAATACACCAATAGGCACACCCGAGGTCGCCTCTTTTCCTTTTTTAAAACCTGTTAAAACCTGTTTTTTTAACAGTTTTTTACAATGGGTCGAAAGTGTTCCGATATATACCCGTGTTTCCACGTGACATTGAGGAGAAAATTCAAATATTTCATATTTCATATAATAAAATACAACAGAAATAGTGAGTGGGTGATGTCATCGGTCCCCTCATTTGCATACTGACCAGGATGTGCATATAACTGTTTGGTGAAATTTAGCAAAACTTTAAAATGTCATAACTTTCTTATTTCAGATCCGATTTTGATGAAACTTTCAGTGTTATTCTTGTTTGATTTTTCTCTTTCTATTCAAATCATCTTTTTGTTGGGGTGGACTTGTACTTTAAGTACACACTACAAAAATCAGACAGCGCGATGTCATTTATATTAGCAAGGACACTACGAGGGCAAGACTGGACACTGGCCGCTTTTTAGAAAAGGTCAATTTCGGTCATAGGGAAGAGCGCCCACTAGCGTTGGGTAAGTAAACCTTCGCACATTGGCACGCGGAGCTATCTAGTCTGCTATGCAGACTCTGAATGGCTCGTGAGGTGGGATCTGCTGGTTTGCGAAGCAAACCAGCCTGAAAGGGCGAGCAAAGCGAGCCATTCAGCCTCAGTAGACCTAGTCTGCTATGCAGACTCGTTGAATCAGCTGAGGTACACACACTGCAGATGTGGGTCTACATTTGTAGACTAGAGCTATCAGGGGGGAAATGGACAGTGGGGCTAATTAATGTGTTTTTCTGAAATAGTTTTTAGTAATGAAATGCTACTCATTAGTCGTACATAACATGTATTACTAGTATATGGAAATGTGACATCACCAGCCCACCTAATGAATATTCATGACGATGCGCATATAACTGTTTTCACAAAATATTGATAAACTTTAAAATTCAATAACTTCGTTCTTTGTTATCCGATTTTGATAGAATTTTCAGCTTTTTGCTTTTCAACATTTTGCTACTTATTTAGGTATAATTATGTAGAGCCCGTACCATCCCTTTAACTGGGCGTTGTGGCCTGCGCCTGTAATCGAAGCTGTGGGGAAGTTACAAATTGATGCAGAGGTTCGAACCCTGGTCACGTTTTTCGGATGGTAACGTTAAAGGTCGGTCTCAGACGTAAAAAGTAATATCTGATTGATACACGTCTGACAAAACTCCAATGCACACACACACACACACATCCCTTTAACTGTTCTTTGCTATTTTCGGATTTTCCAAACCTTCGTGATTTTTTTCATCTAGCGACATAGCGACTGCCGAACCTTTCATGGTAGAGCTAACTAATTCAAGATATTCCTGGTAACGTGGGAATAGAGAGACAATTTCTATTCATGTCTTGAGTATGGCATTTAGAGTAAATGTGTTTGCCAAAATCTACAGGCCTCTGTTTGCTTATAAAGGAGAGAGGATAAATAAATACATAATATTTTTTAAAGTAATAAAAAACAGGTTAATTTAACAAATTAAGAATTATAAATTTATCACATTTTTCTTCCCATACCATGTAATTAAAAGTATTTTTCGATGTTTATATTTTTTCAAACTATTGAGAACAAATATATTTCGGTGTTTGCTTTTTTTTTTTTTTTTTTTTTTTACAATCTGTAATCGATGCAATACTTCGAGATCGATTGTGAATTTGTATTGAATTTCATAACTTGTATTGTTTTAAGACCAAATGGTCAGTATACGAACTATTGTTGGTAAACTAGGGTAAGGCCATCTAGGATCATGTGACCAAATGGAAAGTGGACGAAATGTGTGCACACCAAATTTAACTTTATTTCATCGTTGAGAGAACACACGCTCCGTGGTTAGAGAGGTTCTCCGGGATGAAAATAATTAGATCAGTGTAAATAGAGTAAAATTCTCCGAGCAACACTGAAAAAATATCAAAATCTGATTACTGACAAGGAAGTTAATGAATTTGAAATTATAGCAATGTCTTTTTTTACAGTTTGATGAACGCACGTACAAATATATTTAGTTACCTAACAGACAAACAGTATCAGGATGATTGATATATTCTATCAGTGCGGACAAAGATAACTATTTTTTCATGTATCGTTAGTGGATAGATTTATAATCATAAATTCATTTAAATATTTTATCTTTCATTCACAGGTTAATCTATCCGAGAAAAAATTGCAATATTCAATATCATGTAACCATTAGCGTGAAAAATAATAATATAAAAAGAAATGGTTATATACAGTTTATTCTTATTGAGCGATGAGAAGGTTTACTGCAGTAAACTAAAAACACCACTGAAATCCAACGAATTAGGGATGTTTTTGTTGTTCTTCAGAAAGCTGCAATTATTAATGCTTGAATTTGGAAAAGATCTTTGACGCCGTTGAAGAAAAAGTAATACTTTTTTCTCATGATTATTTTCATAAATGAAATTAATTATAATTTGTGTGTAGGAAAAAATAGTAAATATATGTTTATTACACCTACCAAATGTGTATTTTTTCAGTATAAATATGAATGCCACACTCCTACAACAATTTTTTAATCTTAACTTCTCGTTTATCCTGCCTCACATTGTTTCAGTATCAAATTACAATGTACCAGTAGTTGAAATTTATTTGGCGGGGTTTTTTTTCTTCAAAGACTTGTAATCGATACTATGCTGTGGGATCGATTACGATATTTTACCACCGACGCGTGACTTTCCAGTTGTGAAGGTACACTGCTAAACCTTATGACCTAAAAGGTTTCAACACAACGAAATATGACATAATCTAACGGGCGTTTGCTTTCGTCGCGTTTACATAGGGGGGATTGTGCAAATGTGGCGGAAAATATGTTTAGGAGAATGGTTAAGAGCAGTACTAGAGTAGTGCAATGCGCCATTGTCGCCTGTTTTCTTTCGTGCTTAGTCCGTTTGTAATAGGGTTCGTGGCTTGCTTAAATCATGTCAATTCGAACAACAATCAAGCAATATTATATTTTTTCAAAACTAATTACGAGCAATGCAAGTTAGTTGTCTTGCTTCCCAAAACTTGTAATCGATGCTGCACGAATTTGGCTTCGTGTTACTCTTGGCATATCATTTTTACCCCGGTCGTAACAAAAATCGGACAATATAGGAAAATATGAAATGCGGGTGCGGAGCGCGAGCAGAAATTTTGAGCTACGTAATGTTAGATAGAATATATCATGAATATTTCTGCGTTTCATTGTTTTATACTTGTAATTTTCTGATTTCATCGAAACTTTCCGGGAATTATTAAATGAAGTTAGGACATCCCGAAATACCGCGAGTTGAAGAATAATGTCATAGTACAGTATGTCTGCATTTAGCACGATGAGAATAGAATCAACATTGTGCTTTCAAAATTATGTTGTTTTTGTGCTATTCAATGTATTTGACTCTCATGACAAATCTATACTCTATATACAAATGTAGAAAACTGATAGAAAACAAGTTAATATAAAGTTTAATTTACTATACATTCACCAAAGGTAATGAAATATGCCCGATTTTTATATTTACATAAAAAATTATTAAGTAATATTCTGAGCATTTTTAAGTCAAAGATATTAACTATATTTTTTGAAAGGGTGACAGCTACCAAATTATACACAATGCTAGTTAGTCAGTTTCCTTGCTCTCAAAGACTTGTAATCGATACTACACGAATTTCGGCTTTGTGATACTTGGCATATCATTTTTACCCCGGTCGTAACAAAAATCAGACAATAAAAAAGTGAGCCTAAACCTGGTCTAAGTGACCAATCACAAGGAATCATAACATTTTGTTCACGCTTTTTTTCTTTTTGAAATAGGAACAAAAATATGAAGTGCGAGTGCGGAGCGCGAGCAGAAAATTTTGAACTACGTATGTTATATAAAATATGTCATGAATATTGAAAGTTAGTACGTTTGGAAAATGGAAAATGGAGAATGGAAAACTTCAGGTGGATCGCGAGCAGTTCTGCGCTCAACGAGATCAAGTTATTAAACTATCTTGTTTCCAGGGCTAAACGGTCTTATCACACCAAACTTGTCGAAGACTGTGGAACAGACAACAAGAAGCTCTTCGATGTGGCCAACAGACTTTTGAACCGCAATCAATCCTCTCCTCTACCTAAGCATACTGATAGTAAAGCATTGGCTGAATCATTTATTGATTATTTTGGTTTGAAAGTTCAGGATATTCGTCATAGTTTGAGTCCTAATATTGTCTACCCGAATCCTGAACCTGTCACCACTTCCACGCTGGGTACTTTTGAACATACCTCTGCAGATGAGATCCTTAATCTTCTTCGTAATACCCCCATCTCACTAGATAGCGATTCCACTGCGATCATCAAAAATCGACAAAGCGTGGTATAACGTAGCTTAATCGTGGCTTGATCTTTTCAATCTTCTCCGTCGTACCTTCATCTTTTCTGAAGCGGCAAGGATCACCACCATCTTCCTGGTCGCCACAAAATTTTGAACATGTTCAAAACTTACGTAGCGAGATCGCGGAGGTGCTAAAGCGCATCACAATCGAGTCATGAGCGTATTACAAACGACATATTCATAGCTGTAACGGAGCCCCAACGCATAAAGCGTAGTATAAGCGCATTAAAAGCGGCACCGATCGCCCGTGGTTTTCAGGCCCGTTCCCAAGACAATTCTGCTACGCTGCTTCCGTTTACAAGGCGACTGCCTTGCGCTCGACACGCTTCACACAGCTTCAACCGCGACGGTTTCTTCTTTGGGTGGCATGTGGCACACGTTCTCAGCCCGCTACAGGCATTCGCGTTGCGCTTTTGCTGCGCCGCTGATGACTGGGCAGCGATTGCGCAACGACCGTCCGCGCTGCTATAAAACGCGGTGCCGATGGTGGCAGATTATCGTATTTGCAGCAGATTACGAGGCGACACCACGACGTTTTCAAACATACCTCCCAGAAAAAGGACCAAAAAAGGGAAAGCTGCCAAAGCTACCCCTCTTAGGCCGGCGGTCGAAGAGGAAGAACAAGGGGTTATAGTGGTGGTAGAGGAGGAGGAGGAGGTAGAGGAGGAAGAGGAGGAGGAGGGGGTACAGGAGGAGGATGAAAATCTTAGTGCTGAGCCAACTGGAAAGAGAAAAAAGACGCTCACCTGTCTTGATGACGAAATGGGTTACCTCTGCAGAAATATATAAGTTGATTATATGTTTTAAAACTAGATTAAATTCTAACCACAGTGACAGTAGACAATATCAAATTTGTTAATGATTCGATCACTAATGTATTGATTGGGAAAGGCAATCTTTAGGGAGATTCTGGCATTGTGCCCCCTCCTCCCCCTCCCTTTTTTATGAGTGCTCTCACATCAGTAGACTACTTCTTGTCAGCAAATTTGAAAGGAATTTACCAAATATTTTTGAGTGACAAACTTTTGTGGAAAAAAAATAAACAGAATATCAAAGATTTTTATGCTCTTTTATGAAAAATTATGGATACATCCCTCATATTAACTATTAGACTCATCAACATCTTTTGAATGAAAATTTAATAAATATTGTATATTATGACTTAGGTGACAGCCAGGATCGGACCCTGTATCTTTTTGGCCTCCTCCTTCTCCTGTCCTCGCATTCAACTTTTAACTGATGTTGTTGTAGAATGCTAAGATGTATAAGTCCAACCAAATTCTGGACATCCATGTTGGTCGGAGGTTGGCAGTCGACTGAAAAATGTGTCATGTGCCGCGATTAATATGCCGATTACTTGAAATCGTTTCAAGAGCCCACCATGAACGTAACATAATCGCTCCATTCGTAGCACCACCGTACCGAGGTCCTAATTAGCGTATGAGACTCGTTGTACGATCGCTATGATCGCAGAAGCAGCGCATCACATCTGCCTCGAATCGTCGCAAGAAAGTGGCATCGTCGTACTTTCAGCGTATTACCATCGCCTTCAGCGCAGGTCGGTCGCAGAGAAGTTGCAGTGCAATCGTCTCGCAGGCTAAAAATAGAATTCGAGGAAGATTCTGCTACGATTTGCGGGATTTACACAGATCGCCATGGTCGCTATGATCGCCTTCCTAGTGAGATGGGGGTATTAAACTGCCTCCAAAATCTTGCCAATTAGATCCAATCCCTACAACTCTTTTAAAAGATTGTGCCTCTACTTTCGCTCCAATAATTTCTGATATTGTAAACAGAAGCATAGATGAGGCCACTGTCCCATTGGCTTTGAAAACGGCCCTTATTCGTCCTTTATTGAAAAAAACATCTTTAGATTGTGAATCACTCAAAAATTACCGACCAGTTAGTAATCTTCCTTTTTTGTTCAAGATTCTTGAGAGGGTTGTCTTTTCAAGACTCACAGATTATTTGTTAGAACATGATTTATTTGACCCGTTTCAGTCTGCCTATCGACCTCATCACAGTGTCGAGACGCTCCTCACTAATGTTTCTTGCTTTATGTTACAGAAAATGGACAGTGGATGTGTCACAGCAATGGTACTCCTAGATCTGTCGGCCGCTTTTGACACCGTAGACCATACCATACTTATTAACACTCTGACTAGTTTAGGTGTTCAGGGCAAGGCCCTACAATGGCTGAAATCTTATCTCTCATTGCATTCACAGTCAGTCCTCATCAATGGTGCTACCTCTTCATCTAGGCCACTGGTCTGCGGCGTCCCCCAGGGCTCTGTTGGAGGGCCCACTTTGTTTTCCATTTATTTGACAGGGCTTCAAAATGTTTTTAAACGTCACTCTGTTCACTGTCACTTATATGCAGATGATATTCAGATTTTTGTTTCGTTTCCACCCAATCAAACTAGTGCCACACAAGCCCTGTGTAATCTTGAAAGATGCATAATGGACATTGACACTTGGTTGAAGTCAAACTCGTTACTTTTGAACCATAGTAAATGTGATTTTTTAGTTTTTGGCTCAAAGTTTCAACTTAACAAATTCAACATTGATTCCATTTCTACCTCAGGCAATGACATCCCCTTGTCAAAAACATGTCGCAATCTTGGAGTTATCTTTGATTCTCACATGTCCATGTCCAACCAGATTACAAACATTTGCAGATCAGTTCGTTATCAATTGCGCAATATTGGTTTCATAAGAAAATATCTCACTCGCTCAGCAACAGAGAAACTGGTACATTCACTCATTTCTTTACGATTCGATTTTGGTAATAGCCTCCTTTACAACTCACCAGATTCTCAACTTGGAAAATTGCAAAGGTTGCAAAATGCAGCTGCGCGTATTGTAACTCTATCTAGCAAGCGCAGCCACATCACCCCTATATTGAAAACTCTTCACTGGTTGCCCCTGAAGGAACGCATAGTCTTTAAAAATCCTTCTTTTGATTTTTCATATAGTCAATGGAACTTCCCCCAGTTACAATAGGTCTTTGATGCATCATTACCAACCCTCAAGAAATTTACGATCCTCATCATCTAATCTCTTACAAATTCCAGTTGCTAAGAAATCATGCGGGGAGTGGGCCTTTGCTCATGCAAGGCCTAGCCTGTGGAATTCTCTCCCAAATAGTTTGAAAACCCAGACTTCAGTGACCACCTTCAAGGGCAACCTGAAAACATACCTGTACAAAAGTGTTTTTTGATAGACATTGACTTATTGTTCAGACGTGTATTATATGTAAATAGTTTTGTTCTGCTCTAAAGCGCCTTGAGCATCTAATCAGGATGGAAAGTGCGCTATATAAATTTTATGTATTATTATTATTATTATTATTCATTGTTGTTTACTTTTAATTCTTGGATATACCGAAACTTTGCGGGAAATAGGAGTCAGGATATCCCGAAATACGTACCGCGAACAGAAGAAGAATTTTCGAAGTATGTCTCCTGAACGTAGCACGATGAGAAAAGAATCCCCAATGTGCTTCTCAAAATTGTAGGATTTTATTTATTTTCGGGCAGCAAGTGTAAGAAATATGTAACATATATCATTCCAAAAAACGAATAAGAAACAAGTTAATATAAAGTTTATTTATTATACAAAACTACAATAAATAAATTAAGCATGATTTTAATATTTACGTAAATTAATTATCTATATTTTTTTTTAACATTTTGTTAATAATTAAAGCATCAAAGATAGTAACTATTGCTTTTTTTAAAAAGGTGAAAGATTACAAATTACAAGCAATTCAGTCGCCTTTCTCTCAAAGACTTGTAATCGATACTATACACAATTTTGCTTCATGATACTTGGCGTATCATTTTTTTAACCCCGGTCGTAACAAAAATCAGACAATAAAAAAAGTGAGCCTAAGCCTGGTCTAAGTGACCAATCACAAGGAATCATACCATTTTGTTCACGCTTTTTTCTCTTTTCAAATAGGAACAAAAATTTCAAATGCGAGTGCGGAGCGCGAGAGGAAATTTTGAGCTACGTTTGTAGATAGAATATATCATGAATATTGAAAGTTGGTACGTTCCATTGTATATTTTGTTTTGTATTGTATTATATATTTATTTTGTATCATTTCGTACTTCTTGTTTTGAACAATATATTGGCAATTGCCAGTGACGTCATAATAAATTCAATTCAATTCAATTCATTGTTGTTTACTTGTAATTTTCGGTTTTCCTGAAACTTCCCGGGAAAATGAAGTCAGGGTTTCCAGAAATGTCGCGAGCTGAAGAGGAATTTTCGAGGAGTATGTCCTGATCACAGCCGATGAAAAAAACGTGCTTCTTAAAATTACAATTACTTTTAAGAAACAAGGTAATATAAAGTTTAATTTACCATACATTAACTACACAAATAAAATATGCATGATTTTTATATTCACGTAAAAAATCAATGTAAAATAATTTGAGCATTTTTATCTCACTTAAAGCATATTATATGACATTTTGCTGCATGATACTTTCCACATAATTTTTTACCCCGGTCGTGGGGGAACACAAATAGGAACATAAATATGAAATGCGGGTGCGGAGCGCGAGCAGAAATTTTGAGGTACGTAATGTTAGATAGAATATATCATGAATTAAATATTGAAAGTTGCTAGGTTTGTTGTTTACTTGTCATTTTCGATTTGACCGACCATGGAACTATTACGAATAGGTCCATGGACCGACAATGTCTCAATGTTTTCATTTCCCACAACTAACAAGGAATGAGAAGCGAAAGTTTTCCGCGATATCGGTAACTCGAAATAGTAGTAGGGCAAAGTCCTGATTAATAGCACTATGAGAAAGTGATCCCCACCGTACTTTCCAAAATCAAATTTAACGTGATTTATTTTCGGATTAGGTTGAAAGAAGTTTGTAATATATTTATAAATATAGAAAACTAAGAAAAAAAAAGTTAATATAAACTGTAAAATAATATAAATGTATTACATGTAATAAGATATACATTTTTTTTAATTCACTTGAAAAATGATAATTAAAAATATAAATTCATTAAAATATATTTTGAGTATAAAGCATCAGACAGTAACTATATTTTTTTTCAAAAGGTGGCAGCTAACAAATTACATGGATTGCAAGTTAGTGTTCCTTCTTTCGATAACTTGTAATCGATACTACACGAAATTACGCTTCGTGATACTTTGTATCATATCATTACCCCGGTCGTATATGAGCCACCATATCGGCGCTAAAGTATCAGGGATCAATCCCCATGGGATAACCTTGACTGGGTCGAGTGCAGTTCAATAAGGGTAAATATTTTGCCGAAGGAAAACACGCCATGTCTTGTATTTCGAACCCACGTCTCTCTGGTTGTTGAACGAAAGTCGTAACCAGTAGACCACGACGCTCTCCCTTACCCCACATATATATATGTATATATATACTTCGGGAATACTATCCTTGTATAGAGTGCTCGATGTCCTTCACAGGAAGAGCTTTGAATAATAAACACAAGTTCACAAGGTTGACTGGAGGTTCATCAAATTTAATTGCAACTCTGAGTTTCACGCAACCTACGTGAGGTGCGATCTTCAGGCAACTGATAAAACTTTTCAATACCATTGAACAATGCATGTCGCGATCGCGCGAAGCGCGTTACACCAAACACGCACTTACTGTGCGCAGGAAACTAGGTAACCAGTGCGCGCTGAGGTTTTTATAATTTGAATGTTTTTCAAATGTTTTTTCAAATAATCGATACTCCGCGATGGGTGGTTGATCGATTAATCGATAATAAGATGAGATGCCATAGAATTGATAAGAATGAAAGTGAAAATGAAAATTATGCCTATAAAGGGTGCATCACTAGTATTGGTGATGTCACTTCATTATACGATGTGCGTGCATGGTGATTACGGAAGATTTTCTTTGAAATTGCATAACTTGAACTTGTTTTGGTGGCGGCATTTCGAAACGAGTTCTGGGCGTTTGTTCAGCAGTAACTGCTTATCAGCGTGTATATATACACATACACACATACATACATACATATATACATATATACATACATATATACATATATACATACATATATACATACATACATATATACAGCGTGTATATATACTGTGTGTATATATACACATACACACATACATACATACATACATACATACATACATAGTATGTATATATATATATGTGTGTGTGTGTGTCATACGGGGGATGCGCAATAAACATCGCCTTCTTAAAAAAAAGATTGAAGCCATTAAATATAATGATAACAAATATATCTGGCTTTCAATAAATGGCTACGAGAAAAAAAATCCAACCAATTGTGTGTGTGTGTGTGTCCTCACGTAAGGAATGTGTCATAGAGTCGGTATTCATTCGTCTGGAGAGCTAGTGTGTAACACTAGATGTTACATCTGCTAGAGTAGTGCAGGGCCCCGTCTCACAAAGAATTGCGATTTATCCGATATACCACAACTATAGAATTTCAACAACGTCAACATATAAACTTCGTGTTTGTTTAGAATTGTTTTATGGATATGATGTAAACTCACACGTTCACCTATTTCTGAAAAAAATCAATGCGCCCGTCTTTGTTCAAAAAGGTAATTGTGCAAATTTCCTGAAGAAAATGAAATTAGGACATTGATGGATTTTCATATCCTTGAGGTTGAGTGGATCAATCGTAACTCTTTGTAAGATGTGGAGTATGGAAGCTTTTTTATCATACAGCTAACATTGAATGGCACGAGTCATTTTTCTATTATACAGTATTTATAAAATTAATTTACCGTAATTTAGTTATAATCGATTCATGTGCATAACTAACATGAAAAAGCTCTTATACTTTTTTAATAAATGTTCAATAAATGTTTGAAGTGTGGAGGAGCCGTGGTGTAGCGGTTCTGACTCTCGCCTTGAAAACAGAGGGTCGTGTTTTCGAATCCCACCACGGTCTGGCGTCCTTTGGCAAGGCGTTTATCCACACTTTGCCACTCTCGACCCAGGTGCTAAATGGGTACCCGGTAGGATGTGAAAGTCATTGTAGCTTGTCCAGTACTGTGTGCGCCTCACAGGCGACTGACTGGAACACTCCCCAGGGAGTGGAGGATGTGCACACATTGTGTGCGGGAATGACTGATTGAATCCGATGACCGGGGTAATAATATATCTGCAAAGCGCTTAGACACGTCGTTCTGATAGATTAAGCACTATATAAAAGCGGATTATTATGATTTACATTTTTTTGTTAAAATTGAATTTACAATTATAGCTCAAGACCTGTAGAATATGAAAAATGAGTGGCTTGTAATCGATGCTAGGCTTCAGGATCGATGTAAACATTTCCCAAAATCTGAGCCTTACAGCCCTGGTATAGCCGCATTTTATTACTCATAAGGTTACAATGAGACAGTTATTAGTTTTTAGTTTTACAACGTCATAATAGATGTTGGTAGTCTTACTCGTTGAATCATCCCCAGTCTAGAACAAAATGGAGATTACGTACTGCGGTTGCACAGCCCGGTTGCCGATTTAACTAGTTCGCAGGATTAGCGGCGGATTTTGTTCCACTAGCGGATAACGTATCCGCCGGCAGGTATCGTTTTTAACGGCAGATATATCGTTCATACTTGGAACCACATCCGCCGGGTTTGACGCGGTTTGAAGTTTGCAGATTTGATTCCTCGGCGGATTTGATTCAGATTGACTTCGTGTATTCATTATGACGTCACCGGCACCCTCGGCAGCGCATGCGCGGCAATGGCAATATCGGGTGGGGGGGGGGGGGCTAGTTCGCGCGCCGCGGCCACGTACCACCTACGGAACGTGTGTAAACGACAGCAAGAACGATATCTGCCGAAGAGAAATTGCGGGAGAAATTGGTAATGAATCGGCCAGAGTTAGAACACTATCCGCCGGTGGATCGTGTGCCTAGTACCGTATCTGCCAGTCACCGGATTCGCCGCTACACCGGCTACCCGTTTTGAATTCGCGTTCACCAGAATCCGAATAGTGACTGGCGCGCCCGGGGTGCGCAGACAGCTCGCTAGCTGACCGTCGCGACCCATGTGATTGCAAGATGAAATCAAATAGAGCACGATTCCATCTTTGACGTCACGGAATACATGTAAATGAAATGTCTTTGTGGTCGTTTTGTTTCAGCATCATACTTGTTAGAATATGTTTGGTCACATGATGCTATTTAAACCAATCAGCATGCATGATTTAATTTATGTAGGATATAATAGATTATGAAAGCACTGAGCGCTAGAAGCACCCCAGGTGACATATCCTGCACTAGTGAATGATTAGACAAATGAAAAGTCAACACATTATCACGCCTATACATCATTTTATATAGCCATTTTTTATAGATATATAGTTTATATGTTTATTTAAAACGTGATAGACACGAGTCATGATTAATATAAATAGAAAGTTGTAGAGCATTAAGTACCAAAATACATTTAAAAAAAAATTATTAACCAATCAATTCTTACCGCGCATCTGATATAAATTCCGCCCTCTACGACAGTGGTTGCTTCAAAGTGCAACTCTGCTGCCCTGCGTTGATGTTCAATGTCTGTGGATGATTTCCTTCGGGTTGGTTCGCCAGGCACTTCAAGGCGTTGGACCTGTCGCTGTTTGACGATAGCTGCAGGTTGCTAGAAATAAAGAAAGAAGAGAGAAAATAGAAAGAAAACAAACGGAGAATGACATCAGCTGAGACATAGACAATAGAAGTACTGTTTGTGAAGAAGGCGATGGCGGTGGTGATGGTCGTGGACTTGTGGTGGTAGTAATGACGATGATGATGAAATAGATGATGCTGATGATGAAAATGGTGGTGATGATGATGATGATGATGGCGGTGGTGATGATGATGATGGTGATGATGATGATGATGATGGTGATGATGATGATGATGGTGGTGGTGGTGGTGGTTATGGTGATGATGGTGATGATGGTGATGATGATGATGACGGTGATGATGATGATGATGATGATGATAATGATAATGGTGGTGATTATGATGATGATGGTGGTGGTGATGGTGATGATGGTGATGATGGTGATGATGGTGATGATGATGATGACGGTGATGATGATGATGATGATGATAATGATAATGGTGGTGATTATGATGATGATGATGGTGAGGATGATGATGATGATGTTTTGATTTAGCGAAAATGATGATGAGGAGGAGGGAGTAGGAGGATGGTGACGATGACGATCATGATTGTAATAATGTTAATGAAGATGATAATGATAGTGGTGATTGATGATGATGATGATGATGATGATGATGGATGATGTTGATGGGCTGGTGATGGTGCTGCTACTGAAGATGATGATGATTGTTGTGTTGGTGATGGTGATAACCATTATCATATTATTGTGACCTAGATCGTAACAAGTTAGTAGCAATGGCGACGGTAATACTGATGATTTACTTTCGATATTCTACGCTCCTTTGATAATTTCTCTCAAAGCCCCAAACTTTCTGTTTGATTCCACCCATTGTTTCTAGTATTAACGGCAACATCGAAACCTATAAATAATAGAATCGTGTATATCATCGTGAGTTTAAGAATATTCCACCCTTTTTACCACTTCCTAGTCTCCATCCCCCGAGACGAAAATATAGATCCGCATCTGTTTGGAAACAGTTCTGGATGACGAGATGATGAGGATGGTATTTGGAGCGTGGTCACCATGGCAACCCCCTCATCAACGATATTATGAGTAAAGCACCAAGCTGTGACTGCCCTAATCACCTTCGCCATGCAGTTCGGCTTGAGAAAACTCATATTTAAAGGGAAAGTTAACACTGACAAAAAGTTCATTGCAAAAATAGTTTAAAAAATAATAAAAAAATATTGCCGATGGTTTGAGCAAAATCCATTAAAGCATTAAAAGATATTAAAATTATTTGATTTGTGACGTCGTATGCGAGCAGAAGTCCTACATAGCGAATGGTAAAAGATCAAAAAAAAAATATTTTTTCAGAGAATTGAAAATAATTTTATTGTACCTTTTGTATATTAATAGACAAATCATTTCACATCCGACCATGAAGAGAAAACAAAAATAAGTCATCAGGAACAATTAAAAAACTTAAATTCATGAATTTTATATTACATAACATAATGGAGAAGCATCTCATTTATGACGTCACAAATCTAAAACTTAAAATTCTAATATTTTTATTAATCTTTAACGGATTTTCCTTAAACCTTCACCAATATTCTTTATTATTTCTTTTTGCCTTTTTTCGGCTATTTTTAAAATAAACTTTTCTTCATTGTGAACTTCCCCTTTAAAGTCACGGTTTTTCAGAGCAATGAGTTAATGGTTGAGATGAGCACGAAACGATAGAAATTTGCTTCTCCTTTTTTTAGGCTTCTTAGATAATTTGTGACCTGCCTCCCTATTAATCCAATAGTAAGTCGCCAAAAGTGAATTTCTAGATCTTGATTAAGCTTGAAAAAAGCTCATCCAAAGCATAAAAAAACACAACTTGGGGAAATTAGTCAAGAGTAACCAATTCAAAGTACTGGATCGGATGTAGAAGTGATGCAGTGATAGCTTCTAAGAATAAGGAGTGAAGGTTTGAAGTTTGGGGTTCTTTCAAGCATGATATATGAACTCTGTACAATCGCAGCATAACATCCAAGCAAGTTGAGGTGCCGTGACCGAGTGGTCTAAGGCGCCTGGCTATACATGGAAAGTCCGGGGTTCGATCCCCGGCCGCGGCACCTATGTCCGTGAGCAAGGCATGTAATCTACAATGCTCTTTTATCCTGCTTTCAAATAAATGGAAATGCTATATGCATTATTGGAAACTAGATGTGCACTTGTTTTTTTTTTAAATAAATAAAAATAACATCCAAGCAGTTTGCAAAAATGATGTCACATGAACTCTTGTATCTCGTCCTTTATTAACCTTTCAATTCAAAGTTTTGACAGTAGGAAAAAGAACTCCTCTTTCAAACGTGATAATTTATGTATTTTACTTTTTGAAGACCAAATTAATATATTGGGCTATTTAAAAGTGGACTTGGTATAACAGTTAGCAACGTATAATGTCGCCATGCCAACTTATAAAGTTATTAAAGTCGATTTGAGAACTTACTAAATATCTCGCCATCTGGCAGTGTCGTCATGAGCCCCTCCCTATGGCCGTACACAGCGGGGGGGGGGGGGGCAGTTCAGGAGGGCAGTTGCCCCCCAGAAATTTTGAAAATTTAAATTTTTTTACTTAAAATGTTCACAAAATTCACCAGAATTATGCGCCAAATCCTTAAATCTGACAAAATGCAAAAACGCCCCAATGACAAGCTCGGTTGCTTTGCTCCCTCGCTTTCGGGGTTTTCGGAAAAAGTTTACGTGTGCTGCCCCCCCCCCCCTCCCGCGAAAAATGTGTGCGTCTGGCCATGGCCCTCCCCCTCCCCATGCCCCCCCCCCCCCCCCCAAAAAAAAAAAAAAAAAAAAAAAAAAAATGAGGCACAAAACATGGTCATTTTCAGTTTCTATGTGTTTTTTTATTGAGATATCTTATACGAGTAAATTTTTCTCTCTTTCTTTTATCTTTCTTAGAGCTTCGAACGGTATTTGTTTTTGTACATTTCAATACAAACATCTAATTTTGTGACAGATACTTTATTCAGAACTGGATCATATTACACACTTTATTTCCTTTTCACTTTTTTTTTTACTCTTGGTTTATTTTTCTTACTTCACCCCCTGCCCCCCCCCCCCCCCTGATATTCCTAAATCAATAAACCCAAGCGATCAAGTAATTGTAACGCATTTCTGCAAACGCTGAAGCAAAAAACCCTTCTTGGTTGGCTGTCAAAAATTAATCTTTAAAAATCCAATTTCGACTCAATGAATGATTGGTGGGGATCAGATCCGCTTCGACTGCTCCAAGCCGAGACTACAGATCTTCATGCGCACGCGCAGTGACATCAAGTCTGTGCCCTCGGGCGCGCTTTACAATTTTTTTTTCACGTGCGAAAACAAGCGATTCTAGATGTCAAAATCCACATGAAAAGGAATTGAGTAGAAGTAATTAAGAGAAATTGAACAGAATTACATTGACAATTTTATAAAAATCTGATTTCAAGTAAGATTCTTTTGACCTTCCGAAGTTAGTGTTTTTATTAGTTATCTATTTTCTCAAAACGCATATAATCATATAACGGAATCGTATGTGTGAATAAAACGATCCTCGTTTTTTTTTCTTATTCATGATCAGGGGAGTGTTTCAATAACATTTTTCATCCGACAAGACATGTTGTCCAATCTGACAACTTTCCATCAATTTGGTTGGCTACGAAGCAATGTTACTATGGTAACAGTCGGATAAAACGGACCTTTTATCCGACAAGTCCTTTCGCGAAATGCTCCCAAGATGATATTTCAATATTTTTTTTGTATTAAATCAAAATGGTAAAGGCTATGACATGAATCAAGCCCTGTTTTACGATGATAAAGAAAAGATTCAGACCCACAACCTCATCTAACATCTTCATCACCATCATCGTCATCATCATCATCATCATCATCATCATTATCATCACCATCATCGTCATCATTATCATCACCATCATCTTCATCATCACCATCATCATCATCATCATCATCGTCATCATCATCATCGTCATCATCATCATCATCATCATCATCGTTGTTATCGTCGTCGTTTTAGTTACCATTGAATAGTGCCACTTGCCTCAGTTGCCTGGAAATCTCACATCACCATTTGATTTTAAATTGAAATCATTGAATTGCTCTTCGAGCAATCGATATTGATTTAAATGTTTTCTTGTCAAGCCTATTCGTTCTTCGTTATAACCCTGGTAACGGTTTTATATTGCATCATACTATCGCTGTAACCTCGCTTGTCACTAGCAATGAGCTACGTTGATAGATAGATATTATAATGTAATCCATTTAAATCTCAGACAGAATCTGGTGATCTATTTTCAATAACAGAGCGATATAGTCTAAATTTAGATATATATAGGCCTGCGCCGGAGGATGGTGATGATATTTACTATTTTTTCCATATATAAATTTCAGCATTGATTTTATTTCATTTTCTTCCTTGTCCTCTTTTCTTTTTCTTCTCCTTTTTCTACTTAGTTTTCTTTTTTTTTCCATATTCTTCTTCTTCTTCGTCGTTTTCTTTTCTTCTTCTTCTTCTTCGTTTTCTTTTCATCTTCTTCATCTCCTTTTTCTTCCCATTTTTAATTTTTCGCCTTCTTTCTCTTCTTCTTCTTCTTCGTCGTTTTCTTTTCTTCTTCCTCTTCTTCGCCTTCTTTCTCTTCTTCTTCTTCTCCTTCTTCTCGTCTGTAGCCCACCTCTCTCTTTAATAATTTACATGAGGCCATTATCAATTTTTACGGATTAAATTCTCTTTGCATTTCCATCTCTGGCCCCAACACCTTTTCTTTGACATCATGAATCAGCCCCTGTAGTGAAGGTTAGGGCAGTGGTGAACCAGGCAAGTTAACACGAAAAAAAAAAACCGATAATCATACAAGAAATATAGGGTCGTCCCCAGTCGACAATAAACCCCCTGGTTGAACCATTTACAGCAAACATAAACGATTAAAAAACAATAACTTACGGCGTCCTTACTCGTCCCGATGCGCATTTCAATAGGGAGTAAATCTGTTGAGCTTTTGGTGGTTAGCTGAGGGACACCGCCCCTCGTTGTCACCCGCTTCCGCCCCATCGATGGCAAGGGAGGTACCGTAAGTGCCTCCATAATCCACGTGGTCGCAATCACGCAACCCCCACGACGGGTTACAGGTCAGAGGTCAACCAAGGATCAAGAATAGTTGTTTCACACAACGCTGCAAGTTTAAAAAGATATAGAAAGAGATAAAGATATAAATGAAAAAAAGTCTATGACCGTGATAAAAACGATAAAAAGGTGAACGAATACAAGGATATGAAAAGCGTAATATACATGTATGTGAACATATTTAATAATATGTCCATTTATATAGCGCAGTTACTATGTGCATATACTCAACTGCGCTTTGACACAAGTGGTATCATATTATTGCCCCGTGAAAAAAAAGATTAAAAGGTGAAAGAATACAGGGAAATGAAAAGCGTATTAGATGTGAACATATTTAACATGTTTAATAATATGTCCATTTATATAGCGCAGTTACCATGTGCATAATATACTCAACTACGCTTTGATACATGGTATCATAATTACCCCGGCTGTAGCTGAGCCGCCATATTGATAGGCGCTAAAGCGTTGAAGGGATAAATCCTACCGGGTATCCATTCACCTCGCCTGGGTCGGATGCAGCACAATGGGGATAACTTTCTTGCAGAAGGGATTCGAACCCACGACCCTCTGTTTCAAAGTCCGGAGACTAATCCACAGGGCCACAACGCTCCACACAGTGGAGTGATTTCTGAGAATTACATCATATCATAATACCAAAATGACAATCTCATTTTTAAAAGGCCGAATTATGTGCTCGCTTACCTTGCTTGTTTTTTTTCGAAAATGTTTGCCAAATAGGGCACATGTTGTGTTGTGCCCCGTCATTTCTTTACTATTATTACTTCTTTTTTTTGTGGCGGTGGGCTTATAACGCATTTTGATCGTAGTGTCCTCTAGAGATTTTTGACTGAGAAAGTGTTCACAGATAAAAATAATCTGTTACATTTTAAGCAAACGCGGGGGGGGGGGCGAAGAGTTCTGAGTTCATATCTAACGAAGATTACGTGTAGAAATCGATTAAAATGGATCCACAATAATTAGAGAATGTTCCCTCTTGGAAAAAAAAAAAACACAGAGTCACACAGTGTGATCACAGTGTGTTCAAATAGTGGACTATGTGAAAATACTATTCACACTGCTAAATTGCTAAAATTCAGCAGTGTGAACATAATGACGTTATATTTTCACACTGCGGACACCTCTACAGTGTGACTGTTCGCAGCGTGTTCACATGGTCGATTGAAAATACTATTAACACTGTTAAATTGCTAAAATTCAGCAGTGTGAACACAATGAAGTTATATTTTCACACTGCGGACACCTCTACAGTGTGATTGTTCGCAGCGTGTTCATATGGTCGATTATGTAAACTTGTCATCCACACTGTTGTAATACTCACATTTAACAGTGTGAATGTGATTTCACATTGTGTTTCACACTGTGGCACACACTGTGGGACACTGTCTGCTTTCCAGTATGGTTACCAAACAAAGAGAAAAAAAATAAAATTAAAAAAGTGTACTTTGCGCACCCTTTAGTGTTCGAAATACATCATTTGTGTTATGAGAAGCCCATTCTAACCATTTCACACCCGTGGAGCGTTGTGGCCCAGTGAATTAGTCTCCGAACTTTATTAACAGAGGGTCGTGGGTTCGAATCCCAGCCATGGCGTAATTTCCTTCGGCAAGAAATTGATCCACATTGTGCTGCACTCGACCCAGGTGAGGTGAATGGGTAACCGATATGATTTATTCCTTGAACGCTTTAGCGCCTATTTATATGGCGGTTCAGCTACAGGCGGGGTAATAATGTGATATCAAAGCGCAGTTGAGTTATGCACATATTATCATTATTTATTATTAAGAAATCCTCTTTAATTTAGGCCTTAGTCTAACTTTGTGCTAAAATTATGGCAAGTCCACAATTTCAAAATTGCATTTATGTCATAATTATGTTTCCTATCTTTACTTGACTCCTTTCCTCATGTTTTATTGATGAATAGAACTATTTCAGTAATTATTCCCAGTTAAATATGAATGATTTGAGTGTCACATGAGCTGATAGATTTGACTTGTAATGTTACAGATACCTGACACCACTGGCCATCCATAGTTAAACCACTACTCTAAATCAGAGTTTAAATCAAACCCGACTTCAGAATACAGGTCTTAGGGTTCAAAATACACCAATTTGCATTATGAGACGACCGTTCCAACCATTTGACACCAGTGTTAAAATCACAGTGTTAGTTCAATATGCATTGGTGTTTCTACACCTTTTCATTGTCAGGTACAGACACCATCGGAATGATGTGCTTAGAGGAGAAAACGGAAGGCTAAAAGTAAGAAAAAAGCAAATGGGAGAACACACATTTGTAATCAAGGGTTTCAACAATTTGCAAATTTATTATTTATAAACAGTTTAAGTAATCAGACTTTTTAAATATTCATTTTTTCCATGTCCGATTGCATTCACTCTCAACATATTTTGGAAAGATGGAGTTCTATTTTTTTTTAATATCATTATTATTATTATCATTATTATTATTATTATTATCATTATTATTATTATTACTATTATTATTAATGTTATCATTATTATCATTATTGTTATTATTATCATTAGTAGTAGTATCGTCATGATCATCATCATCATCACTTTTGTTATTATTATTATTATTACTATTATTAATTCATATAAATCATTTTATAACGGCACTATAAGAACTAGTCCACAGTCAAATCAAGTATTTCTTTTTATTATTTTTTATTATTATTATATATTTTTTTTTGAGGGGAGGGGTATCATAAATTAATGAATGTCCTACTGTCCTTAGACTTTGTACAAGAACCACTGGTTTCAATTGATGACAGTTTAAGAAAAAATTACTCCCTCTGTCCCTAATATTTAAAAAAAAAGGGAGATAATAGTCATTTTTCAATCTAAATGTAAATCAGCACTGCTTTAATGCTAAAACTGATCATATATGATAAGAACATGAAGCAGAAATGATAATTCCATGAAATGAGAATCTGAGATTACGTCTGGGAAATAAATGCAGAAATGAATTCTTACTCTATAGCTGTTCTCATGATATACAGTGCGTCCCAGAAAAAACGAAACCGAGATTTAGCGATGATTTATCGTAACTTAATCATATATAAAATAGACAAATGACCTACCGATGTAAAGCTTAGAATCTCCTCTTTCATCTGGTATTACTAAGATTATTCCTCATTCACGCATGATTGAGCAAAAACAATTCGAAGAGAGGATGCCAAAAACTCATTTGGCGGGGGGTATCTGAATTTCAAAAAGAAAATCACATGACTAAAAAGTTCAATATCTTCTCTTTTCTTTGATACCTAAATCACAGAAAATGGTCAAGTAGTAAAAAAGTTATGATCCCTCGAAACAATGCCTGTATTTCCATAATTTCATTAAATAAACGTGTTTTCAACGGTTTCCCACTGAAGCTATCGCACGGTAACAAAAAACTTAATGCATGGCTGATCGTCAACAAACGGAGTGTCGAGTGAGTTTCAACGCTAGCCTGTAAAACCTCTTCATTTTATGAAATTATTGAAATTCAAGCCTTATTTCAAATAACCAGAACTTTGTTATTTCTTGACCATTTTCTGAAATTGAGGTATCAAATTAAAGAACAGATATTGAACTTTCTAAAAATATGGTTTTCTTTTTAAAACCCAGATATGGCCCGCCAAGTGACTTTTTGGTATCCCTTTTTCAAATTGTTTTTGCTCACTCATGCGTGAATGAGAAATAATCTAAGTACTTTGCGATTAAGTTATGATAAATCATCGATAAATCTCGGTTTCGTTTTTTGTGGGACGCACTGGGCAAGGAGGGATAGGCTTTACGAATGAGAATTCTCGTCGTTCATTTAGTGCGCCTGGTTTTTTTTGTGTTTGAAATTAATGGTTGGGAATTCAGGTATTTTGAAATCTTTATAGCTTAGCTTTAGCAAAGGGTCTGTAATGTAATGTATACGCAAGTATCATCGAACATTACAATTGAATTCATTTTACAACCCATTGAAATGTTGAAAATGGAGTTTGCAAGTCGTTTTAATTTAAATCTAGCGCAATCTCTTTTTTTTGGTAACGTTTTTATTTTATTTTATTTTTTTTTTCATTTTAACAAGTGCACACCTAGTTACCCAGAATGCGTGTCTCATTTTGAATGCAGGTTAAAAAACACTGGCTATTTACTGCCTTGCTCACGGGCATACGTGTCGCCGCTGGGGATCGAACCCTGGACTTTCCATGTACAGTCAGGCGCCTTAGACCACTCGGCCACGGCACCTATGCCTATTTTTATTTATATTTATAATAGTCATCTGAACACTTACTTTAAACATTTAGCAATGGATAATAGACAGCTTATGACAAATGCTATCAATTTATTTATTTATTTATTCATTCATTCATTTATTTGGTATCATTTAAACAGGGTAACCCCATCAGTAGTCAAATACTGTTGTACTAGGGGCCCTGACTAACATCAAACAAAACAAACTACAAGCATAATTATATACAATACAAATGGAAATTACAAATCCTACAAATGTGAATGTAAAATCAGTGAAATTATCCGGCACAATCGTTCTCGGGTACAATCATTAATAAAATATCTTAATGAAAAGGAATAGTGACATATTGACCAAAACCTCGAGGTAGGCTTTAATCATCTTCTTCCTTTCCAAACCAAACATTTTTTGCATCAATTTATTAAGCTGTGTTTGTTTTTTTGTAAAACGGTGGCAGCTAAAGTTTATTTATTAATTTCGATACTTCATGCGCGCATCCCAGTGTCCTATCTTACAAAGAGTTTCTTTTGTTCAGATCAACCACAACTATGGAAAGCCAGCAACGTCAACATCTATAGTGCATGTTTGTTCAAAATATTTTCTAGTTATGATGGATATTAATGCAAACATAATTTTTTGGAGAAAAAAAGTATGCTTCTCTTTGTTCACAAAGGACTACGTGTAAATTTTCTGACCCCAACAATATGTTATTAATGGATTTCCATAATTTGAGGTTGATCGAATCAATCGTAACTCTTTGTAAGAAGGGGCCCAGATATATGCTCTCGCGCGAAATAGGATTTGGAAGCTTTCGGAAAGCTTCGGACGGTTTCGGAAACGCGACGGGAGGCAAACTCAAAGTTTATATCAAATCGCTTTAAAGATTGAGTCAATATGCGCGTGCTCAAGCTGACCATGGTTTTTTTTTTCAATCTGAATCTGTCATATCTACTTTTATTTTTCATGTCTTTTATTTCGAAGAAACCCTTGTGCATGGGATCACTCTAACATAGGCCTAAAGTGACACAATGAGCCAACTTTTTTTTTTTTGGGGGGGGGGGGCAGACATGGCGTACAAATTTCGACGTTTCTAATACAAAAACCAGATTTTGTGATATATTTTGACATTGTATACAGAAAATGAGACCATATTTATTCCTTTCTTTTTCATTTCTTCCCCTTTCTCTTTTTCTTTTCTTGGTCGTAACAATTTTGGGAGTCAGAGGGCCCCAAGCCCCCAATCTGTAATGAAATAAATTACATTTCCCGCTTGTAGGCCCCGAACTCTCCCACATAACCTCTCCTTCATTTCCACTTCAGCATATTCAGTGTAATAAATATCCACTCTACCCTGAAGGTGTGAAGTAATTTTCATCAAAGGGTCAATTTTTGGTTTAATATCCAGGCTCAATCGCCCATTAAACTATAGTTACTATGGGTACCGAAATTGTATCGATACTCTAGAATGACATTCAGGATAATAGAGTGAGTTAATCACGATAAGGAATTTGATATCGATATCAAAAACGGGAGGCATCGAGCAAAGGAAACTCTTAACGTATACTCTGTCGATTTGTACACGATGCTTGCGGCGGGAAACACGAGTCTTAGTCCCCCTTCTTACAAAGAGTTGCGATTGATCCAATCAACCACAACTATGGAAAGCCAGCAACATCAACATCTAAAATGCACTTTTGTTCAAAATATTTTCAAGATATGCTGTATATTCATACTTTCATTGTTTTCTTGAAAATTTAGTGTGTCTCTCTTTGTTTGCAAAGGACTTTGTGCAAATTTTCTGAACAACGAATTATGACATTGATGGATTTCCATACAGTTGAGGTCGATCGGATCAATCGTAACTCTGTGTAAGACGGGCATTGGGCTGCTTTGCAAACGGGGTGGCATCGATTACAACGCGAAAGATCAATCACAATTTGATTCTCAACCAATCGGAAGCGCATGTTTGAGATTTGTGTTTGATTTTGTTCTTTTTCTCCGTTCAAACGCAATACTAGAGTATTTTTGCAAGTACTGCGCAGACGTTTTCTACAACGCACCAATTCCTTTGAAACTGCAAGTCAAATCCTACTGGACATATTAGAGGTCATTGTCGAAAGTTGGTCGACCGGGGTGGTGTTTCAAAAAGCTGTTCGTAAAGTTACGCACAACTTTACGAACGACTGGAACCTGTTCTTAGGCGCTAAATCAGTTACATAGGGATATCATTCAGCACAAGAAATGGTCACCAGTCGTGCGTAAAGTCATTCGTAACTTACAAACAGCTTTATGAAACGGGCCCCAGGACAGCAGACATCCAAAGATCTAGACCGGACGAAAACTTGCAAATATTTGGTTTGTACAGAATTCAGGACGACACTGCCATTATCATGATTAACCGATTTTCGACAAAGCCTGTTTTTTTTTATTAAAAGGCTTTTAACAAAATATTTATGCGTCATTGAAAGCGTCTGAGGAGTGATTGCAAAAATGTCCTACTTTCTGCGACTGACCAATGAGAACTCAACAGCATCGTTTTCATTTATATAAAAAAAAAAAGATATGCAAATTCAAATCATATTTCAAGATTATGCAAATGTTTATAATAATAGTAGTAATAATAACGGCATATTTACCCAGGGTAGCCACTTCAGTTCCGAAAACTGTTCTCCCAGCGGGCCCTGCTATTATTATTACCCCGGCTTTAGCACGGCTACCTTGATCGGGCGCTCGAGCATTCGAGGAATTTCTTCCTACCGGGTACCCATTCACCTCACCTGGGTCGAGTGCGGCACAATGTGGATAAATTTCTTGCCGAAAGATAGAGTACCGGCTTCTTTACATCCTCCTCGCGGGTGCAATACTGCGCAGCAAAAACTGCGGTGTTAACCGGTGTACATAATAGAGGACCACACCAGCTATTTTACACCGGTGTTAAATTGACAGTGTTAGTTTAACACCTATAGGTGTTATTACAACACATTTGGTCGTACATTTACACTCTTTGGAGCTATGTTCAACCTCTGGGGTGTAATTTCAACAACCGAGGGTGTGGTCCTCTATAGACACCAACTGGTGTCAGTCTTAACACCACAGTTCTTACAGTGTATCCTCTCCGGAAATTATATCAATCTATATTTGCCATAGAAATAGTGATGATAAAATAATAATAATTATTAATAATAAATAATAAAAGTAATAGCAATAATAATGATAATAATGATTGCAGCTCTTTTTACCGAATCTCGCCACTTCATACACTGTTAGAAAATGTATCCTTAAAATAAAAGAAGTTCCTGCAGCAGAGTCTCGAGAACACCTGTAATCTTACCAGATTGCGTAATCTTACAGAAAATTGGTTTTTTGTGTATGGAATCTTACAAATTTCCTTCAATAAAACACCCTTTTCCCCTTTTTAAACAGACCTGTTCTGTCAAATTGCAGAAACAAAATCATGTTTTATGAATTAACAGAATGATTCTATTATTTCTTTTTGCAACATCTTCTTTTTTCTGTAAAATCACGTTTTTTAACAGTGTATAAGCTGTTCTTCCAGGGGCCCTGCATAACTTCACATTTTATTATTACCCTTCTCCAATCTAAATCCTGATCGCCTAGCAAGACGGCAGAGGGTCCCATTTTTCAGTCATTGGTACACTCTAAAAACCCTGAGTAAAATTTTACCCAATATTGGCTAGAAAGGGAACATGCATGTTTGCTGGATATTTTTTTTTTACCCAATATTGCGCTAAATGCAAATTTCACCGCAACATTGCGTAAAATTTACCAAATATTTGGTATCTTTTTACCCAACCAACATGCATGTTCCCATTTTACCCAATGTTGGGTAAACCTTTTTTTTTTTTAAGAATGTATGACACTGCAGGGGATCAAACCCTGTCCACGAGGCGGGCTGCGGGCGCTCCAACCACTGAACATTTTTGTCCAGTTTTCAGTTTATGATTTTAAAAAAATCATCTGAAAATGATTGGAGGAAATAATTGTAGCAAAGGCATATAAGACAAAACTTTTAGCATGTTATTGTATCAACTATTTCACATTTATGACTTGGACTATAATCAAATTCTAGGATTGGAACGATGAAATTGAAAAACCACAACAACTTTACAACAGAACTCAAGATGACCTTAGCAGGAACAGAAAGGGCGGAAAGGGATTGAAAAAAAGAATAAATAAGAAGGAGGAGTGCTAAAATACATTCTCGTGAATTATTTTCCTTTTTATACAGTTGAACGCAAAATAACTTCCTGATTGCAGTTTATATAATTTTCTTCCCATAAACCGCAAACAAGTTTCTGTTTAGGGAAACAACTCCTGATTTACATTGCAAGAAACAAAAATACAAAACCAATCTTACCACATCTCAATAGTGCCCGATTCGTAGAAATTATTGAATATTGTGGATTTGATGAGTATTACTACTCTCTATGCACTTTGTGCGCTGTCTTTCTCTTTTATTTTCCGTTTCTTTTATACAACTTAAACTCTATCCACTCTCATAATTGTATTAAACAATTTTGTCTGAAGCATTCTTGTTTTGATGATTGTGAAATTCTCCCCCACCCTCTCCCCCTCTCTCTCTATCAAAGATAAACAGACGCACACCCACACACTCACCCGCTCCCACTCCCTCTCTCTCATACAATGGAAACCATGAATACAGATTGACAGAAAAATAATCTAAAAGAGAGTTATCTAAAAGTGCACAGCTTTACACTTTGTTTTTTTTACAAGAGTGACAGTTTCCCTCATTTTCATTTCGACATAAACTAGAATGAATATATGGTTCATTTATTGTTTGAATACCATACATCCATCCTTTTCTAATTAACCATGTACGATGATCGAACATTTACCCTCCTCTTATATTTTTTTAATTAAATATTAAAAAAATATATCAGAGCATGACATCTATACAGACTAGATAGAGATACCTACACTAATAACAGAGGGGGGGGGGGGTAGAAAACAGGGAGATGGAACAATACATCACCCCCTCCCGAACAATAGGTACATCATCTCGATCTCCGCCAGTGAGAATGAATAATGTCCATAGTTGGCCCCATTTATTCGTCCATTTTCAGGCCATTTTGTCTGTTTGTTCGTTTATTAGTGTTATCTTCATCTAATGGACAAGCGTGTCAACATACTAAATGATGTGACTCAAAACATTCACCGAATATTATTTTAATCAATTACTTTCAAGTAGTTACGACAAGGATCTTTACGCAAATCTAATCAAAGTTATTTTTATTTTGAAAGAGATTTCAAAAATTCTAGGAAATGTATCATTTTCCAGGGAAATTAAAGGGGGTGAAAAACTACCTGGGTATTCGCGGAAACTTGGAAATGGAAATTCACATTTATTCAATGCAAAAAGCTTGAGTATATTGATATTGATGGGTTTATTTGCCTCAATTTCTGGCGAAATTTTGAACGTTCGCGCTTCGCGCTCGCATTATTGATTTTGTCCATTCCAGGAGATGCGTCAATAAAGAGATATAATTTTCCTAATTTCTAGTGGCTACACCTTCTTCAGGCCTTCAGACGCATGTACGCACTCACGCCTGACACACACCCACCCACATTCACTCCACATATACTACACATAAGCACACACCCCACACATACATTTTCCGAAGTTTGTCTTACAAGAAAATTTAGAGATTCCTGAAAATGCCACTGAATTTCGGTCATTTGGGGATCCAGTTTCTGGGTGAAAAAAATAATTGAGCTGCAGGAGGAAACGTGGCCTCATCACGTTGCCCCAGATTCTCATTGGCATGCCTCCAAAACGCTGTTGAAAATTTATACACAACGCTGACAGTGTTTGTTTACTGAAACAGTTTAAACAAGTGTTTAAAATCTAAACAACAAACTTTGATTTTTAGAACTTAATTCGCATTAAACTTAAGCATGGTTGTTTAAATTGTTAAACAACTAGTGCAAGGTTCGTATACTAAACAGCGTTGGATAACATTTTTAACATCGTTTTTTTTTTTACTGTGCCGAGTTTCACGGATGTGGTGTTGACATGTGTTTTACCCAAAGGTATGAACTGTCTTAGACATCCAGCTATATAAATAATATGCCATTCGATTGTCAAAGAAGTGACACATTTTCTAGGTTGTTCAAACCGGAGGGAAATCATAGGTATTCTTCTGCATGATTAAATTGGTCGGCCATTTCTTCGGAGTGGTGGAGAGAAACCCGGTGATGGGGTTGGGGAGAAGGGAATGACCCCGCTCCCATCGAGCATACGAGATGACAGAAGATGCTTGCACGCACACATCGCCCCCACCCACTAGCGTACCTACGGGGGGGGCAGGGGGGGCACTCTGCCCCCCCTGACGAGCCACAACCCATACAAAAGACATATACCTGCCCCCCCTGACGAGCTTAAAAGACCTTTTTTGCCCCCCCTGACGAGCTTGAAGACCTTAATTACCCACCCTGACAAGGTGAAGACCTTTTTTTTTTTTTTTTTTTTTTTTTTTTGCTTGTCAATTTTTTTTCTGGTACGAAAACCTTAATTTTTTTTATTGAAGACCTTTTTTTTTTTTTTTTTTTTTTTTTTTTTTTTGCTTGTCAAATTTTTTGGCGGCCGATTTTGCCCCCCCTGTGGAAAATCCTAGGTACGCCACTGCCCCCACCCCACACACACTCACCAACCCAAATATATATAACACATACGCACACAAACGCACACATAACCCACGCCCACTCACCCACCCTCACCCCCACATAATCAACACATACGCGCACACACACACACCCACATATAACACATAGGGACACACACCCACACATACCCCACACCCACTCGCCCACCCTCAGCCCCACATACAACACATACACACACACACCTACACATACCCCACACACACTCACCCGCCCTAACACCCACATACAACATATTTGCACACACACACCCGTACACCCCCTTCACCCACATACACATACACCGACGCATACCTTCCTAATTAAAATATATATTACTTGAAGATATAATATACAACATAATTGTAATAGTACTTTTGTTTTTTTATCACGTGTATTTCATCCTTATTACAGTCTTAATCATTCTGCATGTTAATGTTCATGCTTAATCCCTTTTAGATCCCTTTTAGGTTCATCAAATTTGAAAAATTATAGTTATCACAAATAATCAGCCGAGAGCCTAATCCTGTTAATTCTGTTCATATTCTTTCATAAACGAATTCCTTATTGTTTCTTTATTTTTTTTCTTTTTTGCCATGACTTCACTCGTGTTTATAACTACGGTTGCATTTATTGTTTCTATACTTTATTCACATTTTCATACATGTATTTGACCATTGAATCTAATCCTATTTACCTCCCTCACACACCATAACATACACGTTAAAGGGCAGAGGAAGGGGACATATCCCCCTCCCCATTTCCTTCGTATCACTCTTTGAAAGGAATCGTCAAAAATAACCAATCATTTTGGGAGCATGAGTCCAAACTTATAAAATGGTCAATATCAACCAACCCTCAAATAGAATGTACCCATAAATTTGTGAGATTTTGACAATTTTTGTAGGTCGGACACATATCAACAAAATTATTTTGCTCTTTTGACAAATCATTTGTTTAAGAGTAAAACCATGTCCTAAAACGTTAAAATTATTATCGAATTTGTGTTTTTGTGCATGCTCATCCACTTCCCCAAACAATCAAATTCGTTCCGAAGGCCCAGCATATATACCCTAACAGCTAATAGCTTCGTTTCTTGGTTTCTGATTTCCCAAATCGGATAGTTTATTGTCCGCATCAAAGGGGGCATCGAAATTTGGGCATCAATTTGCTAACAGAATACTTAGATTAAATACCAATTTTCCCTATTAAAAACTTAATGGGGTTTGCATGCATAAAGAAAGTAATTATATAATGACACAACATCAATTATTACTTTGACAAGAACCAACATCCCCTGTAACAATAATTCATTTCGTGCAGGATGACATAAACTACGATATATTTAACTCAATTTTCATGCCACCTCAATATTCCTTTGCCCGTTCTCCCCGACGATAATCTTACAGTCCAACAAGACTTAGTGTAAAATCGAATGATATTTCCGTAACAGATGTGCATTTCGACAATTTGAAAACTGTTGTTTTGATAACAGTCACTTCGTTTCCTTACAAAATTACAGGAAAATGTTGATATATTCGTATCCCCGAAGGCATGCATGGCACGATTAAATGACTGAAACATAATAATGACTATATTTCTTATTTGATTATATACATGTAAAACTCACCCTCATATTCTTTTTCACCTTATTCCAATGCTCTTTCCCTCCTCCCTCGTTCTCCCTCTCTCTGATTCTCTTTCTCTCTCCCCATCCCCCTTTTACCGAATTTACCTATCGATCTCGTCAACCCCCCCCCCCCCTCTCTCTCTCTCTCTCTCTTTGTCACACACGCACACGCCCATCCTCACCCACTTGACGCACAAACACACACTCACAGTCTTTATCTTTTTGTGTTATTCCCTTCCGCCGATCTCAACCTAAACAACTTTCCTCGCCTGTTCCATCTCTTTCTCCCATGCCTTTTCTCGTTCCTGCACTTCATCTCTTAATTCCCCTAACTCTCCCCTCACCCCAATCTCTCTATTCCTCCCCCTCCCTCTCTTAATCTCTTTTTTCTCTTCCCTGTACACCCACCCCCCCCCCCTCTCTCTCTCTCTCTCTCTCTCTCGCTCTCTCTCAGATATTTTTGTCACTTGATCCATCCCTTTCTGTCATCCACCCCCCCCCCCCTCTCTCTCTCTCTCTCTCCCTCTTTCTCCTCCACTTTTATCCGATGTCCATCTTGAAAGGGATGCAAAGAGATTCGCTATTGAGGTATATTTGTCATAACACCCTTCAGGGCACATACAAAAGGAAAATATCAAAAACCGGTTAAAACATTACAGCAAATTAATCGCCTGGTCTGATCAGGTGCTGTCAAAAATGTATTCATTTTTGATCGCCTGGAGAACCACCTCTGCACTGCAATTATCGTAATCGTCATACCTCGGGCAAAGATATAGGTAGATGATATGACAAAGTGACATGCTATAGAACCATGGATATCTATCGGTGGATAGAGCTTTCACGCGCCCTGAGACCACCGGAAACAATAAAACTACTCCAAAATGTCAAGCGCGCAAAAAGTTCCACACATTTGTTTGTGTGTGTGTGTGTGTGTGTGCGTACGTGGAGTACTTTAGGCGTTCGTATGGCCCCATAAACTGTTTATTTATTTATTTATTTATTTATTCGTTTCTGCATGTCATGACAGTGTACATAGTGTGACCATCACAAAATTGAATACATTAAATTTTACATAATAATAATGTATAATTATGATCATTTACATAACTGATTATACCAAGGTTGCAGACATGCAGTGGTATGACAATATAAGCAGATGCTTGAGCTGTTGTCACACCTTTGGATATATGAAATACATACATAAATATAAAAGAATACTAAAAAATTAAAAACTAATGATTACACACAGAAAAAAATGAACAAATTATATGTGCCACAACTATTTATAAATATTTACAAGGAGTGTGTGAGGCGTAATAATAATTGAAATTATATCAATCTTTAAGTTTAAGATGTACAGTACAACAAAAATATGTCTTGCTAAAAAGTTACATCTGAGAGACAAGTATGCGTTTTTATACCGCACTTTTGAAGGAATGCACTGATAATATATTCCTAGTATACTAGTAGATAGGGAATTCCAAACATCAGGTCCATAATGTCTGATAGATTTGTGAGCCAACAGCGTGCGAGGGTGCGATTGTGTCATAGAGTACTGTTACTCGGCCCCAATGGTCGTGCGCGCGTGCGAGCGTGCGTGCGTCAAGGAATTGCGTGCATGCGTACAAGCTCCATCCATGGAGCTATACTCCATCCAGCTTATATAATAGATCTCCATGGCAAGAACCTAGAACGGACATTTCTTTTTCTTGTTTATTCAATGATTTTCACGATGTTGAATGCAGTTTGAATGTCACGTATGAAAATAACGCCGACTGCTGCCCGCATTGGTGCGATTTTAGATATCTTGATTTAAACATGATCTTCGTTATCATGTAACCATTCGATTGACCAATTCATAACATAATCTTAATTTTCAAAACGATCATAGGCATTAATAACATCCGGGGGCCGTTTCATAAAGCCATTCATAAGTAAATGAAGCGACTGGACAGGTGAACATTTCTTACGCGTATATCATTTACCACAAGAAAGGATCACCAGTCGTTCTTAAAGTCGCTCCTAACTTACACCCAGCTTTATGAAACTATATCTACTCAAACTACACAAATTAAATTAAGCTGACTGCTATGACGCGTGTTCTCTATGGGAAACCCCAATGACATTGTGAGCCTGACCAATACAAATTTGTTGAAAATGTGTATACGATGATTTATTCAATTTTTCAGTTTTATTTTCAAAATGTATATTATCTAAATATTTCCAAAAAATGTCCGTCTCGTTCAATCAGATTTGAAAAGTGCACTCTTTATCTTGTTTTGTCATCACTCACTGGTCCGGCAGGTTTCCTATGGGGGCCGGTGCCCTTGTTTGCGAGAGTTCATGTGAGTACTAAGCTGACCGGGCTTGCCCCTTAAATTGTAAGTGAACGGAGCAGCAAGAAGGGGGAGACCAGGTGGGTGTTTCTGTAGCTGTTCGTAAGTTAAGAGCAACTTTAAGAACGACTGGTGATCCTTTCTTGTGTTAAATGGTTTACACCAAAATGTTCATTGGCGATGGTTTAGCGCGTAAGAAAGGATCACCAGTCGTTCTTAAAGTCGCTCTTAACTTACGAACAGCTTTATGAAACGGCCCCCAGGCCCACCAGGATGTAGCTAGGAATTCCAGTGCGCGATGCAAAACTGTACCGTAGTAACTTAAGATCTCTTTGTTGACTTCGTTTACATTTATATTTGTAGATGTTTATACATCCAAAATAAATAACGGTTGCTGCGCAGAGACATGAGCGTCTCTGGACGGTGTGTGGGCTATATAAGACACCAACATTTATTACTTATAATTGTTATCACTATCATCGTTATTAATATTATTATTATCATTATTATTTTGCTGAACTTGCAGGCTCCCCTTCATATGTAGTTGAGCTAAAAGACCTTCATTTACGCAAAATTGATTCGTACCATACCTGGCCATAACTTAAAATCAATGAGGCTTAATGGAAAATCATTATGGAGGAGAAATGCACTCTTCTCGAGTTCGATTTTTGTTAATGCTGTGCTAATCAGGCATCTATATTCCCTTCTTGTCGGTGTCATGGTAATTCTTTGGTACTTATATTTTTTATTTATTTATTTTCATTTTTTCCATTAATTTAATCATTCATATATTGATTTATTTATTTATGATATTTATACAGGGTGACACATATCACCAACTGGTTGGTCTTCCACGTTGCTCTGTTAACAAACAACAATATATCAACAAATAGCAGTAATAATATAGGACTGTCAAGTAATATCAACTTACGTCTGTTAATTTGACAAAACTTGGTCAGACAAGCATGTACTCTTATTTATATCAATATGGTCACTTTTGAATTTTAAATAATGACATTTTTTTTCAGAATCATGCTTTAAAGTCATTAGAAGGACACGTCTCAATAGCATGGACACATCTTAGAAGTAAACGTCTTATAGAAGGACACGTCCTTTAAAGGACAAGTCCACCCCAACAAAAAGTTTATTTGAATAAAAAGAGAAAAATACAACAAAGATAACGCTTAAAATTTCATCAAAATCGGATGTAAAATAAGAAAGTTATGACATTTTTAAGTTTCGCTTAATTTCACAAAACAGTTATATGCACATCCTGGTCGGTATGCAAATGAAAAGACTGATGACATCATCCACTCACTATTTCTTTTGTATTTTTATTATATGAAATATGAAATATTCTAATTTTCTCCTCATAGACAATTGAAACAACAATAATTCATCCCTAAACATATGGAATTAGCATTGTTTAATACTATATGGTTCAGCCAAGTTGGTCCATATTGTCAAATTTGTAAAAAATGAAATATTGTATAATTCAAACAATAAAAAACAAAAGAATAAGTGAATAAAAGACGTCATCGACTGTCTCATTTGCATGTCACTGAGTTGTGCATATCACTATTTTTTGAAAAATGAGCGAAACTTTAAAATGTCATAACTTTCTTATTTTACATCCGATTTTGATGAAATTTTCAGCGTTCTGCTTTTTTTTTTGGGGGGGTGGACTTGAACTTTAAATAAGACATTGAAAAACAGCACGATCTGACAAAATGATTATGAATAAAGTCAGGGAATATTTGGAAACACTTAATTAAAACCAAGAAAAATTAGAGTGTATGACTGTATGGCAAATTCAAGCGCAAAATGGGAACGCGGAAATTTTATCATTTTTAGGAAAAAAGTTAGCCTAACAAAGCAGATAAATCTGAAACACAGTGTCATAGGGAACACACATATGGATTTTGTATCTTTTTTTACAGGAGGGGTTACCTTTTTTTATATTCCTTTGTCTCTCGTCATCATACGGACCTACTTCTGACTCTTCCCCCTGACAAAGTGTAGGCCCTGCTTTGCATATCGTATGATACCTGTTGTCATTTCTGTTCTGAAACCTTAGAGGAATTGTGAAGCCTTTTGGAGGGCAACATAATACGTCCACATTAACTACTAGTTATGCAGATGTTATCAAGGACCTCTTTTCGTTTCAGGGGAATCTGGGTCACTTAAGGCGAAACATATTTTATTCTGGGCTACGTTACAATGACTGCAGTTGAATCATAGAGTCCCATGCTATCAAAAGCGTGTAAGTAACGGTACAGATCTATTGTCAGTGATATTGGTTGAAGCACGTTTAAAGTACATACAGGGTAACAAGTTTGAAATCATGATGAGTATGTTGAGAGCTCGAGTGGTTGTTCATGTTGTTACTGATATTGCGGTTGCTGTCGTTGATGTTGTTTATGTATATTCGCATATGATATTGGGGTAGTATTAAAGAGGAATATATATATACAATAAGTTCTGAATATGTATAACTGAAAAATTATCATTATCGATTTAAGGTTTGTGCGAATACCTTTCTTCGTTGTCCATTATTCATTTTTTCCTGATTTGCTAAAGTTATGCAACTCTTTGTACAACATACAATTATAATGACAATTCAATGGCCATCCGGGGGTCAATAAAAATAAGAATGATGATTTTCTTTTTTATTTTGTGTCATTTTTACACTCTAAACGACTCATATCCCCTCGATAAACAATATATGCGACAAACCGGAAAGATTGGAAATCGAGGAAAAGGTACTGGAAGAAGTTCTTTATTCTATATACATGTAATAGAGCAATGTCCCTGCAGGGGTTACAGCGTTATAAGAGCTTGACGGATTTGACCATGTAAAAGAATATGTTTTTAGAAGAAACGCACTTTTGGGGCATATCACCTCTGTAAGCTGATTACACCTATTCCTCAGAAGACGTTTTATATGGTTTGACTATCCACCCCCTATAACCAAGCTTATAGAGGTTAAAAGAAAAAAAAACACGTGGCACTATGAGGAATACTCCCCGCTATGAAAAAATTATATTTAGAAAAAAATGCATAAAATTTGTATAAGTTCATTATTCGGATTAATATGACATTTTGACATTCCTTATTAATAACGACGGTAGGAATAACAATAATCAAATCATAATCATTGTCATAATAATATAATATTAGTAATGATAATAATAATGATGATGAATATAATACAATAATAATACTTACAACAACAATAATAATAATAATGATAATTTAAATGATAATAACAATAATAATAGCAAGGCGTTTAAAGCGCCATTCATCTGATTTATAAGAATATCTATTATGAGGCGCACTGCTTTCATTATACCGGATTTATGAAATCTTGGTAAGTCTGAAATGAAATATTTCTGAAAAAACCTAAACGTCTTACTTCACATAATACATATCAAATATTGTTTACAGAAAAAGTGTTGATAAAAATGTTATGCATTTATATTTTACCTCATAATATAATTGCTCTTTTTTAGATCTCACGGGCATACACGTGAAACATTTTGAGTGAACATCATTCATAACTATACGGTAAAATAACACATGCAATTTCCATATCTTAATAAAAATGAATCTTTTAAAACACAATCGAAAGATTAACTGTATTTTTTTTATTCATTAGAATTGGCAATTTAAAGTAGGTTCAAGTCGACTCCAATACCCTTTAAATGATAATGACTTATTACAGTGATGTATTGAACCCTCATTCAAATGCAAGAGTATCATTTTCTCAACAGGAGTCCACCTTGATTTTGACCTAAATATTGCGATTCAAATTAGCATCTACTGGTTAATATACGTATCCGTCAAGTATGCAGCTTTCATTGCCCCGATTTCTCTCTCTCTCTCTCTCTCTCTCTCTCTCTCCCTCTCTCTCCCCCTCCCTCCCTCTCACTCCTTCTTTCTTTCTTTCTTCATCAAGTAATATCATTATCTTCATCATTATCATATTGTTACTTTTATCATTCCCCCTTCCTCCGTCTTATCCTCCTCCCTCTCCTACTTCTTCATCTTCTCCTTCTTCTTCTTCTTCTTCTTCTTCTTTTTTTTCTTCTTCTTATCTTTCTACTTCTTCTTCTTCTTCTTCATCTTTTTCTTAATCTTCTATTTCATCTTTTCCTCCTCCTCCTCCTCCTCCTTCCCATTCTCTTCCTGCCCCTTGTTCCAGCAAACACCACTTTATTACAATCTCTCCATCCCTTATCAATTCACATCACACAAGCTTATAAAACACCTTCTCCCCCCCCCCCCTCTCTCTCTCATCCTTTATCTCCATGACAACCGATGCATGATGTATCTGGGGTCAACTTGACAATACAAAGTAAATCCCATGGTGGCGAAACTACTTCAACCGCCACACGATGGGTAGAGTTACCCATAAACCCGGCGCGCAGTCGGATATCAAAAACCCGACACCCAATACCCACTAGAGAATTGGTTAAGCACCTTACATATTTTTCAATTTCTTCCCTATTTCTGTAAGAGAGTTGTTTAAAGGTGGACAACGTGCGGCGCCGATGAGATTTGTAAATATTTTAACAAAATGGATGCGAGCCTTCGTATAACCCGAAAGCTTACGTAAGAATTGCCGCCCTTTCACGCGGTAAAAAAATTGTAATTTGAATGATGATTCCAGTGAAAAATTATAGGCTAATGACGAATTTTTAGCACGTGTGAAACCAAACTAGAATCACAAACGCTAATCACAATCACGTATTCAAATTTTACTCCGGAGGTGAATTCCAGTTAAGTTTCACTCAAATTACGGTACGAATTTTACGTGTGAAAGTCTTGACCTCCAAAACATCCTTTGGGGGCGGAGCTTACGTGTCCTTTCAAGCACTTCCGTAGATGATACAATTGTCATGCACTCATCGTATCTATATGCAGTGCTTTGATTGACAAGTCACCAAGGACACATACCGCCTTCGCTCGGGAATTCGAATTCAAATCACAGTTTTCGAGTGAGCGTGTGAAAGGTCCGAAGATTCTAAAGATGAAATGCAATCATCAATACAATGATGATTCAAGATTCATGTGTGAAAAGGGCTCTTAGTGTTAGCAAGTTCCTTTTATTTGAAGTGCCGTATTGGGTAAACTTTTACTATATGTTTTTAAAGTGCGCCCATATACCTTGACCAAACACCATAAAGTTAACACCAGCGTAAAGTGGGTGACGTGTTTCTCTATCATATCTATGTACACCAAGGAATACTATAGACTTGCCTGCGTCATATATCAAATTATTTTCGGCAGGAAAATCATTTAACAATTGTGTTCATTCTTCTTTCCTTGTTTGTTTTTTGTTAACTTCTGTAAAAAAATAGACTGAGTTTGATATTTTGTTAATATTCATACAAATTCTTATAGGGGGAGGGAGTTCAGTAAATTGAAACGAATAATATCCCATAAAAAATCAACGACAGTTAGAATGAAAAATATAATTATGGATAACATTCCTCTGATTTATTTTGGAAGAACCATACTCCAACTCGTTATCAATCAGCCATTTATTTTTGTTTTCCTTTTTAAACATCGGAAATTAACATTAAAGCAAACAATGAAAAGGGTTTCACCTGCAGGCATTGATCAAAAAAGGTACAATTTGCTAATCCAGAACAGTTTAATTGTCAGTTTGCTATTTTGAAACTGCTTTATTATAATCATAGTTGATAATAATCCCATGTCTTAAGCACTTGAGACACATAATTAAAAATGATATTTATCTGTTCATAGAAAGTTAGAATAAACAGATTTTTCTGTTCCAAAGGAACGAGATAGAGATACAATAATTCCTACTATTAACACATTCAATAAAAAATCAAAACTTTATACAACATTATAGTGGAGCGTTGTGGCCCAGTGGATTAGTCTTCGGACTTTGAAACAGAGGGTCGTGGGTTCGAATCCCAGCCATAGCGTAATTTCCTTCGGCAAGAAATTTATCCACATTGTGCTGCACTCGACCCAGGTGAGGTGAATGGGTACCCGGTAGGATTTATTCCTTGAATGCTTTAGCGCCTATATGGCCGCTCAGCTACAGCCGGGGTAATAATAATATACCAAGTATATTTCAGCGCCTTGAGCACATGATCAATGTGGATTTGGCGCTTTATAAATACTCTATATTATTATTATTATTATTAATACTACATAATCCACAACTATAGAATCTTAGTGAAATACTAGTTTATATCTAATAGACGTATGTTTAACGTTGATATTGCTAATATTCTCTTATGGTAGTTGAACGTCGCTTTGATGTGAAGAGGGGCGTCGCCAGAATTAAATGGAAGGGGCAATTAGATTACTGAGGGTACGAGGAGTATCATGATGAAGAATGTAAAAATGCAATGCCTCTATGAAACCAAAAAAAATAAACAAACAAAAAAAGGCATTGGCTGATTTGGGGGCAATCTTACCGTAATAAAATATAAGCAATCAAGTCTCACCAGATAAAATTAACTCAAAATCAAATCGGGAGTATTCAAGATTTATCATCGAGAAATGGCCACGATATTAATTAATGTCTTCATAAGTTTTTATTATTTTCATTGATAGGGTTAGAAACGTACCTGATTCCATATCCTATCCTACCCACTCCCCCCCCCCCCAACAGGGTAAACATGTATGTGTTACACTCTTAGAAAAAGAAGGTTCTTAGAGGCACTGGCGGATCCAGGGGGGGGGGACACAGCCGGCCCGTGCCCCCTCCCTTTGAGAGGCAAAATAAAAATTTGTAATGTAAAAATGCCGTTAAAACAGAAGTGTGCCTCCCCCCCCCCCCCCTCTCCTTGAAAGTGAAGACCATTTTTGTTGGTTAAAACCATTTTTTTTTGCTCGGGAAAATGTGCCCCCTTCCCTTTGAAAATCCTGGATCCATCCCTGCTTAGAGGATCTTTGCTTGTTCCGCATATTTGGAACCTTTAAAGGTTCCTTTAAGGTTCTAAATTACATAAAAACATCACTTTTTTGTCCTTTTTTAAAACCTTTTGAAGTTACTGAGCACGTAAAGAAACTTTTGAGGAACCCCCTTTCTCGAGGGGTTCTAAATCCGGAACAAAAAGTGTTTCAATTCGCACCATTTTCTAAGAGTGTGTAGAGAGGGTAAAGTTTTGAAAGAAGAAATCTTTTTTTATTTATTTATTTTACCCCTCTCCTATCTTATACTTACGATTTCTTAATGTATTTTTTTTCTTCAGCAATGAACAAAACATTAGGGGGTGCTGGCGCCCATAGCCAATGGATACGCCCGCTCTATTCATTGTCAATAATCGTAGCTGTGGGGTGTTTGTTTATTGAATAAGTGTCGCGGTTGCCTTGCGGTGGTGGAGGGAAGCGATTGACAAGTCAGATGCACTCCTTGTGTAAATTTGAATGCCCTAATTGCAGCTAGACTTTGTCACGTCAATCGTCCAGAAAGAAAAAAGGATGCAGAACTTCCAATCAAGTGAAATATTAATCAAAATCATGATTGTGGTTACAAACAAAGATGTATAGCCCCCACAAGCACGCACGCACAAACACACACACACACACACAACACAAACAGGCGAGCCTTTTCCATGCTCCCGCTATTCAATAATTATTAACACACGTAACTCTCCTAACGTCACCTCTTTCACGCTCACTTTCGCAAAAATGCCCCCCCCCCCCCTCGAAAAAAAGTTGGTGAAGAGGAAAGTAAACAATTAACAGGTTATAGATTAACATGATAGAAGGTTGAGTAATTGATTTTATTTGTCAAGTCAAAAAACATAACCATGATAACGATGGATCTTAATAGGATTAGCACTGTATACATTTTTTTAACAGTATTTTTTAATGTATGCATAGGAGATATTTCGTTGAAACACAAAAAAAGAACGACGGAAGAATAGTAACGCAGAATTATTAGCGTAAATTCACGATATATCAAACGCTTTTTCGCTACTTCTTGGTTACTTCAGACACGACAGCTTCCAATCATCATACAGTTTTTAATAACCCAATGCTAACGATGTTCACTGGTAAACCGAGTCGTCGATAAGAATGGACGAAATCTTAATTAGATTATAAGGACATTTCGCTGGGAAATGAAATCAAATTAAATTCTATTAACGAAATATGAATTCCCTAGCTTAGATTTTTAAAAGTTCTCTAAACGAGAGAAATCAAAGTCTGTAAAGAAGAGAAATGCATCGAAATTCTCGAACGCGTTACACAATAAATAGGGAGAATAAAAGAATTAAAATTGAACTAGAATATCGATCATGTGGTTGAGGGGGGGGGGCGTTAACTGTGAATTTTCGCATCCACTTCTCAGACGCTTTCTGCATCGCTCGGAATATATTGAACATGCCCGTCAAATCACAATGGACAAATTAGAGGTCATTGTCAAAAGTTGGTGGACCGGGACAGCACATCGTCTTAAGATTCGGACCAGACAAAAATGCAAATATGTCGTTTGTCCAGAGCCCAGGGCGACACTTGTTTTGATTCACCGATTTTGCGACAAAGTATGTTTGTGCGGGGGGGGGTTTGGTGTGTGTAATTGTGCGTGTGCGCGTAGCTTTGTGGAGAAAAGGAGATAGGGGGGAGGAACAAGGGTGTAGGCTGGTTTGGGCATGGGGAGGTGCACATCCTGGGGAGGTGGAACTAAAGTGGTATGGGGAGATGCACATCCTTGGGAGGTGGTACTAAAGTGGTATGGGGTGGTGCACATCCTTGGGAGGTGGTACTAAAGTAGTATGGGGAGGTGCACATCCCTGGGAGGTTGTACTAAAGTGGTATGGGGAGGTGCGCATCCTTGGGAGGTGGTACTAAAGTAGTATGGGAAGGTGCACATCCTTGGGAGGTGGTACTAAAGTGGTATGGGGAGGTGGTGCTAAAGTAGTATGGGGAGGTGTACATCCTTGGGAGGTGGTATTCAAGTTGTATGGGGTGGTGCACATCCTTGGTGGTAATGAAATTTGGAAAATCATCTGCAAGCAGAAGAAGCGGTACAAATTTATTTTTACTTGCCGGTGTCGGAACTCCTCTGCCTCACGCTGCAAACACGCCGGTGTTAATTTAACACCAGCCTGGTATCTATATCGGTCCACACAGGAGAGGTGTTGAAACAACACCGGTTAAGAATCAAACCGATATTGGTTTATCACTAATAAGTGTTGCTTAAATGCCAAATTTGTGTTACCACAAGACCGGTTAAGAATCAAACCGATATTGGTTTATCACTAATTTGGTGTTGCTTAAATGCCAAATTTGTGTTAGCCTAACGCCAAACCGGTGTTTTTCAACACCTCTCTGGTGTGGACCGATATAGATACCAGGCTGGTGTTAAATTAACACCGGTGTTTGTGCAGTGCTAGGGTGCACATGCACCCAATGCATCCCCAGCCTACACCCTTGATGAAGACAGGAGGAAGGGAGGAGGGGGGTAGAGGAATAAGTTGTGTTTAATTGAGCAGAGCAATCAACTCACTAAAATTATTCGATGTTTTCACATCTAACTTAGATCGAAACTTTTTGTTTTATTTTGTTTCATCCCCCGGGAATTCTTTCTCTCCTAATTGTGTACGTTGGTCTAGTTACTACTGGGCAACCAATTGAGCTATACCTACAGGTCTTCTTCAAATGACGTGTTGCAATCATGGTGATGATATCTTAACCCTAGAACGTATTAAGGGATTACCAAGAGGACAAGGTCGGGGCACTATATTGTTATACCAACGGCCTTTTTCCTAAGGGGATTTATTATGGCCAGTAGAGGGGTCAATATTAAAAAAAATCTATAGCCAAACATACGTCGAATAAACTCGAAAAGAATGAATCGTCGATTTATTCAAACATCATTTTTAAAATTTAAATCTATGCTTTGTTTCAACAACAATACACCCACACAAAATTATGTTTTAATTATACCTTGCCCTGTAATATAGTATAGTTTATTCAAACCAGATCAAACATAATCACAATAATGCTATAATGCATAACAACATAAAATAACTCAGAATGATAGGTTTGGGACCCCAGTGAGGAACAGCTTGTTAACGGGACCCCTTTACTATTATAGCAAGGTGTAACATAATTACAATAAGTATAACCTTAGTAAAAATGATGTAATAATGAGAAATGAAACGAAATATGGAAATATCTTTACAAGCCAAATATGTTTCTTATTTTTAAAAGGCCAGAAGGAGTTCTTATCAAAGAATGACAGGCGCGATATATAAATTGGGATAAAGAAGCTTACATGCTCAAACCCCCCCCCCCCCTCCCCCACCTCGTCCTAAATCTACACCTGTACACACGCACAATTAAATACATCCAATTTCGAGGATGAAACTCACTCTTATTTCCCTTTCGGGTTGTAGTAATCTTTTTTCTTCTCCTGCATGATTCACAATATATACTTTATTTTCTTTGTCATTTTCTACGTCAATTCAACCATTATTTCGCCCATCTTTAACATGTTGAAAGCTTGTCAGTGCCTTACTCGCCGGGAGGTTTGTTTCGAATGTCATTGCAAGGCAGTTCGAGCTAACGATTAAACATGAAAGAAACGTTTTAAATAAATTTGTATCGTGTCGTAAAGGTTTCTCTTTTCTCTCCTTTTTGCATTATTATTTGGTTGTTTTCATTTAATATTTTCTATTTATGCAACAATGCTTAACATATAAATAAGGTTTTTATCTATTGAAGGTTTGATTCATGTGTTTATGTTTCGCTAGTCCATATACCACTGGTAATGAGAGCATCATTTGGAGGCATAATGCACAAAAAGTTTAATTTCGGTAAAATGTAATGTTTAATGTCAATATGGATCCCGTTAAGCACTTGCTCTTCTCTCCCCCCCCCCCCTCCCTCCGTCTCCCTTTCTCTCTCCGTCTCCCCCACCCCCTGTCTCTCTCTCTCATGATCTTTATCTTTTGCGGGCTATCTGTTTCTCTTTATTATCTCTCGTTCTCTTTAATTAATACACATACTCCCACACCCACACATTCTCTTTTAATTTGACAATCAGGCACTCACCTATCATTAGTGGGAAAGTGCGTGCGGTATCATATACTAAAAATGAAATTAATCCTTGACCGGGAACATTTTTTATCATAAGTGAGCGAATTCCGCTAACCACATTGCAAGAAATATTGGGTCAAATGTTTACCACCACGAGGGTAATTATGTGCCCAACCAATTTTGGGCAGTATTTTACCCAATGCGGGAAGCATATTGTCCAGTAAGGTTAACAATTAAGCAGCAATTACTTTAGAATCGGCAAAATTTTCATTACACTGGATAAATAGAAATGCCCAATGTTGGCTGAACACATTATTGTCCCTAAGGAGCACTTTTACCTAATACTTTTTTAAGAGTGCAGAGGTTACCGCCCTATACACACATGACTTTCACATATCATTAGTTTCCTATATGAAACGGTTTGAAATGAGGTGAGGAATTAACTGGGGACGTCCACGGTTGATGGGTAAAATATAAGAAAATGACCCCAGATGTTGGTCAGTGCAGAAACAACCACCCACACACCACATTCCCACACTTCCTTACACACACACACACACATACGCACGCAAGCACACACGCACATAAAAAACATTGTCCCTCGTCTTTACTCCACGTGTATCTCCTTTCATTTATAGATTAAACTATTATTAAATAAATTGGTATTGAACTAAAATAAAACTAATCAATATATTCATGTATTAATAGTATCTTTCCACTCTATGAATCATCTCCTTTCTCCGATCAAATCAATATACCTCTACGCTATATACCTAATTAAGGCAACTAAACTATTTAAAGCAAGTGCCGTATGGTGGTCAATAGCAAATGGCCATCCCAACGAGAAACGGGCTAGGGCGAGGTCAACTCTTCATGACTAATAATAATATAAAAATAATCCATTCCTTAGAAAATTTTTGGCGAGTTAGAATAGTGATCAATTAATATAAAAAAATAACAAGTTAAACGTAATAGATATGTTGTTCCAAGCTGAGGGTCTGGGATCTGTGGTAGGGGGTACATTTTAAAGGGATGGTCCAGGCTGGAGATATTTATATCTCAATAAAAAATTCTACCAAGAACTAAAACAATTGGATTGAAAACTGATTAGTTATCTATTACCGCCACTTACATTATCATAATGGAGACACATCATTTACACAAGTATGAAAAAATGAAACATTTATGATTTCATGTCATAAGATAAGAAAAATGAAAGTGGGGATGTGACATCATCAGCCCACCTAATGAACATTCATGACGATGTGCATATAACTGTTTTCACAAAATATTGATAAACTTTAAAAATGCAATAATTATCCGATTTTTCAGCATTTTGCTCTGTGAATTTCATTTTATTAATTTAGATATAAATATTTTCAGCCCGGACCACCCCTTTAAACAGTAATTGGCAAGCGAAACTGTGAAAGTAATATCAAGACTGGTGTTTCATCACTCAAGGAGAGCAATTCTCCTTGTAGGAAATCAAGGTAAACCAAGGTCTACGAGAAAAACATGAAGCGCAGGACAAGACTGGGCAGGCCTTGCACCCCCCCCGCCCCCATGGATCCGTGCCTGATGTTGTTTGCGAAGTGATTATCATATTTTCAAAATAACATGTTCAAACTCATCTTATCGTCATGAAAACCAAGACATTATTCATACTACGTTACAAAACTGTTTGTCCTGTCTGTGAAAATGAGGAAAGCAGCGCCCGAGGATGGTTCCCGACCTCGATTACGGATCTATAATGACGGGCAACAGGGGCGGATCCAGCTTTCGCCAATGGGGGGGGGGCGAAAAATGTCACTTCTTAGCTTTATTCTCACAAAGCATAAATAATGTCATATAAGCCCTAATTGAAAAGTAGAAGCGCGAGCTAATTTTTTAAAAGAAAATTTCATGTATTTTGTCCTGAAAATTGAACATTCTGAGCAATGTTTGTGATCATGAACAAGATGTGTATGTCACTAAATAATTACTGCGAGCGTGAATCGCGAGCAGAAATTTTTAATATTCGTTCTTGCCTGATGGAAAACAGACCGTAAGGACTGTTTGCAGTTACCCGTGGAAACAATACATATTTCAACAATCAGATAATGCGAGCGCGAAGCGCGAGCTGAAAATTTATGACATTTTGACCTTAAAAATTTGACATTCTATGAACTTTTTGTAATCATATTAAACAGAATAGGTATACATGGTATATACATAACTAAACATTTCATGCGAGCGCGAAGCGCGAGCGAAAAATATGAGATTTAGACTTAAAAACGGGACACACTATTCATAGTCCGTAAATCACAAAAAGGATTAATATTATATGAATAATGCGAGCCCGAAGCGCGAGAATATTTTTTTAATATTCTGATATGAAGCTGGATGATTCAAGCACGTTTTAAATAGAGAACAACCTGCGTGGTTTTGAGATTTAGACCTAGAATCTTGGCATGCTAGATACATTTCTTTCATGAAAATCAGTAAAGCGCAAGCGCAAGCTGAAAAATCGATGGCGATCTGAAGAGGGTCAATTTAAGCACTATTTCAAGCATGGTAGGAAATTGTGAAGTGGATAATGATTCGAGCGCGAAGCGCGACCCGATTTTTTCTTATTATTATTTAGACCAAGCACCCGGGGAAATTATAAGGACATTTTGTCATCATATGAAAATGACAAATTTTCCTATCCCTCTTCCTAAGCGCGAGATGAAACTTGTCGATCGATATTCCATTCTGAAAAAAGGAACAATTTCATTATTAGGAATTAATGAAACTGTTACCTTATTTATCTATCTAATATTGATGAGAGCTCGAAATCTGTTGATATTAAGGCCTGAAAATCGGACATTTTAAGCATTTTTTAAATATTGTTTTACGGTCAACTTGTGCACATATGGTAATCCTCCTATGGAGAGCTAATCGGCCGTTGATGGGCCGGTGCAGGAGACCCATGTGCAGGAGAATGTCATGATGCGCGCAGTTGCCGCTGCAGTAGCGTGGTTTACCTACATTGTGAACTAACATAACGCGGTGCCACTGCAAGTAGGCCTTGGATCGGGCCGGTCGTTATGAGGCTGTAAATTAAACATGGGTATAATACCTCCTTGATACTTTTCTTTCTGTTTTTCAGCGTTTCTCTCAAGTTAAAAGGACATGTTTTTGGTTGCCAAAAAATAGGGGGGGGTGGGGCGGGGCCGGCTCGGCCCCCTCTTGGATCCGCGCCTGGGCAATTCGTTGAAGAAAACATTGAAGAAATAAAAAGAAAAAAAACTTAAACAAGGTATTCATTCCTTAAAGGCGAAAGCGTTCCAATATATCACAAGATGTATGGAACAACAGTGCTGTTGTCAAAGTGAAACGTATATTTCTCGGCACTTTTTAGTCAAATTGTGCAATCTAGGGTGTCAAAATTGACACGAGCCGGCGTCTCTATAGGACCATACCCTGAGGTGGGGAAAATTACACCATAGAGATTGAACATACTTCCAAAGAGTGTAAAAGTAACGACCAAAGGTGTTGTTATGACACCTGTATGTGTTGAGCTAATGACAACAAATTAACACCGGAGTAAAACGTAGTGCTCCATGTACTGTATATCAACTAATGTCACAGTTAATACGCTGTTTAAAAATTAACAACGCTAATTATTAAATAAACCTTACTTGTTCAAAATTTTAAGCAACAAAGTTTAACTTTTATTGTTCAATTCTCAATAATTTAATCAAGGTTGTTAAAACTGTTAAACTACCATTGTAAGGTTCATATAGTAAAGGGCATTGTATAGAGTATTAAACAACATTTCATTTATTGTACATTACAGTTTTCGCTTTGCATAAAGGTTACTGACATGCCCAACATGTCCAATGCAAGAATCAAAGTATTTGTGAATTTGAGAGTGAATATATACCTCTCTCCTGAAAGAAATATATATAGATATATACACACACACACACATATATATATATATATATATATATATATATATATATATATATATATATATATATATATATATATATATATATATTAGTTTTTTTATTATACATACACGAATACCCTAGAAAATAAATTTGTGAAAATGCAACAATTGAACATTCGTTGATAAAGAGATAAATGAAACAAAATTTTCAAAAGACATATATAAAAACAAGTAGAAAGTTTAAGAATGAGTTAAATTAATGAACGTAACTTTCTTGTGAATTATTTGTATAAAGGATTCTTCCTTCTTTTTCATTCGGCTACAGTAGGTAAATATCGTCATTATATTGCATGTGGGTATACACCACTATTAGAATCAAAACAGTATCCGTTTTCCTATCACGTTTTCGCATTAGGGATACCATCTCGCTTGTCCATCTGGGTATATATGGCAATTATTAACAAGTGTTTGTCCAGGGAATATAACTCTTCTCTGTTATCAATCCTTTCTCTGGCTTAATGAGCATACAAAAGGTGATCAGTGACCTTTGAGATTTGACGCAAATATACCAGATCCATAATGCTATGAATATTTTTTTTAATGGATATAGGCAAAGGTCTAGGTCTTAAATATTTCCATAATGACATTACAGATGAATGAGCTTACTGATATTTGATTATCTTGGAAACAAGTAGTCGTTTTCGCTTTGTTTGTGCTACGTCTGTTACCGCTCTTTCAGACGGTAAAAAATTGTAATAAATGATGATTCCAGTGGAAAGTATGGGAAATTACGATTTTTTAGCACGTGTGAAACCAAACTAGAATCCCGAACGCTAATTACAATCACGATATCAATTTCTACTCCAAAGGTGAATTCAGTTTCACTCAAATTACGGTACGAATTTTACTTGTGAAAGGCTTGACCTCCAAAACATCTTTTGGGGAGGAGCTTACGTGTCCTTTAAAGCACTTCCGTAGATAATACAATTGTCATACACTCATCGTATCTATATGCAGTGCTTTAATTGACAAGTCACCAAGGGCACATACCGCCTTTGCTCGGGAATTCGAATTCAAATCACGGTTTCCGAGTGAGCGTGTAAAAGGTCCGATGATTCTAAAGACGAATTGCAATCATCAATACAATAATGATTCAAGATTAACGTGTGAAAAGGCCATGAGTGCTTTGTTTGTACTCACAGGTTCGCTGTGAACTTTGATTTTGAGCTGTGATGTACATGCGTTATGTATTTTAATGATGTTATGTAGGTCACTGGCCCAATGTTCTTTTGATTATGACGTCATACTGCGGAAATCGACAGGAGGTGGTCATTGAAGCGTGGTATTGACACAAAACGATGTGAAGTTGTGCATGAACTCCCAAACACCATGCACGTTCATACTCAAACATGAGATGGACTGTCCAAAGGCTGCGGTCTACATTGCATATTCCTCTTTTAGAAAAAGATTTATTTTCAAAACTGGAAACAGCAAGATGATGATTTAAAGGGAAATTCACCTTAGTCATAAAATATTTTGTGAGAAAGGGGACAAATGCAAGGGCGTAGGCTGGTTTGAGCATGGGGAGGTGCACATCCTGGGGAGGTAGAATTAAGGTGGTATATAGGGGGTGCACATCTTGGGGAGGTGGAAAATCAGCTGTTGAAAGCAGAAGAAGGGGTACAAATTTCGTTTTGCTTGCCAGTGTCGGTACTCCTCTGCCTCGGCGGGAGGGTGCACGTGTACCCAGCACCCCCAGTCTACGCCCTTGAAATAAGCAAAGCAGAATGGTGAAAGTGTGAGAGAAATCGAATAAGGAATAAGAAAGTTATGGCTGCTTTAAAATTGAGATCACTAAGACTATGCAAATTTCAAATTGGCAACTGGGTAAGTAAATGATGACAAGGGGCAAGGACAACTTCCCCAAAGGTTATGTATTTTATTATCAGGGATTTCTGGTTTGTTCCAAAGTACTTTTTTCCCTAGGGCAGTAATCAAAATAAAACCCATGCAGCATAATGTTTTATGTCCTCAAGAAAGGTGAATGTAATTTGAAGTAAAAAAAATACATTTAAGCCATTATGTGTAATGGAGTACATTGAAGAATAGTTCTTGCCTTACTTCATGCCATCACAGCTACGGCCAATTTGAAGTGTCCATCGGTATAATGATTACCAATTTTTACGGTTTTTACAAATTCATAACTTTCTTATTATTTGTCCGATTTTGTTTAAACTTTCACCCATCAATTTTATGATTTTTCATTTTTCCTCTAAAATCGACTTTTTATTTGGGATGGATTCTTCTTCAAGGGACACCCTGTGACCACCCCTCCCTCCTGCTTTATTCAAAATATACATTGAACCAGTTCCCTTTTCAAAGTGAAACTTCCTGTCTTTTATTTTCCTTTTATTTTTCATTTTCATTTCATTTATTTCTTTATTCATTACTCTTATTTTTTCATTTAATTTATTTATGTATTTATTTATTTATCCTTATTTATTTATTTATTTATTATTATTGATTTTTGAGGGGGATCCTACCTGCCATATTCTCTCTTTATGGGGGGACGAAGTTCCCTATTGTATGTGAAACAATAGAATCATTTTGTAGCTCATTCTAGAAACCCTGGATACGCGCCTTAAAGGACAACCCCTCCCCTCCCCCAACAAAAAGTTAGTCTGAATACAAACGGAAATATCAAGCAAGCATAAAACTGAAAATCTCATCAAATCGGATGTACAATAAAAAAGATTTAACATTTTAAACTTTTGCCCAATTTCACATAATATTCATATTCACATCCTGGTCGGTATTCAAATGAAGGGACTGATGAGATCATCCACTCACTATCTCTTTTGTATTTTATTACATGGAATATGAAATATTCTAATTCTCTCCTCGTTGTCATTCGAAGCAAAGCTTTATTCCTCCCTGAACATGTGTAATTATCATTGCTTTAACATTTTGTGGTTCTAACAAGAGGGCTTTATTGTCAAATCTGTAAAAAATGAAATATTAATTCAACAAAAAACAACAAAAGAAATAGTGATTGATGGACATCGGCGACTCTCTCACTTGCATATCACTGAGTTGCGCAGCATGTAACCTTTTTGTGAAAATAAGCAAAACTTTAAAATGTCATGACTTTCTTATTTTATATCGGATTTTGATGAATCTTTCAGTGTTATGCTTGTTTGATTTTTCTTTTTTTCTTTAAATCAACTTTTTTCTAGGGTGGACTTGACTTTTGAACCAATAGAAATATATTTATAAAGCGATAGACGTTAAGATCAATAGCACTAAACGAGTAATGGACGACCGGGGGACATGCAACGAAAGTAGAGAATTGAAAGTCAAAGTGTAATCCAGTATTTTTATGCCATCTTTCGTTGTTTCAATCGAGCACAGTTGAACAATTAGAATCAAAGGCAGAAACCCGATCGCGGCGTTGACGTCCATGCAGAAATCATCACAATGATGGAAACACTATCGTGATCGGCAAACAATTGAATAAATTTCATTGACGTATTCGTGCAGTTTATCATTCTCGCACTCAAAATAGTGTAACGTGTCCCTGGCCTGCTCTAGGCGATGGATGGGGGAGATAAAGAGTTGAATGACAGACAGGGAAAGATTGGAATATTGAAAAGCATTCTGAGACATCGAGGCGACATCTTTCACAAAACGGCGTGCAGGATCGAGAAAGCAGTTTTTTATCAAATTAGGAATTCATCCTGATTTACAGCTATTTTGTTTCGGTACACTGCAAAAACTCCGGAGTTGATTTACCACCAGCCCGGAATGACACTAAAGACATGGGCCGCGGAAGCGGGGGGGGGGGGGGGGGGGGCTGGGGTATTCAGCCCCCCCCCACTTTTTTTTTCCAAAACCGTGTACAAAAACGTCATAATGACCATATGATTGTGATTTTTGCATGGTCAGCCCCCCCCCCCCCCTTGAAAACTGTTCCGCGGCCGCGCCCCTGAAAGAAGTGTTAAACAATACCAGTTTGGTTTTGGAATAACACCAGATAAGCGTTTATACAAGACCAATTAGCATTAAACCAGCATCGGTTTGATTCCAAACTGATGTTGTTTCAATACTTCTCTGGTGTGGACATACACAGTAAAAAAAAATTATACAACGCTGTTTACTATATGAACCTTACAGTAATTGTTTAAACAGTTTAAACAAGTGTTAAGCAACGAAGTTTAGTTTTCAATATATAATCTTTAATAAATTAAACATGATTGTTTAAACGGTTAGACAAATACTGTAAGGTTCATATAGTAAACAGCGTTGTATAAAATCTTAAACAGCGTTTTTACTGTGTAATAGATTCCGGACTGGTAGTAAATCAACACCGGAGTTTTTGCAGAGTAAGAAGGGGTCGTTAATTGTGTAACAAACCTTTATAAAGCATGTTAGCAAACCGCACAGAATCATCTCTTCCTTACTTTCTTAACACCATGATTTGTATAATCGTGTTTATTTTTATCGATCGAAAAAAAACCTTGCCAGATAATCGGGCAAAATATGAAATTTCGTGTACAAAATACGTGGAGAAGTACAAAATTTGTCAATTCCGGAGCAATTGCCATTTTGATGATCGCTGTAGAAAATAAATTGTAACTTCTCTCGATGGAATTTTCTTTTACTATATTGCTTCTCTCTATCGTGTCCATCTCCTATTTTCATTACATTTTGTTTTTTCCCAAAAGGGTTTCATAATTCTCCTTTAACGAAACCTGAACCTGGAAACGATAACAATCTTCTGTTAGTATACATGCCATTAGAATTCATGAGGCGATTTATTATATTATTTATGTGCACTAATGCATCGTTATAACAAATACTTAGATATCGTGTAGTTCGCTCTTGGCACAGTTGTAATAAAATTGTAAATATTATCAGAAAAGCTGCAATTTGAAAAAATAAATGTATTTTTGTAAACTGTGTGATCATATCCGATTTGTAAATGTTTGCAAGCCAAAGGGTATGCAAAATTACATTATACCGTCCAGCGAGTAAGATAGGTACTGAGAGCATGTATAGACGACAGTGTATGACGAATGTAATTTTGTAGTTTTAATAAGTCCTTCACTATTTTATCGTTAATGAATGTTTTTTATTACTATTTACGAAAGCAAAAACAAAACACAACGAGTTCCACAATCGAGGAAAAAGGAGCAAAAGTAAACTAAGATTAAGATGTGTACGAAAGGGGGGGGGAGATAAATAATGAAAATGATCATGGTTATATAGCGCTTAACACTAACTTTATCTGAAGGCTCTAAGCGCTCTACACTAATGCTGAGTAATTCCCCTGCCTTTAGCGTTTCAAGGAATAAATTCTTGCCAGGTACCCATTCACCTCACCTGGGTTGAGTGCAGCAGAATGTGGGTATATTTCTTGCTGATGGAAAACGCGCCATGGCTTGGAATCGAACCCACGTCCCCTCAGATTGAAAGATGAGAGTCATAATCACTAGACCACTACGCCCCCAATACAATATATAATTTTCTTGATATTATATTAAAATCCGTCATAAATTAGATTTTTATTTACATGTATCGGCATGCTTTTCAGCAATACTTTTGATTTGATACATTGTTTCTAGTATTGTTAATTTTCCCATTTACCTTCTAATCTTTTTCTTTCTTCTTATTCCTTTTCCTCTTCTGTTCTCGTCTAACGAGCTTCCTGACACCCGTTGTAGCACTCACACAATCATCTTATTTTCACTTCGGCAGCACCATACGCACGCTACTTGCATGTGAAGTGTTCTTAATCGTTTCTCATACACCGTTTGTCCTGGATGCTGCATCAATTATGCAAGCGTTTCCGGCGGCTAAATTGTAATGATGTACTTTCCGTTGACGATGTTTCTTCGAGTTTGACGTGCCTGGGAGAACCAGGCGTCGTGTGTACAAAGCGCTATTCTACCCTCTCCAATTTCCCGACAATTTGCACCATTGCCTCTCCAATCCATCACTGGTGTAGAAAATTGTTGTTTGCCATGTTTGTGTTATTTGAATAATAGAATGATAATAACAATGCTTGGTTCTTAATAATAGCGAATCACAAATAGCAAACTGCATTTCCCTTATGCGCTCAAAGTATAAGAAAAGTAAGGTAAAGCTAGGAGACGTGAAAGGAACATTCAATATTGGACACTGGGTTCACTGGAATAATGATTTAAGTGTTGAGTTAAGTTTCCCTTAACATGTTTTAAAGAAGTGCAGTTTCAATAACGAACAGGCCTGACAAATTTTCTCTGTCGGTGATTACGGAAAGAGGCTTATAGAACCATATTCAGGGAATGTTAGTCCCCCCACCCCCGGCAGTGAAATGAAATCATCACCGCTGATGATTTTCTTTCGACGTGTCCACACAATGTCTGCATTTTCAAAATATTTTCACTGGCAGTTGAAATGATGATTATGCTTATTCTATAATTGCATCGTCGTGTGGGAGCGGAGCCGGTAGCCATGGCAACAAATATAATACTTAGAGCCTCACTGAATAAAACTAATGGGGGTAATGGAATACACTGCAAAAATTTCGGTGTTGATTTAACACCCGGAATCTATATCTGTCCACACCAGCAAAGTGTTAAACAACACCAGTTTGGTTTTCGTCTAACACCAGATATTGTGTTTAAACAACACCAATTAGTATTAAAATAGCATCGGTTTTATTCCAAACTGGTGTTATTTCAATACTTCTTTCGTGTGGACAGATAAAGATTCCGGGCTGGTGTTAAATGTTAAATCAACACCAGAGTTTTTGCAGTGTATAGAGCGGTGTATAGTGCGCTATGTGTTTTTTATATGGACCCTCGACTCAAGATGATGTATCATTTAGACGTCTCTGCTGCACTCAACCCAGGTGAGGTGAATGGGTATTCGGCAGGATATTCATTGAATGTACCTATCAAACGCCTTTTAGCAGCCAAATAATCACAAATAAGTCAAAAATGGAAATAGAATAGGCGCTGTTTATATTCTATTATATATATATGGTTATGATGGTGTTTATATTTTATTATATATATATATATATATATATTTATATATATATATATATATATATGTGTAAAGTTATACATGTACAACAGCTTTGGCAACTCTTTTATTTAAATATTGTAAAGAAATGGATGAAGAGAACAATGGTAGGCGTAGCTTAAATCAAGGTTCCCCAGAGCTATCTACCCTTTGGAAAAATTGGTGATGCCGAAAAAATGTCTCTGCCGGGAATCGAACCCGGGCCCCCAGCTTTGAACGCCAGTGCCTTAACCACTAGACCACAGAGACGGGTTAGTGGCTAGGGCGACCCCGATCCGATTGACCGTCAGATAGACAGATTTTCGACACTATACCAATTATAATTTCCTTTGTCGGGTGAAGGTGGGTTTCGAACAATGACAAGCCGCCATGCTTCAGCTGGATCAAAGCTATTGCTTTGATACAGTACACGAGAAAGTATACAAATGTGTAAAGTTATACATGTACAACAGCTTTGGCAACTCTTTTATTTAAATATTGTAAAAGAAGCAAATCGTTTTTGGGAGGTGGTGTTTGTTGTAAGATATCATAGAATATGAGTATATAGCCCATAATAATAAAAACACACAAATTTACTTTAACTAGAAACAATAATTTGAAATACCACCCAGTGAGATATGTTTATTGAAATTTAATTGAGTGTTTTCATTGTTGCAATTAAAATGATTGTGAAACGCTTTGGCGTTCCATATTCAAGTGGATCACAAATGCGTTTGTGGCTTGGTGAGGCATGTAGATTTATACTAAAAAAATCAGTACGCTTGATTTAAAGTTCATTACGTTGGGTTTGGAAAAGTAGAATGAAATGAATAAGATCGAGCTCGACGATGCGATGATGGGGTTTTCCCCTTTTTTATTCTGGATTTTTTTTTAAATAGGCATTCAAAGATACGGATTTGTACTTACTCTTCATATACATGCATGGAATTTTTGATAGAGCGTGAAATTAAGGGTAAAGATTTATGTGAAGAATAATGATCGAATACTGACATTTACAAGAGATTGCGAGTTTCTTTGCAAAAGCTTGCCATTTTCTTTGCAAAAGCTTGAAAAGCAAAATCTAAAATAGGTGAATAGAAGGTGACATTTTTATTTTTCTTACGGCGTGGTATTGATAACAACGGCTGGCTCTATACTGCTCCCCCCCCCCAAAAAAAAAAAGAGAAGAGAACAAAGGAGAACAAGGGTAAAGGAGAGAAAAAAGAGGAAGAGTAATTATACTGAGGGAGGTTTGGACTAGCCACGTAGCAATGAATGTCTCTGTTATCAGTGACGTAATGAGTACAGAATTCTAAGGATTCCAGAAATGAGGTATGGGGCGAAATTCTATAGCTGCTCTCGGGCGAAGCAAGCGAGCAATAATTTCCACCTTTTCAATACAATACAAGAATCTATTTTCGTGAAAGATTGTGATATTATAATATTTTTAATTTCCTTTTCTTTCTTTTTCTGCATGCATTTTTCTTGGTTAGGAAGCTTTTGGGGGGCAAGGCCCGTAGCCCCCCCCCCCCTCCCCCATCGTTTTGCCAGTGCCTGTTAATTAGTTGACATAATTAAGTCCATTTTGGTTGTTTACTAACTCGAATCAAAATAAACTGTCGCCCCTAAAATTCCTCTGTAGGGCCATGCATTATGGTTCAAGGCATGGCCACACAGAGAAATTTTTCCTGTTGGGGGCGGGGGGAAATTGCAATGAATTTTTGACAATTTATTGCATTTTCTTCGTTTTGGGGGATTTGTGGGGGCGGCCGCGTACCCTAGCAAACACTGCGTACAGTCATGATTCAGGGGCTAAGTAATGGCCTCGTTACTGTGAGGCCCCAGGATAAAAATCGTGTCGATTAGCTATATAAGTGCCCTTTTGTGAGGCATTAATCCTCATTACTGTCAATTATGATTTAAGGACGTAGGTTCCCTAGCTGATTAGCATAGTAGCACACATATGATTTAGCAGTCACGCAAAAGAAACACTCGCAAATCAATATTCAATAAAATCTGAGAATGTATGCCATTATCTAGATCTATTAGAAATAAATAATTTTTTTAAATCCTTCCCTAAACTGGGGTAAAAATAATTATTCCACCATTATGACCAACAGTGTACCTTGACATTGCAGTATGATTGATGAATAAATATTTTTTTCATTATTTTTTTTCTTCCATATCAGCAACAGACCATACATACTCGGCAGATTGTGCTCAATCCAGACAAAGCAAACATGGCTCACAATTTTGAACTGCTGTGCCGTCTTGCAAGAGAGTGAGGTATGTCTTATCAATTCATATTAAAAAAAAATTAAATGTCATTAAAATGGCCTTTTTTAATAAAATATTATTTCTGGGATTTGAATTCATCATGTAATTGTAAATGTATCATGTGACATGTATGTTACTTTTTCATTCTTGTCATAGTAATTGACAAAAAAGAAGAGGGGGGGGACCTTGCTTGTGTGTTATTAACATATATATTTGTCTACTGGTCACTTTGACACTAGGCTTGTTGATCTCCAATTAATCCTGACATTTTGTTGAATATTTATTTAAAAGAGAGAAAGAAAGCATTGTCAGTCTGATGAATGCCGGGGGGGGGGTAGAAAAAAAGGTTTAATGAGACTTTGATGAAGATTCATGAAAATATGTTATTCGAAAGTCACTCGCAAGCAATAACCTCTATTTGTGTAAACAAAGTTCCATAAAATTAGTGCCTTGCCTTCATTATTAAAGCCAATTGAAAGTGATTCAGTAAATCAGTTTTCATAGAAGCATCTCTATGACGTGCGTGGTTTGATCAATGATGATGATCAGCAACAATTGGCAGGTTTTTCTTCTTCACCTTTACAAGTAGGTAAATAGAAAAGCTACTCATGTCAATTAGAATTTTTATCCTATCTTTTTTTAAGGATTTCTGTATAATCTTTCACATTCTGTTCCTCATTTTAAACACTTTTGAATTAAATGAAATTCAAAGAGTAAATTGCCCATTCATGGTGACTCTTAAACACAATCTTTCAACTTCCATGCAGATTCAGCAACACATAGAAAGACCACAGCATGGATTAAGAGACAGGAAGAATCCATTTGAATACTACGAGGATGAACCTCTCAGAGTGGGGTACCAACAGAGAGAACCACACATTGCCTGTCATGTTACAGGTTTTGACAGGACTTTCTTTTATGTCATTGGTGAGTTTTCATGTGCGAACTATAAAGCAGAGGGTAATTGGGGGGGGGGGGTCAAATTATGTTCTATGAAAGTGATTTTCCAGGCCAAAAATGATGAGATTTTGATAAAGAACAATTCGACTAGCAAAAACCATCAATATTGGATGGAGAATTATGAATTGATTCAGTTTTAAAGTTTTACATAACTTGGGGGAAACAGTTCTGTGTATCTCATATGCAATATTCATATCCCCACTTGTTCTCTAGTGATCTGAAATTATAATCATTAATTTTTTCTTCCAGGAATGTAAAAATGGGGTTGACTGCTGATTATATAATTAAGATAGTTATTGCAAGTTCAGAATAATGTAAGGATCAAGGATTGGAAGTATCTAGTCATGAAAATTAAGTTTTATGTTTTGCTTAGCATGCAGATTTTCCATTGAGTAATTGTCGCCAGAGCAAATATCATGGAACCCTTGTACATTCATGTGTGGAAAATGTGTGGATGTGACATCATCAGGCTATTTCTTGCATATTCATGAAAACATGCACATGTTTTACAGAAATAATTAATGCAAAACCTAATATTCATTATTAATCATCCAAAGTGTATGATTTTTGTTTCTGCTTTCAGCCAGGAGTACTAGTAACCCCTTACAGGGGAGGGGGAGTGTTGGGGGTATTTCACAGAAAGGTTTTTGTCGGAATGAAACACGTAACCCTTTGGGTTGGAAATAGGTGGGGATTTTATTTTTCTCTCATTTTTTACAATGTAGCAACATTTTTTAATACAAAATGTCATATTCAAGTGGGAAATTATCATGAAGGATGATTTATAACCACTCAAAAAGAAATATTGGTATGTCATTTCAGCTAGAGAGATATTCTCCATTTTGCATGGATTGTTATTGCAGTAGAGTTTTTTTTTAATGAATTGAAGAAAAATCTCTTTAAGCAGTTCCAGTGCATCATAAACATCAGGTCATAACAGAAGCACAATGTTTGCAAACGTAAATGGTAAAGTATCAATTGGCTTTCATATCAATAAACCAATTACATAACATCACTTATCATTCGATAACTAAAGGTACCTTTTAGAAGATGCAAGCAGACGAAGCAACTATATCACAGTCATCCGTGTGCAGAATCATCAAAGATTTTTCTGAGGCAATAGCAAGGAGTAACAGTGAATAAAGTTTCCAATGACGAGAAATTCAAACCACCCAGTGACAATTTGATGATTGCTACAGGTTTCCAAGAGTCATAGGTGCTATCGATTGGGGCCAAGTCTACATCAGGAGTCCTGATGGGGAACAAGCCCTGTACTTAGCAGGAAGAAAAGGTCTTCTGTAAATGTATAGGTTGGTATACTCACTCAGTTTTCAATGTGATATTCTCTGTATTCAACACCTACTAGAGGTATGTGATAATGAAGAAAAAATATATTGGCCCCTACTACATGTCTTTTACTGTCTTTTATCAAGTTTCAATGTTGTTGGTCAAATTTTTTTCTAATTTTATACTCTTAATATGTGAAATAAGACAATTTCAAAGATTTCACTGAAGAAAAAAAATATAGATAATCTGCTAACTTTCCTATTGCAGGAGAAATGAAAAATAGAAAATATGCATTTTGCTTATTCAGGTAAAGGATGTATTAATTGCTTGATCAACGAAGATATATTTCCAGAAAGAATACCGAAGAGCAAATTTTCTAATATTCATTTTGTTTTGATCCTTATTGCAGGTATCCGTTGCTCCTCTCTTTGATGAATTCCTGCCTGCATTCTGTTGTCAATAGAAAAGGACGGTGTGCTACGGGTATTAAGCATTCCATTGGATTATCTGTGCATGAAAGTGGACACTTGTGATAAAAATATGGTAGCTTGGTTGATAGGATGTATTCATGCATTCCGATTTATCATTAGTGATCAAATGACCATCTTGCTTCTTAAATCCCAAAATCACAACATTTTTCTTGTTTGACAAAAGGTTTGGGACGTGAATTCCAGGATATAAATGACACACATGATGGGCTAATGTATAAGCAGGGACACGAGAGGTATAAGCAACATTTTTTTTGCTTAATTAAGTTTGGCATGAGATGGACTTGGTCTTTTTTATGATTCAAGTCGATTTTATACCAAGTTTGTTTTAATCAACAATCAATGTTTGAAGCCTCATGATTTCAATTTTAAAACCTCTTTGTTAATTAAACAGTCATTTTTCTTAGCATATGCAGCTTCTTAATTTATCAAATTTAAATTATAAAATGTCATTTTTGCTGAATATCCTTTTTTCCACCTATTTTCATAGACCCTAAGATACATTTCTGTAGTAAGCACTATAAATACATTGCAAGCTATTATCATTTGTTTGATATTACTATTTTATAGAATCATCCTTTAATTTCTTTCAGAAATATATTTGACAAATTACTTGTGATATTCATGCTTTAGCTGTAGAGTTTAAAATCTTCATTAAACTTTTTTTAATCCATTGTTTATCTATTTTTATTCCGAGTTTCTGATGCATTGTTAAGAAAACGTAAACAGTCTATTCAATCTTCGTATCATTATGTAAAGAATATCAATCTACCTTAAAAAGTAATGCACTAAATAAACTGCTCTGTCTACTACACATGTACATATAAGTTTTGATTTTAAAGGTCAAGTCCTCCCCAGAAAAAATTCGATTTGAATTAATAGAAAAAAATCAACCGAGCATAATGCTGAAAATTTCATCAAAATCGGTTGTAAAATAGGAACGTTATGACATTTTTAGATTTGGCTTATTTTTCACAACACAGTTATATGCACAGATCAGTGACATGCAAATGAGACAGTCAATGACGTCCTTCACTATTTCTTTTGTTTTTGTTGCTTGAATTGTACAATATTTCATTTTTTACAGATTTGACATTGAGGTCCAACTTGATTAAACCAAAATTATAGTATTAAAATAATGCAAATCCCACATGTTCGGGGGGGGGGGGGGGACTAATCTTGGTTTCACTTGACAATGAAGAGAAAATTTGAATATTTCATCTAGTAGAATAAAAAGAAATAGTTTGCATGCCGACTGGGATGTACATATAAGTGTGTGGTCAAGCGAAACTTTAAAAATGTCATAATTTAATATCTTTACATCAGATTTTGATGAAATTTTCAGTGTTACGCTTGTTGGGTTTTTCTCTTTTTATTCAAATCAACTTTGTGGGGGTGGACTTGTCCTTTTATATCGTTTTCAAGTAATTGTGTCAGGAGAAAACAAAAATGAAATTCTTTTATCAATTCTGTCCATATGCTGCATGGTTCATCGTTCTTGCAGGAGGCAAAAAATAAATTTATATAAGAAAGACTTATTTTATTTACTTTCAGATAAAAATTGTGCTAAGGAGAGATTAAGGTTATGTGTAAGGCAGGGGTGGTGGTAATGGTATGTTGGTTAAGGTTGTTTATGAAGAAAGTCAAGTGATTGCTTGCTTGTGCAGGAGGATATACTTCAAGAAACTTGTTGTAGGGTATAATGCAAAATTATTATAATATAATTTAATTGAGAGAAAAGTATTTGGCACGTTAAGATGCACAATAATGTACATGTGATTGAAGCAAATGTGATTGAAGCAAATGAGAAATGAAAGGAGTAAAGGTAGCTACATGTGTCAATGAAAGAATGGCCAGTGGTGTTATAGTATAAATCTTTGTTTAAAAGTTATTTTATTTAAGGAAATTTAGTCCGTTCAGTTTGAAAGTATAGAGGGAGGACCATGGACCACTGACCATGGAAAAAAGTCCCCCCCCAAAAAAAAAAAAAAAAATATTATAACCAAGGAAAAAAAAGAAAGGTGAAACACATTTTTTCTGAATATTATGTCAAATCTATCACAAAATTGGATATTTGATACTAAAATTTTGGATATTTTTCCTTGCTCGCAATTTTTTATTTTACCCGATACGCCATATATTTAGCCCCCTCAAAATTTTGGGCCTAATACGTACGCCACTGATATTTCCCCAATTTCAAATATATTATTATGATTGGGTGGAATACCCTTTACACTTATCCAGGGTTGATAAGTCTTTATTTTTCTGATAAGGAAATTGTGTTTCCTTTAAGGAAAAAAATACTGCAAGCATGGTGAATAGCTTGACCCCCCCCCCCCCCTCCAAAGCAAATTGGAGTATATAGGTTAAGGTTGGGAATAATGCGATTGCAAGAGTGACCAGTGAGTGTGGAGGAGCTACTAATGAGTATCTCAGCTCCTTTTAGAGATGTTGGTAGAACTGACGTATGGAGTAGGGAGGGGGGGCTTGGGGCTCTTGCCCCCCCTAAAAAAAAAAAAAAAATTCACGACCAAGAAAAAGATAAAAGAAATGAGGGTGAAATAGAATATTTTTTTGATATTATGTGAAAATCTAACACAAACTAGAATTTTAATGTCAATTTTGAAAAAATTTTGCTCGCTTAATTTTTTTTTTTTTAATCAATTTATCGAGATACACCATATAAAAATACGAGAATAAATAAATGAATTGAAAATATTACTTCGAATGGGAAAGTCAATTCTGAGGGAAAGGAAAAGAGGCACGCTTGTGGCCGTGGATGTCGCTCCGCCCCACGCGACGCTGGCCCCACCATTTACCAGTACATAACCCAAACAAAGATTCAATTCCATATTTCCATTTTCTATCAAAGCTAGCTCCGGGCAAAGTTCCACCGGACTTCGATAAGGTAGGTAGGATTATACAATCAGATTGGTTATGATTTAATTCAAACAAATGTGCACTTGATCTAGATGTAATTGGCGTGTAACTTTAGATTTATTTTTCCGTAGATCTAAGTAACTTCCTCAGGCCTAAAACGCAGTTACGGCACGCTATTATAGGCCTAGATCCACGTCAAACTGCACTGTAATACGATGGCGATCGATCTGGACTTCATATTAGACCAAAAAGGCAAAAAAAAAAAAAACACTTTGGTCTCTGTCATTGTTCCGCTGGACTCCGTTGCCTCCACTAACCAATTGAGAAATAAGAAATTGAAAAAAAATGTGTAAAACCCCCTCGAAAAAGCCGGCTGCTGCGCGCAGCTGTCTAAAAAGGTTAAAACTTCATCACGTTGTAGTGCACCTACCGCACGGTACCGTACATTGACGGAGTTTGAACTTCTCGATACGGTACGATGCTGCAGGCGCAGTCGAGCTAGCTCGCATGCAGGCAGCGCTAACGTTAGTCCGAACCTAAGTTGGTAAATATTAACAAATAAGTAATGACAATGTTCGTTGTCAACACCTCATTGCTAAGAAATTCAAGTTCATGCTGCTGATACATGATTTTAGGGTTGAGTTCTGCTTCCTAACTCATGTGATGCAATGGCGACATTTCATATGGCCCTAGCAGACGAAACTCTCAAATACGGCACTGAGCATGCTCAGTACTGCTTTATTACACTGAGCATGCTCAGTGCAGTGTTATAATAGTATGCTAGCTTCAGTCCATGATTTAATCCATGGACTAAAGTTATGACCGGGGTATAACTCAGCCGTGGGTTAAATTTAGCACCGGGTGCTAAAGTTAGTCCATGGATTAGTTAGTCCACCGTTTGTGAATAGCGCGGTGGACTAACTTTATACCCCGGTATTAGTTAACCCCCGACTAAATTTAACCCCGGTATAACTTTAGTCCACCTTTGTGAATTCGGGCCTCTATGTCCAGGTCCTAGGTCAAAATAATAATGAAGATATCAGCTCGCGCTTCACACTCGCATCATTTATTAAGTGCTTTCCACATCCACTTCACAATTTCCATACACAATGCTTTAGATAGTGCTCAAATTCACCATTTTCATACCGGAATATCAAGTATTTTCCGCTCGCGCTTCGCGCTCGCATTGCTTTTTCGATGAGATTAATATCATGCTCAATATAGGCTGATATGGAGCTTAAAATATCAAGTTTCGAAGTCAATATACAAAACATATTTCATCTCGGATATCGAGCTTTCATTATTTTTTAATTTACAAATTGATTTTTCAAGTGCTCTGTAAAATGTCCGTTTTATGGTCTAAATATTAATATTTTCAGCTCACGGTGCTCGGTCGCATTATTTGATTTGCATAGGCCTACTTCTTTATAAATTCTTACAAACCGTCCTTAAAATGCACCTTAAACGAATTGTATACTATCATGATTGCCAATTTGTATAGAAAAAACACTGTATTTGATTATGTCATATTGTTTACAATTTAGTAAATTTGGTACTTAATTTCCTTCTTTAATGTTTAATTGCCTTCACCCAAGAATAATACACACAAACACACCTTGTAATTTACAAGGTGTTCTTGTGTGTATTATCTTTGCATAAAGTTTTTTAGCTAACTGTATTAAGTTATAAAGCCACATCTTAATCTGGAATGTGCACCAATTGTTTCATAATTCTTAGCTTCTTGTTAGTTGAACTGTTAAAAAAACAGATTTATAGGTCTACTTGACAGTGTTAGTGTTCATAGTTGCGTTATCGACTTTCAATTTTTCTACCTATTAAGGTGTTTTTTTTACGTTTTATCTATTTGCCTGATTTCTTACCTGAAATTAAACCCAAAATAAATATTTAAAAAAATCAGATCAGTTGGAATCAGGGATATTCAGCATATGTGATTATTATGACTAATCGTGTTCAATTGTTCTATGAAAACTTAGAATGAGGGCCAGTTTACAAATTTTCTGATGTATATATGCATAGCCAAACGGGAGGTTTCGGGTGCAAGCCCCCCCCCCCCATTTTTCATGATGCAGAAGGCGCCGCTAAACAAAAACAAAAAAGGAAAAAAGAAGAAAGTGAGAAAACAGGAGAAAGAGCAATATAAAAGAGAAAGAAAAAGTTATTAAAGTAAGATAAAGTAGAAAATATTTCGGAAACCTGTGCCACCAACCAAAACTTACAATGGGTCCCGCCTTATTCTAACATTGATGCTGGAGAGAAGGGGGGATTTTCTGAAGGTAATTGTCTGGGGGGTAATTGTCCGGGGGGGTAGTTGTCCAGGGGGTAATTTTCCGGGGGGTAATTGTCCTCGGGGGGTAGTTGTCCTCGGGGGGTAATTGTCCGGGGGGTAATTGTCCGGGGGGTAATTGTCCTTGGGGGGTAATTGTCCGGGGGGTAGTTGTCAGGGGGGTAATTGTCCGGGGGGTAGTTGTCCGGGGGGTAATTGTCCGGGGGGTAATTGTCCGGGGGTAATTGTCCGGGGGGTCATTGTCCTCGGGGGGTAGTTGTCATCGGGGGGGTAATTGTCCGGGGGGTAATTGTCCTCGGGGGGTAATTGTCCGGGGGGTAGTTGTCCGGGGGGTGATTGTCCAGGGGGTAGTTGTCCTAGAACCAAAATAATCAATTTCCGTGGGCACGTTCACATCTCACTTAGATTACAATGAGATCTAGTGAAGATGTGAACATAGTATTTCTCCTGGATTATTTATTTTAACACAATTATACTCTGATGTAGAGTGAAAATATCTTACAAACTCGATAAACAGCGTTTAATTTTCACATTACTTATTTAGAAGGGGGTATTGCACATTCCAAATAACCAACAACAGTTAGGCCTATACATTCTATAAAATATTGGGTAAAAATGCTCCATAGAGGTAATTATGTGTCCAACCAACATTGGGCATTTTAATTTATCCAGTTTGATGAAAATTTTGCCCATTCTAAGTAATTGCTGCTTATTATTATTTTTTTACCTTACTGGACAATATGTTTCCCGCATTGGGTAAAATATTGCCCTAAATTGGTTGGACACGTAATTACCCTCGTGCTAGTTAAGATTTTACAAAATATTTTTTACAGTGTAGATGGTTATTCTTTTTTACATTTTTATTTAAAAAATCCAAGTTTGTGATAGATTTTGACATAATATTCAGAAGATATCATATTTCACCCGTATCCCTTTCCTTTTCTTTTATTTCTTGGTCGTGAATTTTTGTTTTTTGGAGGCAAGAGCCCCCCCCCCCCCCATCTGAACGCCAGTGGATTGAAGTATAGATAGATTGCTCGATAGGTAAGTAGATAGTAGATAAGTAAGTAGATAGATAGATAGATGGATGGATGGATAGATAGATAGATAGATGGATAGCTGGATGGATGGATGGATAGATAGATAGATAGATAAATAGATAGATAGATAAATAGATAGATAGATAGATAGATAGATAGATAGATAGATAGATAGATAGATAGATAGATAGATAGATAGATAGATATGAGAGGGGAAGGAGAGAGAGAGAGGAGGAGGAGAGGAAAAGATGGAGATGGAGTGAAAGTGAGCGAAAGGGAGAGGGTCAACAATATCATAAAAACGTATTCCACAATTGCATATACAGACAATTCAGCCAGCTTGCTTGAAGAAATCGCTGGCCCAAATTCTTTCTGAAGCCGGGCAGTTATGAGGCAATTATTCAATAAGCATTCGTACCAAATCGAATCACACTACAAACTACTGATATGCAGGTGTATATCTCTACAACAGCGGAAAGAAATCCCCAGGCATCTATAGAAGGTATATCGCACCAACTATCGTGAGAGTTTATTTTTTCTATGTAGCTGAATTTAACAACGAACAGAAATGAAGGGGAAATGCGATATTTTTGTTATATGGGGGGGGGGGGGGGCTTAGGGCCTAATTTGTACAGTCGAAAACAATTTAATTGTTAAGATCATTAGTTTTATTGTTTTAAAAAATGGGTAATTTCAAACAACAAAATTGGTTTCGATGATGATGATGGTGATGATAATGATGGTCATGATGATTGTGATGATGATGATGACAATAATGATGGTAATGATGATGATGACGATGATGATGAGGAGGAGGAGGATGATGATGATGATGATGATGATGATGATGAGGATGAGAAGGAGGAGGAGGATGATAGTAATGAAGGCGAACAAGTGAATATTTGTATTTCACAAATTTATATAATTTACTGCATGATTATACTTCCACTTAAACTGTGGATGCAAATTGACCCAAAGAATTATTTCTAAACGCGAGAAAGGATTTATAAACTTCCTATAAGGGATATTGCATATTTCCATGATTGCAATTATTTTCAAACGACTGTTTCCGTCGATCCGCCAATCAGCTCGTAATAAATCAGAAGTACAGAATTTTTATAACGTAACCAGATAGCCATGATAACATGAATAAGAGGGGAAAATATTCAAATCACCATGGCAACTCCAGTTATTTACTCCATATCGCGGGGGGAAACGTAAGACTGTAATTTGATAAAAAACGATGATTGAGGTTATTATATAGAGCGCGCTTAAGTGTGATTGGCAAGCGATCATTGATAAAGTTGCATCATCATACACTGGAAAACATTGGTGTTAGGAATACACCACTTGGTATGCTATAGAGGACTACACAGAGCATTGTACACCGGTGTTAAATCAAGGCGTTAGTTCAACACCCTTTGATGCTATCATAACATTATGTTGGTCATTTTAACACTACTTGGCAATGTTGGTGTTGTATTCAAATGCCATCGTTTATAATTATCTTATCACCGTAATTATTCCATGGTGTTAGATCAACACGTTTTGGTGTTATTATAACACATTAAGTTGGTCATTTTAACACTATTTACAAATTCGATGTTATATTTTATTTCCATGGTTTATATGTTGACACCGGTAATAAATTCATGGTGTTAGTTTGGCACTCTTTGTTGCTATCATACCATATCATGTTGGTCATTTTAACACTTTTAACAATGTTGGTGTTATGTTCATATTCAATGGTTTATATTTCAACACCGGTAATAAATTCATGGTGTTAGTATGACACGCTTTGGTGTTATTATAACACATCCTCCTTCATCATTTAATGTTATTCGGTGTTAAGTCAGCACATGCGGTCCTCTAAGAATCCATGACCATGATGACGGTAGCTGATATAATTGTCAAACTCGCTCGCTTTTCCACGAGTTTTACAATTATTATTGGTTAATAATGTATGTAATGAGATGATGACGTGCGGGAGTAGCCACGGTATAATCGCTTTTCTAAATATGAAGCAATTTGACTAATGGATCTAACGGTGATTGATATACTGTGTCAATACGAATCGATAGAACTGAAAATTCCCTCCTTATTTTTTTTATTTTCTGCTCTTCATTTTTCTCTCCATTTACGTTTATTCTCTTTCAATTTTTTTCACGTTTCCCATCCATTCATCCCGCCCGAACTTCTTCATCTTAATTCTGTATCGCTCTCGTTTCATTAATGGTGCTCCCAGGGGCGGATCCAGGATTTTTCGAAGAGGGGGGGGGGCACATTTTCCCGAGGAAAAATTCGACAAGCAAAAAATGAAAAATAAATAATAAAAAAAGGGTTTTAACTTTCGAAAGGGGGGCATTTTTTATATTACAAATTTTAATTGTGCCTCTCAAAAGAAGGGGGCACTGGCCGGCTGTGCCCCCCCCCCCTCCTTTTCCTCTTTGATTTTATAATCCCTGTCTTAATCTCCCTCCTCCTCTGTCTCTCCGTCTCTCTCTCTCTCTCTTCTCTTGATTCTTCTTCTCTCTTCATCCTCATCATTCTCACCTCCTCACCAGCGGGCAGGGAACGATTTTTTTTAATGGGGGGGGGGGGGTGCTGGTGTAGAATAAACATTTGACAAGCCAATACAAAAAAAGTGGATCGTTAGAAAATGAAGGTGATTGTGGTCCAAGAAAAACTTGACAATTAAAAAAAATATGGTTACAAAATCGTTACAAAATTAAGATTATTTTGGTCACGTGAAATTGGACAAACAAGCAAAAAAAAAGGGGGGGAGGTCAATACAAAATGAACATGATTTCTGTTACATTTAATCTGCTCTTTAGCAACCTAACACATTTTCAGGGGGTACTGAATATGGTGTATAACATACATGTATATGCAGCACCCCCCCCCCCCAGCACCCTCGTCTTCCAGGGGTCATCCTACTCACCCCCCCCCCTTCTCTCCTTCTTCACCCTCCTCCCCTTCTTCATCCGCCTTTCATACCTCCTCCTCTTCTCTTTTCATTTTCTCAGTCTTAAAGGTTCGACTTTTGTCAACCAAACATCCTCCTTCATACATGCAATACACTCCCTCATTATTTTCACCAAACCCAAATGAGCATCACAAACATCACTTTCTCGTATACCTAATTCGAGCCTGCTTCTTTCCCGAATCCTGAAATCTGACTGCCTCCAAATCCATTAATACTCCTTTCCCTCGCCAACTCCGCGTCTACAATATCATCATATTCATTAACTAAATACAAACTATTCTGAAATACACGACCTCATCTCCACCCCCCCCCCACCCTCTTCCCCTTATAAAAAAAAAATGTGTGGCTATTCATGACTTCCTTATCTTATTCGGCTCCACTTTTTAATTTCCATCTGCATACTCACCCCCCCCCCCACCCCCTCTCTCTCGCTCGCTCTCTCCGTGTCTCTGTCCCTGAATCCAACTCTTTCACTCTTCTTCTTGTTCTTCATATTCATTTCCCTCTTCTTCTACTCCTTTTTTATTTTCTTCTACTTCTTCTTTTTCGTCATATTCTTTTCTCTCTTCTTCTCTTTTTTATGTTCTTCTTCTTCTTCTTCTTCTGCTACTACTTCTTCTTCTTCTTTTTCTTCATATTCCTTTCACTCTTCGTCTCTTTTTCTTTTCTTCTTCTTCTTCTTCTACTCTCCTTAATTTCATCCCTTCTACTTCTCTCAGTCAATTAAGGCCTATATGACAATAATTGTAATACCTCTACAAAGTAAAACTGGAGGCAAATATCAAAATTAATATCAATAACTAACCTGTTTGAAACAAGCGTGGGCCTGGACAGTCCCGCCACAATTCTCTCATGAAACGTCCTTAGATTTCCGGAAACGAACTCGAGCTTTTAAACAAAAAAAAACGGATTCCTAGATAATACTCAGGCTTAGAACAAAGTAGCCGAAAGGTATATATTCACGAAAATATCCAATGAGAGACACATATAAAGACAGGAGATGGTTTTGTGGATGCACTTGTTGTGAAAAGCGCGGGTGGAATAATATTTTGTCGTCAGTTCGCGCTCGTGTCGCCTGATGAAGGTTGGTTTAACGCTGCAGCGTTTGAGATCGAGTGTCTCTCGGTCATTGTCCCCGCAATGAAGCGATAAAGTGATGTCTATTGCACGCGCGTGCGTCATTTTACTGGTAAATTGCCAATTCGTCTACTGCCAACTCGTCCACTCACCACACGGTCAACTTTTATTTTAGTCTAATGCCATTCTGTCCATCAACATTTCGTCTATCAACCATTTGGTCCAATAACCACTTGGTCCAATCGTCATTTCGTCTAATCAGCATTTCGTCTATGACCATTTCGTTTCATAACCAGTTGGTCTATTGTTCATTTCATTTTCATTCGTTTTGCACAATTGGGTTAGGTTTTAGGTTAAGTTTACCGAGGTTTTTACCTGACTGCTAAGAAAGCACGAATGCCTGTGAGCAAGCAACCATGGGACCAACGGCTTAAGGTCCTCTCCGAGGGACCTGGTAATGCCAAATGCCTTACCAAAGGGCACTAGCGCACCACTTGGGAATCGAACCCGGGTCACCGGAATCCGAAACCCCCGCTCTACCGACTGAGCTATCGCGCCTCCAAATTAACACTTAGTCCAATTAGACCAGATGGTATATGGAATAAATGGCTATACTGTATATTGGGCCAACTGGTTATTAGACGAAAAGATGAATGGACGAATTGGCATTTAGACCATGTGGATCGTGGACGAACTGATGCTAGACGAAACGATAGTAGACGAGTTTGCGATTGGACGAATTGGCATTTGATGAATTGGAAATAAACCTTACTGGACTGACTATTATAATACACCACTTAAATCAGTGTACTCAAATTTGAAAAGATAGGCCTATTTCACAACATAGGCACTTAGTTGATCAAACTGACAAAATTCTTGTCCTTTTTTTTTTACTGATATCTTGTTATTTAAAGCTACAGAGTGAGTCAGAAAAAAAGTCACATCAGTTTGAAGCTGTCTTGTGTGAAGTAGGCCCTACATTCTGACTCATTCTGTACAGTCATTTCAAAAGGAAAACATAAGGGATCTGGACATTCTTTTAGATAAATTATGTTGTTGCAGTGAACTCGTATTTCATGAAGAGTCTGTGGTGTTAATATGCCATCGTAGATCAAAATCTGGTACAGTTAGCGTGCATAAACCATGGACTTTTGTAGGTCCATGCATCAACTGAGCTTTGTGAAATCATGGAATGTAAGCTAAAAAAAATAACAAAATAAAAAGATCTCACTAAAGGCCATTATTAGGTACAGTACTTTTTTTAGAGAGAGTATTAGCTTTCACAAGAAGCCATTAAAACAGTAATCGATATTGCCAAAGAAGCAAAAGAAAATGTTTAAAAGAGTAAGTCCTCATCTTCCTCCTCCTCCTCCTTCTTCTTCTTCATCATCATCATCATCATCTTCTTCCTCCTCTTCTCCTTTATTATATTTTTCTTCTATTTCTTCTTCTTCTTCTTCTTTTTTTTCTTCTTCTCTCCTAGGCTCTGTTTTTTTTTTTTGGGGGGGGAGTGAGGGGGGGGGGGGCTACCTGAAAAATCCACCCGGTAAAAGGAAAGTAGTAAAATAGTTATGCATTATTGACATGAATTTTCACTAAAATCATATTCTTACTTTCCTGATTGCTCTTATAAGATGCAAGTGATTTGCTCTTTATGCTTATAAAAAATATATTTGTCGTCTTGTCTCTGTTTGATAACCATATTTTAGAGTAAACTGTGGTTACTATTTATAATGTGGTTTAAGATAATTTGATTTCATATTCATGAAAATGGTGGTTCTACACTGTGCTCTACAATTGTCGTCTTAGTTCTAAATTCGATTATTTATGCTAATATCTTGAATATGCTTACATGAACGTGCAGGGATAAAGGCTGGTTCTGTCTCCGCAAAGGAAGCATAAACACACCCTGAGTTAATTGTGAATTCATTGTTTGAAGTTTCATGCGTAAAACTGACATTTGCTGATAAAACCACGAACATGCTCCGAGGCAGACGCATGAGCATTGCTGCGAAGAAAATAAAGAATACATCAATCTTTATGACCTTCTAGCTAGTGTAAAGAGATCAGTGATGAGTAAATTATGATTACATTCAGTAAAATGCCGAAAGAAAGGAAGAAAGAAGAAAAGAAAGAAGAATGAGAAACTGGAGAGGAGGGACACTGAAAGAGTACGGTAAAGATAAAGGAGAAACATAGCAAAAAAAAAACAAAAAAACATAGGAACACCAAGAAAAGATTCAAAATTCTTTTATTGGTCGATGTACGGATACAAAGAAATTTGGTTTCCAGTGGCTTTAACAAAAAGTATACACAAAGATGAAAGGTACAATATATCCTAACAATATTAAAATACTTTACATTAACAATCAAGATAAATCATTAATAACTGTCTGCAACTACTTTAATTACTTTAATACCCCTAAAATTCATAATGGATGTGGATGGTGATAAAAGGTCTGTACGCTGCAATAACAGCCCCCCCCCCCGGGAAATAAAGAAGAAAATTTCAACATAAACAACATGAAATCGCGGAAAAAACTATAGAAGGGAATAAAAATAGAAATGAAAAAATGAAGAAAAAAAATTGCAAAGAATGTGAAATGAACTCGAAAGAGAAAGTGAAGAAATTGACGACTTTTCCTTGATAAGTAGACCTCATTTGGCTAATACCCTCATTTATAACTCACTTTAGTCCTGAGGGAAAAATAGATATACACTGAAAATATTGTTTAGTCAATTGACAAATTAAAATTTGTCACGTAGGTGGTCTTATTTGACAAACTAATAACTCGTCGAATAATTTTTCATGACAAATTTTAATTTGTCGTGAAAAGGGGTCTATTTGACAAATTTTTATCTAGTACATGACAAATTTTAATTTGTCGTGGAAAGTGGTCTTATTTGACAAATTTTAGTTTGTCGTTTGTCATGCAAAGAATTTAATTTGTATTGCACACAAATTAATTTGTCAAGCATGAAAATTACTTTGTCATGCAAAGGAATAAATTGCACACAAATTAATTTGTCAAGCATGAAAATTACTTTGTCATGCCAAGGAATAAATTTTTAATGCCTGAAATACAATTTGTCATGCAGTAATTTGCACCCCCCCAAAAAAAAAATTGTGCATGTATACATAAACAAACAGTTACATAAACAAACGGTTACAGTAAGGTTATTTGATTTACACAGTGAAAATAATGATTTAACACACCAATCAATTCATACAGGAAATCAGAAATAATATCAGCAAATTCTTTATTATCAGGTGAGCTGATTTAAAAACAGAGCAAAACTGTCAATATTCAAATACATGAATTTAAATAACATTGTTGAATACAAACTGAGGACAACATCTGTAACAATTATGTTTAAACATGTTTAAACATACTATTAACAACCTTTCAGTGCAAATGTACGATTGATGTAACTGCAATTCTGGACATCAGACCAATTGCAGCATACATTAATACCATCATTTTTAATATTTTACTCTTTTAAAGAGTTATTTGCAAAGTAATCAAATTAGGCCCAATTAAAAAATCTTTAACATTTCATCTTCATAGTCAACTGCTGAAGACAGCAATGATACTGTAGTGTCAGGAGGAATCATAAAATCCTAATTTGCTACATTGTGTGCATTGATACATGTATTGTACTCCTTAAACTGAGATATTGCATTACACAAAATTAACATTTTTATGAATTTTAAATAAAATAACTAACAATTTCCAATATGAAACTGTTGCCAATCTAATAAATTGCTTATCATAAATCCATATTCAAAGAAAATATAAATTTAATTGTAACAAATTTGGGCTCAAATCTCATTTATATTTCTGCTGAATAATTTTGTAACAATCCTGATTATTGTGAATTTACATCATGCGTTGTCAAAGCACAATGGAAATTTGTTAGACTCTGTATTCAGCAACAAGTCCTCAGCAGGATAACATTCACTTCGCATGCTGTATATTACAATATATTACATAGAACATGTGGGACTGCAGACGACTGCAGATACAAAATAAATCAGTAACATATTTCTTAATTCATGATAAAAATAAATACCTGTAAGGGTAAACACAATTCAATACTACACCATGTAATCATCCACTAGATCCAAATCCTGTACAAGCTAATGAATTTGAATAATATGGGCTCAGATCATTTAAATCTTATGGCTGAATCATTTCGTGATTATTTTTATTCTGCATATACATAAACATATTTTGTAAATTCTGAATTCGGCAACAAATCAGCAGCTAGAATAACCATCCATTTAAATACTGTATATGTATACAGTTATAGAACATGCGCATGTCTGAAAGCAACTGCAGGTATTTAACGTCATGTGTCAGATACTGTATATTCCTGTGAAAACACAAGAAAAAGAAAACCTTGAAAACTATTTAGCATGAAAAAATGGAAGTGCAAAATACCTTATCAAAATCTGGCCAATAGTTTACTCCAATGGATACTATATATATACCGGTATACATTCATGCAATGTGCTGTACATAGCATTCAATATTATTTTATAAACCTATTCAGTTAGCATGTGTGAGACATTGTATTACTGGCATGAAACACAACATCTACACAGCAACTCCTTTGAACAATGTCATAAGTATTATGCAAATCATTTACAACTCATCAGAATGCACAAGAAACTTAAATCTCTCCAAAACTATAAGAGATACTGTTTAGCACATACAATCACATTACAAGAATATCCATGTTAAATTCAAGCTTCCAATATACGTTTTAATAATGCCATGAAACACAGCATCTACACATCAATACCTTTGAACAATGTTATATTTAGTAAATATGTTACATCAATAACCAGAAGCGGATCTAGAGGGGGGGTTGGGGGGGTTGCAACCCCCCCAAAAAAAAAATCCGGGGACCATTTTTTAAAATCTTATCTTTTTTTTTAACTTGTAATTTTATTTTATTCTATTTTATGCAAGAAAACGCCATTTTCACACACAGATTTTCAAAAATTTTCCCTACTGTGGGAGGGGGGACACCCCCCTCCCACACCCTCCCCCCTCGCTCGCTCCGCTCGCTTGGACTCGGTCGCTACGCTCCCTCGCATACCACCCCAACCCCCCCCCTTTATAAAAAGCTGGATCCGCCCCTGATAACAACTTCCCAAAATGCATTGATAAATCTCTCCAACAATATCTGACACACTCAGCATATAATTTCCCATTACAACCTTTATGCTTGGGACAAAACACAATCGTACACCCATAGTCAAAATGTCAAGGAATACAGCATTTTCAAACAAGTAAAAAAAAAAAAAAAAAAAAATACGACCCCTAATCTTTCCTCTTAGTCCACAATGAAGGTGTGGAAACATTTTTTTGTATAAGCAGCACACATAACTCCCTCAAAATTGAAGAGGGTTAGCAGAGTTCTGGAAAGTCTATACCACATTTGGAGCGTTGTGGCCCAGTGGATTAGTCTTCGGACTTTGAAACAGAGGGTCGTGGGTTCGAATCCCAGCCATGGCGTAATTTCCTTCAGCAAGAAACTGATCCACAGTGTGCTGCACTCAACCCAGGTGAGGTAATTGGGTACCGGTAGGAAGTAATTCCTTAAAAAGCTGTGTGCGCTATGAACGCCTAGCTTAGCCGGGTAATATAGGAGCGCCTTGAGCACCTAACAAGGTGGATATGTGCGCAATATAAATACCCTATATTATTATTATTATTATTTGAAATAAGGAAATGAATAATGAACTAAAATGAGAAAGGATGGGGAGAGAGAGAGGGGGGGGGGGGGGTTGAGGCATTGAGTGAGCGGGAGAAAGAGAGTGAGAGAGAGAAGGAAGGGATGATGATGATGATGATGATGGTGATGATGATGATGATGATGGTGATGATGATGGTGATGATGATGGTGGTGTTGATACTGTAGTGATGGTGGCAAAGATGATTATGATGATGATGGTGGTGGTGGTGGTGATACTGTAGTGATGGTGGCAAAGATGATGACGGTGATGATGATGATGACGATGGTGATGATGATGACGAAGATGATGATGATGACGATGATGATGACGATGGTGATGATGATGGTGATGATGGTGATGGTGATGATGATGGTGGTGGTGGTGGTGATACTGTAGTGATGGTGGCAAAGATGATGATGATGATGATGATGATGGTGGTGGTGGTGGTGATACTGTAGTGATGGTGGCAAAGATGATGACGGTGATGATGATGAGGACGATGGTGATGATGATGACGATGATGAAGATGATGACGGTGATGATGATGATGACGATGGTGATGATGATGACGATGATGAAGATGATGATGATGACGATGATGATGGTGATGACGATGATGATGGTGATGATGATGACGATGATGATGGTGATGATGATGACGATGATAATGATGATGGTAATGATTGCATAGTCGTTGCAATAATGGCAACGACTTACAATTAGTCGTAAAAAAGACAAAAAAAAGAGAGATGAAATATGTAATACGGATGCCTTCCTATTAACCTAAAAACTCTGAAACCGACAAAAAAATCAAAAGAAATGCTTTTGATACGTTATAAATGAAGATTTTGAGTAATTTCTATCGTGCCGATAATAACAGAACACGTAAGTGTATATGATGAAATTAAGATGGTGTTTCTGGTCACTTAATATTTCACTTTTTTAAAGCACTTGTTTTTCGGACGCGATTTTTTTTCTGGGCTTCATTTTTGTAACATATCACAGACACTGATGACAAGTTGGACCTCGCAGCTCAGATTTGTAAAGTCAAATCAATGTTAGCCAATGGCTTTAATGTAACGAGTTTCAGGTTTCAAAGACGGGTTTTAAAGGTCAAGTCCATTCCAGAAAAATGTTGATTTGAATAAATAGAGAAAAATCAAACTAGCATAACGCTGAAAATTTCATCAAAATCGGATGTAAAATAAGTAAGTTATGGCATTTTAAAATTTCGCTTATTTTTCACAAAACAGTGATATGCACAACACAGTGTCATGCGAATGAGTCAGTCGATGATGTCCATCACTCACTATTGCTTTTGTGTTTTATTGTTTGAATTATACAATATTTCATTTTTTACAGATTTGACAATAAGTACCAAGTTGACCGAACCATATAGTATTAAACAATGCCTATTCCACATGTTCAGGGGGGAATTAATCGTTGTTTCACTTGACAATGACTAGAAAATTAGAATATTTCATATTTCATATAATAAAATACAAAAGAAATAGTGAGTGGATGATGTCATCAGTCTCCTCATTTGCATACCGACCACGTGCATATAACTGTTTTGTGAAATTAAGCGAAACTTCAAAATGTCATAACTTTCTTATTTTACATCCATTTTTGATAAAATTTTCAGTGTTATGATTGTTGGATTTTTCTCTTTTTATTCAAATCAAATTTTTGTTGGGGTGGACTTGTCCTTTAAAGATGTGTATAGCAAATAAATATTTACATAATTTATAGAAAACACGTCAATACGGTGCACGTTGTATCTTGTGCAATGGGGTGAAATGGCCTCTCCTCCAGTCCCTTTAAAATAGTTGACTATCTTACGTATTTCTCAACAAGACACACATTACGGCATCCCCAAGCAGACTCCTCTCATTAGTATTGCCGATCTTCCGTTACCATGGCAACGTAAAGCAGCTTTTTGATGCGATCCCCAATCTCCGAGGAATTAACAAAGGGTAAGAGAGAATAGGGAAGAGCGAGGACGAGAAAGAGAGGGAGTGTGAAAGAGAGAGGGAGAGAGAGATGAAGAGAGGGAGAGAGACAGAGGAAAGAGAGAGAGATACACAGAAGAAGAGAAGGGCAGTGGGTTCCAACCCAGCGTTAGATTTGAGTAAAGCGTTGCTTGGTTACCCCTGGGGAGTATAGTTGGCTGTAAAATTCAAGATTTGTTAAGAAGCTTTATCTATGTTGTTTGCATCAAGGAGGAAATGTTAGTAACCAAGTTTTCCCCGCATACGACTCAAAGTAAGAAAAGTAGGAATAAACATGAGAAAACGAAGTACAGTACAAAAGGAACGAGTATTTGTCATAATAATAACTCTCTTCTCTTCTCTCTTTTGTTGACCTCTCTCTCCTCTTTCTTCACTCAGTTCTCTCCTGTCAATCACCCTCCTCTTCCCCTGTGTTCACTCCCTCGTCAGTCTCGATCTATATCCCTCCTTTCTCTCCCTCTCCTGTCATTTTTCTCTCTCCTCTCTCTCGTTTTTTCACCCTTCCCTTACTCTCTATTGTAAATCGCTCTCTCCTCTCTTCTGTCAATCTCTCCCCTCTTCTGTCAATCTTTCTCTCTTCTGCGAATGTTTCTCTCTTCTATATATCCTCCTTTCTGTCCATCTCTCTTTATTCTATTCCTTCTCCAATCTTCTCTTCTCTGTCAATCTCGCGCTCTCCTCTCTTCTGTCAATCTTTCCCTCTTCTGTCCATCTCTCTCCTTAGTTTCTTCTCTTCTGTCAATCTCTCTCTCCTCTCTTCTGTCAATCTTCCTCTTTTCTATATTCTCTTTCCTGTCCATCTACGTCTTTTCTTCTTTCTTCACTCTTCTGTCAATCTCTCTCTCCTCTCCACCTCTCCTTTCTCTTCTTTCTTCACTCTCTTCTCTTCTTTCTTTTGTCACTCACCCTCTCCTCTTTCTTCACTTCTTTCCTCTCTTCTGTCGATCTCTCTCTCTCTCCCTCTCAATCTCTTTCTGAAAACAACTATCAAGGCAACAAATTAATATTCAACAACACATTTTTTTTGCAATGCCAATAAAATAGCTTATTTATTTTTGAAACATATTGTGCCCGGTAACCTTTCAGGCCAAGATTTTTTTTTTCCATATTTTTTTTTTCTCTCAAGTTACCTCCTCTGCAGAAGAAAATGCCATTCAAAATATGTAATCCTAACAATATTTGTGTACAATATATATAATAACAATCTAGTTTATGATGATAATCCATGCTTCATTTCTTGTCTCGGTGCGGATGGGTACGGTGCACTAGAACACACACACGACCCGACAGTACACACAAATGGGAAACAGTACCGCTTTTTCAAAGTTTCGTACAATCGCTATCACCCTAGTACATTCATGTCAACTTCAAATTGGCAACGATGTCACATGGTTAACTAAAATCCAAATCTTCCAATAGTTTGTCGGGCAGAATTACAGTCCATGAGGGCTAAAAACGGCTTTTTGGATCAAAATTATGATCGAATCATTAAATATTTTTGGTATTTAACAACCATGTACAAAGCGGAACCTACTTTATTGAATGAATGTACTAAAGCTATTGATCACATCTACAAAAGTTACATTGAGTTTATCTATTCATTCTTCCTACGCATAGAACTGCTACCGCCTATCACTAAACGATTGCAATTTCTCTCCGGACGAAGCAAAATCGAGAAAAAGGCAAAAATTCGCAACAATTACATCCCCCTACACACTACAATTCTAATATCTGTATTGCACACACACAAAATGTATACTGTCAATAACACAAAAAAAAATTACAATGAATCAAAATGCTATAGCTAGATGAACCTATATAACACACACAACCCAACGAACAAACATTTTTGGGATTAAAATTAAGTGCAAATGCATTTTCAACTTCATCGCAAACAAGCCTTACACGGGAAAGCCCACTTCATTCTTGTTACAAAATATTCCTATGAATGCGTATTATTAAGAATAAAATTAAAGTACAATTTTGTCTGGTTTTACTTTAAAATTGAATTTATGCTGGATGATACTCCGATTATTCATAAGAGAAAAGAAAATGTTAAGATTAAAAATTAAGAAAAGGCTGAAGACAATCCCAAAATAAAGCATTTTAAACTCGTTACAATTAAAATTACGATTAAAACATTAAATATCACATTACAAGCAGCATTGTCAGTTTATTTCATTTTAGCATTGCATACTCCCACTCAAAGCCCATAATATATCAGTTGAGAAAAGGAATGCAGTTGGAGTCATATCGAAATGGGATTCAAACCGCCTTCTATTCCTCATACATCATAAACCATTAGAGGCTTGAACACTTTTCTTTTTATCATATCTCAATCATTCTCAAAATTTTCTGAAGGAACTAACATACAGGCATGCCTGACTTACATCAACTCTGAACTTTAAAAAGCTTAATAATCACTTAAAAACAAATATGTATATTTCCTATTACAATTCTCTTTTGATTTTCCATTAAATAAGAATTGAGCCATTATGAATGTGAGGTCCATTAATATACAAGAAGGGTATGATGTATTGGCACGGTGAAATTTAAATATATGTTTTTATTTAAATAAAAATATGTTTATATGTAGTACAAGTCTGAACGCATACCAAAGGTGAAAAATAAAAATAACAACCACACAGAACATAGATTGGGTACATGTCATTGTGAAAATATTTGGATAAATTTGATTTAAAAAAAAAACCTCATGAAATTCCCTTACTACTTACTGATAAAAATTCAATATTTATGTCTCTTCTGTCAAAGGCACATGCAAGATTTTCTTTCTCAAAAATGTTTCAAAGGTAACACAATTGCTCAAACAAATACAAGACAAATGTGGTAGTTATTTTGATTTTTCATTACTAGTCATTTGCTTACAATATGCAGTTAATAGACAATGGAAATGGATCACAATAAAAACAACACAATTGTGCAAAAAATGTTTTTTTTTTAAATATAAGTCAACATTATTTTTTAGATGCTAAAATTTTAATCAAATGCTGCAGGAGTTATCTGGAAGAAAAAAAAAAGGCCTAAAAATTGCTGAATTCACGGATAATCAAAAGTACTTTGCCAAACAATTATTTCCCTTACATGAATTATATTCAATATAATATGAATTATTCTGATGAGATGAAAAGTCTGCAAGTAACATCATGAGCCTACTTGACAACACATATTGAGGGAGTTCATATCTTCCCAGCTAAGTGAGCATGTTCTAACTTCTTAAAATGAAGCAGTACAATCAAACATTTCTTTCATGTAAGTCAAATGAGCCGAATTGGATATAGAACCGCACTTGTACATGCTTATCTATGTATATATTATCCGTTTATATTAATTTGGATATATAGAGTTATCAGGAATCAGGAAGGTATATTTTAATGAAATCACCTGAGCCTGTACGGTTTATCTACATACTTTCACCCTAAAAAAAACCCAGTCTGTTTGTAAAACAAAAAGGGGAATGAGTCATTGAAACAGAATAGCTCCCTTTTACTTCTAAAAGTACCATTCGTTTATAAGCAGAAAGCAACTGGCTCAAAATTGCAGCAACAGTTCATTGTATTGGTGCAAGAACACCTTTAACACCACACTTTCGTGCATCGCATGCGCGCAAAAAATTACCTCAGCAGCACGCACAAGTGTGTTATGTATGGGCATTTCTGCAGCGATGTGGTGCGCGAAAATATTTTGCTAAGGGCATTCTCGCACCGATATGACAAGCTGTTGACCGTTTCAGCTCCAAAACAGTGTACTAGCACATGTTTAATGATGATTTTCTGAATACAGATTCAGTTCATATATGTACTCCAAGACGGGTATAATCCGTACTGAAATTAAAGAGCTTAATTCACTCTATTAAGTCTGGATAAACACTGACTAATGCCCTAATTATGAAGGAGACTCGATAAATAATAAAAATGATCTACAATTCAGGCTTACACGAAGCATTTCAACAAAAATAAAGCATTATTTAGGAAGCATACGTGGCAAATAAATGATTAAAACAACTCCAAAATATAACTAGCATATGTTTCTGAAATAAATGAAGTAAAATACAATATATGCTCTTGGAAATGGATAATAACACCGACATATTACATCAGCTAGGTTAAACAAATACTTCTGATGCACTAACTAGTCAACAAAACTAATTTGCAGTGTAGAACTGTGTGTGCCGATGACAGAGTATACTAAAATAGTACCACACTAATATAAATCCCTCGGACTAAAGGACTTCTTTGATATGTCTTGCATACGTAACATCAAAATCTATAACTCTATATATGGATACAACTAAAGTAATTCACAGCTAAGGCTGCTAGGTTAGGAGAATTCACAACAAATTTGGTTTTAAAAAAATCAAATGAAACACCTCACTCACAAGTAACCTCAAACTAGCCAATTTAACCACTTTAAAAACTCGCCACGCAAAAAAATATGTCATAAAATTCCTTTACAAACACACAATATTTTCAGGAAAGGTGAATAAACCAGAGCAAAAATAAAATAAAAGGAAACATCAATTGATATGCTACAAGTCACTACGGTTAAGTATTTCAAACAATGTATATTAGATGCAAATATATATAGGTATAGTGAATCCAAAGACCAAACGAACGACTTCTCGAAAAAAAGCTAACAAACTAGGATTAAACGACGCGATATGACGAATAATACGGAATGGATAATACTGTTATCGAAAGATACTTTTTTTAAATAACCATCATGAAAAACGTGCATGTTAAATCTATTGCTGCAACAAGACGAGTCATTATGTACCAACCATCAATAATATACATGTACAAACACCGTTGTAGACCTACTCACAATGTGGAACTGGTTTTACGAAATACCACCATATTAATGTCCTATATGTACTTGTACATGTGACAATCAAAAGAGCACTTTTGTACTATAAATATATATATATAAAACACTATCTAGGCAGTGGCTATGACTTTAAGATCATTATGGTCGTGAAGGTTGATGTATGTTGAGTATTATGGGGGAGGGGGGGGGGCGGAACAGAGGGAAAGAGAGGAATGAAAGAGATGGAAAAGAAAGAAGAGAGATAAAGAGAACAAAGGAGAAAGAGAAAGAAAGAAAGAAAGAAAGAAAGAGAAAAGAAAAGCAAGAAAGAAAGATGCATAAGTGTATAAAGGTTAAAGTCTTCTTTAAGTGTCAAATGAGCTGTGAACTTTCCAACTAAATTTCTCTTTAATCTAGTTGTACTATTAAATCTTCTCTGGAACTTAACTCATGGTATTCTAATACTTGGTAATCTTTCAAACGCTATGCAAGGTTGACACAAGTACCATTTGTGAAAAAATTACAGATGTCGCCAAAATTCATCAACATTTATCAATCAATTTTCCAAGATTTAACATCACATCCTTTCATTTCAATCGATCATTTGTGTGGACTTTACAAACGGGAAAATAGCATAGTTTTCTGAAAACTTCGACAAATTCATTTTGAAAATTTTACACGCACCATTCAAGGTAATGCTAGCCCTGCACGCATTCGAACGTGCAATTGCTAGAAATGTATCAATTTGGAAGCCTAATGTTAGTCTCTCAATACTCACACTACACACACATATACATATATATATATATATTTATTTATATTTATCAGGAAACAAAATGGCTCACCGAAAATGCAAGCAAATCTAAATATCTACAAACGCCAATAAAATCTCGACTAAAAAGATCACAGCCTAATACATATTACCGATTATACCCCAAATCTACAACACAAAATAAAATATACATATATATAGAATCCTTAAATGAAATCAACACGCAATAGTGGCCAAAATGCACTTATATTGAAATTACAGAGAAATGCAATAGAGTACAACATCATCTTCAATAAAGTGGACTAAGCATACCAAGCTTTCATTCGCTACGAACAAAAATTCCACTACATGATATACCCACGCTAAAAATTTGCATATATGCAAATATATATATTTATATATCTATATATATACTTGAAGTGAGAGACGACACGCTGATGAACAACATACTGAAATAGTAAGAACCATGTTTTGGGACCAGTACCACAAAGCGTAGCGATCAATATTAGAAGACTGATTGTATTGACTTGGATGTACCATCAATCGCAACAATCGATCGTTGGATCAGTCACTATTTTTTGTGTGGCAAGGCCCTGTTGTGTACCCACCACCTGCTTTCCCCTTCACAAAATTCACACTTATAGGCACACATAAAAACAAGTTACTAAAAACACTAGTTTGAACACGTAGATTAGCACCTCAAAATAACTATCGACACATGAATATCATTTTCAATTATACAGGCAAAGATACGGTCATTTGGATCGAGAAAAGACAAGTCCATGATTGATTAGAAAGCAAGCTAAAAGCTGAAATTCATCAAAAAGCTACCAAAAAAACCAATTAAGATAAACCTAAGGCCTATCGAACTACATTAACACAATTCTGCTAAGCATCAGATACAATCAAATCAATTCAAATTCAACAAAAAATAAATACAAACTAAGAAAAAAAAATTAGAAATAAGACTATTCTAAGCGTCCACAGTCAGACCATGACGCTTACTCTATTTACAAAAACAGTTTGAAAACTGATTAATTTGGAATGATCATTAGAGGGTCAATGTCCTTTTATTTCAGGTGGACGTATCATGACGATAAAAAATGGTCAGTTTCCTTTTTTTTATATACAGGACGAATTTGGTTGATAATTTAGTCATTTCATTTACAATAATCAATCTATTCACAAGCTCAATAAGGTTAAAATTTATCTTACAAATTCTTTTTACATAATTATGCCATTAACAGGCATGGGAAACAAATTAATTTACATTGGTTCCAAGAAGGAAAGTCAACAAATTGTAATTTACAATATGTTATCATATTCACATGTTTGGCAGGGAAAGGGGGGGGGGGAAGGGTAAATAACTATCGAGTATTTGAAGATAGAATTCCTAAAATGGAAAGGGATAATTGAAATCAAATTTTATTCAAAATTCATCAACTGGGTCAAATTTTTATTAATTCTTTTTGTTTGTATTAGGAATAGGTAGGAAATCAATATCTTAAATTTTTGTCACTGAAATATGTGATGGAACTCACAAAAATACTGCATTTCAACCTGGAAACAAAAAAGCTCTGTATGAGCTTTAACACGATTTAATTCATAAATATTTGAGATCAACTCAAATGTACTTTAACAGGGCAATATCGTCGTGGTCACGCTAGGAAAACACTTTCAAGAAAGACATAAAACTTGAAATCACATCAAACAAAGATCTCTACACTTCAAATTTCTACTTGACAAATGCAAAAATTCATTATTCCAAAAATGACAAACACGAAGCAAGACGATTCTCCCCAAAATGTGCAACATCTCAAATAAGGTACAATGTATACCTCAACAAAATTGTCCAGTTTCTCCAAATTTGTCTAGCAAAAATAGTTATTCTCTATGTTTACAAACTCCATCATTCACAAAATGTACAAATTTTATTCACAAAATGTTTTCATTAAGTTTCACCAAAAAAAAGTCCATCAAATTCACAAGAATCCATCGAAAAAGTGATGGTATACCAGACCAATAAGCACAATGCTTGAGTGAAACACAATCTAAGATGTAATTCGGTAACCTATCAATTCTTATGTAGGTAATCCCTTTTCAATCGATTTAAACAGCATGAACACGTATGTAGAAACATGAAGACAAAGAAGAAAACAAAAATGACTTTTGGTATCATAGTGACTATGTATGTATACAGTCCCAACAAAAACACATATTTCTACAAATTCACCGAAGAGAAATATACATGTACAAAATTACAATTTCATATCACTTGCCCTCGATTGTCCACTATTACACATCCATGCCACAATTTACAAAAATACTCAAGATTTTATCTAAAATATCAAATACTTTTTATCAAAATGTCAAGTATTTGCCAAATATTCATAATGCTACTCTCATCAACTATATGACATTGGTTACGTGCATCAAAAATGATGCCAAAATATCCAACTAGTATACAATTGTTGAGTAAAGTTCGAATAATGTGAAGACAACGAGTACACCAAGAAAAATTGTTGGTTCAAATCCATGTAGCACCTGTTAAATATATATATTCAACATTCATATCTTATCTATTGAAAAAATAATTTTTGAAACTTTTGACAAGTATCTTTTCACACGTTACCGTGTCCTCAAAGTCCCAATGCATCCATGGAACAGAGATGCCAACTTTTGGAAATCAGAATTAGGGAGGATTTGCAACCGACACCAAATTATGTGCGCGTAGCGCACATCTCGAGTGCGGAGCGCTCGACCTTTGCGGCCGGGGTCGAGGGCCCGCCTTAGGGCCCTGGAAGCTCTGGGTTTCTAGATGCTCTCTGGTGCAATCTGACCCTTATTTTGGAGCATTTCACATGTTTTAAAAAAAACATTGTTCCCACTTTTTTGACATAAAAATAAAAATATCAAATATGCATTTTTACATGTAAAAAAAATGAGGGGACAATAGAAGAAAAGTACCTGTTCAACTATAATAATGAGGAATTATCCTCTTTATTATTATTAAAGCGCGGGTAACGTCTTCCTCCTCGCTGGTCTCTTGCTTGGTGAAATAAGTCAACAGGGTACTAGTGGAGCTCGAAGATCTCGTCTTCGCAATGTCCGTATGCCGTTTGCTCCCTACATGCTTCCGAATATCATCACGACCTCCGTGCTCAACTTTAATGTCCACGCTGCAAATTGTGCAAAATGCATGGTAGATTCCTCTTTCCGAATACACGGGTACTGGAGACTGTATTCAGTCTTATACTTCTGAGACCATTTCTTGGTCTTTTTTTGTTGATTTTCCGCCATTTCGTGTCAATATCAACCCATCAATACGCCGAAATCACACACCGATATTCCATCGCACGACTCGACAAATCCAGCGGCCGCGAGCGCACACGCCTCGCGAAGCTAGCCGGGCCTACCGGCCTGGTGCACAGTGGATTCCCGTTGGGCATATCACATGCACCAGCTTTTCGCTGCTCCTTATTTGTCTGCCTTTCACACAGAATTTAGTAGCAGCAAAACGTAATGGAGTTACTACATGCTAAAGTTAGCAGACAATACATGTACTTCCAATCCAATTTGATCAATGCAAAAAAAATCGTTATTTCGGGAGGATAAGGATGGTAATCGTAAGGGCGGGAGTTGGGATGAATTTTCGGGAGCCTCCCGATGAAATCGGGAGGGTTGGCATCTCTGATGGAATCCTCGATTCTGATTGGCTGCTGGGGCCATGTAACCATGGTAACTACCAATGATCGCAAAGTTACCATTCACATTCATTCTACGCAATGGGACCCAGTCGCATACGAATCATTTTCTATCTCGCGTGAGCTAAATCAGATTGAACGTCTACTCCTAAATATTATCTAGGACATAGAATGGAGGGAAAGTTTCATAAAACATCTATCATACAATTCCGCACAGCCGTATCTCGCCTATAACCTACGCCATGCCCGTTTTTCACAAATCTCTGCGATCAAAAAGAAGAAATCAACGATGAAAGAACAGATTAACAGGAGGAAAGGGGTTTGCCGATAAATACATGCTTTGAAAGCTTCTCAAATACGAACGGGGAGGGGAAAAATATGTCACTATCATTTTATATACAAGCGATGAGGTATATGTTAAAAAGGCAAAAAAAATATATATTGCAAAAACGTGCACTTTAATAGAGAGAAAGAGTGTCAATAAAACATGGGAGAATCTGTACATTAACAAGATGCGAGAAGAATAAAACGGTCCGAATTTAGCAAACGCATCATGTACAACAAAGAGAAAAGTTTTAAAAGCTAAAATGTATTAAAATATTAACAAAGTGTGCATGCTCACAGAGAATGAAACAGTTAGTGTGCCGCAAATACTTCATATACTAATGAAGAAATTTTCTTGGTAGCGGCAAGTGAAATAAGAGCTTGCTTTGAAAAAAACAAAACAAATGTAAACAAAGCCCTCAAGGGCCCGTAACACAAAGGTTGGCGATTAATCGTATACTTGAATTTCATGATTAATTGTGTATTGTAGTCAATGGAATCAATCGTAGAAAAGTATTTATACGATCATTGCTAAGCTCTGTGTTACGGGCCCCTGGTCTTACAGGGAAAATAAGTGATATGGGCAAGACAAGCCTAAGGTCCACCAGCTGCTCTCTCTCTCTCAACATATTTTTTTGTATTGTTTTAGAAGATAATGGGATCCTCAAATTGGCAATTCAACAGGGATGCCACCTTAAATTGGTCTTTAACCCGTTGGAGACTTAGCCAACTTATATGTGCGCTGGAGTCTATGGAAAACATGTGTTATGGTAAAATCATCTAGCCTCAAATAGGTTAATAAGTGGTAATGTATTATGAATGGAGCCTTTTGAACATTATAAAAAGCATTTTCTATTGCTGAAAATAAAATAAAAAGATAAAAAACTTTTTGTCTGAAAGGTGGCATCCCGTAACTTAAGTTGAATAAAAATGGGAAAAGTATCAAATACCAAGTGAAATTTACCGGTAGAGTAAAAATGAGCAGTTGCAAGTGGCATTTTTTTCTCCCATGTTGTGATAAAGAATAACCACCATAATTGTTTCAAAACTGAACTGTTTAGTGACTCAAATATGGTTCCAGTAGGCTTTATGTTATTTAAGAAGCTAAAAACAAAATTGACTCAACTGCGTTGTCATTGTCAAGCAATGTAGCTAGTCGAGAGCTCCAGTGATACGCTTTACTGTTCACCAAATTGTGGTTCTGGTTAAATTATTTTGATTAAATGAATTTCACTCTTAAGCCCTTAATTTCATTTTGCCAATGACCAATACGCTATTGTCGGCGCTCACTAAAAATTCTGAATACAATAATTACTATATTGTTTTTTTTTCTGACTGAAATCTACACAAATATAATAGGGATTTCCCCTAATCATATTATTTGGGGATTCCCCAAGCAGTATTCAAGGGTATCCCTTGATATCAATTAATCAAACATCCAGTTATATTTTATATTCTCACTTACACATACAAGTATGCCTCAAAGGCTTGCCCATTTCCAAAACTAAATATTACATTTAAAGCGTAGCAATAATATTAAATTCATTGACAGCATGAAGCAGGTAGCTGCAATTGGGTTTGCTACGAATTTGAAACATAACAATTAAATCACTCTCTGTAATCTACCAAGATCATGAGACATATATAGTAATAAATCAAATTTTCATTTCCTAGTCCCACACATGGTAATTCTTGTTATCAGTGCTGATAATTATTTGATCTCAACCCTTGATGTTATTCTGTAGTGTTGTGGTCGTGTGCCCAAGATGAAGAGTCATCATCCCTTGAAGGCACCACCCTGACCCATCCCGAGTCTAGAAGAAGCCAATTGATGAGACAGCAGGGCCTCAGAGATGCAGCTGGGAGAGCTTGTCTTGCACCAACAGAAGTCAATCGCCTTGGTAGACATACTGGTAGGGCCGCGCCCTGGTCGGACTCAAAGGGTACGTACTGTAGATGTTACCTGACGGAGACCGGACGTACAGAGGCCTGTTGTAGGGAGGATGATGGTGGTATTGGTGCGGGGGTGGGCCAGGGATGGGTGAGGGGTGGTAGACTTGGGGCGGGACCGTGGGCGAGTGCAGCACTTGCGGTGGGAGAGGGCCTGGAATGTTGGCGGGGCGGTAGTGGATCTGATGCTGGGCCAAGGTCGGCAACGCTCCTCCCGGGGAGCTGATGGGCGTACTACCGTAGGAGTAACTCACCAGCTGCGACGTTGACTGCAGGTGATGAGGAGGCGCCTTTGGCTTGTGGGACGGGCTACCAAGATGAGCTGCGGTCGTTCTTGACAGAGCAGCACTGGCTGCGACGTGAAGCTGTCTCTCTTGTACTGTCCCAAGTTGTGAATGCGTCACTGGGTTGCCTGTTCTTTGGGTTTGAGGCTGATCTGTCCGATTCGAACGCTTCCTAGAGGCATCGCCTCTCGATGCTAGTACCGACGTTGACAAGTTGCTGTTGTTGTTATTGGGGAGGGACGGTAATGTGCTACTACTCGAATTATTATTGTTATTAGCAGCCGTCGACGATGGTTGTGGCGGTATCGACGGTGTCTCCACATTTGAGCCTCCAGCGCTCTCCGTCTGTAACAACGGAAGATTGATGAAGGCAATTGCAGAGTCTGTCCGATGGTTCAATGGCCGCTCTTTCTTCAGTCTCAAATCACTGGCTTTTCCAACCAGCGCACTTGACGTCTCACTACCCTGTACCCCAACCGATCGTTCCCCAAAATCATCAACATCAATCTCTTCCTTGATCCTATCAACGCCCCTCCGTACCCCGCTCCCCCGAGCAACCTCATTCACCACTTTCACTGTATTATCCTTCACATCACTGAACGACCTTTTCTTTCCCGCTCCACTCTTTGTCAGGGCCTGTTTCTCTGCGTCCCCTCGGGGACCGCCCTTCCGCCTCGTCCTGGTGTCCGGGCTGGGGTTGGGGCTGTCGGGGATGGTCACGCAGCTCACCACGTTGGGTCTGTTCCCCTTGACGACATCGTCACCGGTCTTGTTGATGGGGGACATTCCTAGGGACGAGTAGGAGGAACCTGGCGATGAAGGGATGTTGTGACGGGCGTGGCCAGCTTCGGGACTTGCACTCAGGATACTGTTCGAGCTACTCAAAGAGCAACTGTGCGTGATGCTGTTGTCGTTGCACGCTGTACAACCCTTGTCTTCACATCTATAAGCAGAGAAATATAACATAATCATATACATTTACTCACATTTAAAAACATATGCTGGCAGTCTTGGCATGATCATACTATGAGAATTGATTGAGGAGGGGGAAGTATATCGATTGATGGCTCTATTTTGTGCACCAGTACTCCTAATTCAACCATTGGAAGGAGGACCTAGTGTGATGGGACCAAAGACTAGTGAGGAAATTGGGTATCAGTAATTTTACTTTATCAGGAACAAAAAGAAATCATGAATTATTGATGTCCTAACAGTATTTTCTGACAAAGTCAAACTTTACGAGCCTCCAAAGGGAGTGGAGAAAGTGCATACGTCTTGTAGGGGCAAACCAAAATGCGACTTCAAGTGCAATGATATATCATCCCAATGTCTCTGGAAAAGTGTAGCATTATCATTTGATTGTTAACATGAAACCTTATTATCAAGTCATCGAAAGACTCAATAACAAAATTCCCTAGGAAGCGCTTCAGGACAGGACTTGTGTCAGATATTTTACCCAACAAGCCTGTGATAAAAAATAGTTAACATACTAACAGTAAAACCTGTGCTTCTATGCCAATCAAAACCACAGAAAGTTCTCGGGAATGAGCGTTGATGAAGAACCTTCTCCTTATCCTTTCTCCCAGACCTAGTGACTAAAAAATCTTACCCCTTAGATGGTCGCACCACCTCGTCCTCGCTATCACTGCTGATAGTGATGATGCTTGGAGTCGGGCTCGGTGAGTCCGGTATCACGATCGGCTCCCGCTTATTGGCGTAAGACGATATCCTCGCTCCTCTCCCAGCGGTCAAGATCCCGTCTCCCTTGGTGTCCTGGTCCCTCTCCTGCTTCAACGCGGGGCTAAGACGCAGCTCCGTAGCGGTAGTGGTGGTGGTGTTGAGGGGCCGCCGGCCGTGGGCCCGGGATTCCGACGCCATCGGAGGCGTGTTCCCCTTGATGCGCTTGCTCTTCTGCGGCGAGAGACTGCTGCTGAATGCAGTGTGTGTTCTGTTGGGAAATTGATCCAATGAAAATGGGGTTCATTAAAGGCATCTTCATATCACATTATTTCCATAACTGTGTCTATCAACAAACTACTAGGGAGATTTGTCTCGCCATGTCTAAACAATATTAAATCAAAATCAAATCAAAATCAAGGATTCCATGAAAGTTAACCAGCAGATGGCAAGTTACTATCATAGCAACTCTTATCAAATGGGTCCTAGATAGGATGAAATTCAAAATGCGATTGATATTGATCGCAACCCACTCTGCAACTGACACCTGGGTCCCGTATCACGAAGGTTAGCGATAATAATCGTACGCTTGATTTTCACAAATGATTGTACATTGTAATCAATGCAATCAATCATAGGAAAAATGTTGTACGATCATTGCTAAACTTTGTGTTTACTGGTCCCGGATAAGTTGCCGATTGCTAGATTTGATGAAATTCAAGTTGCGATTGATACTTGAACTGTGTTTAATCACAACCCTCTCTGCAACCAACCCCTGATCAGTTGCCGATTCCTAGAGCCAACGACACTCACTTCTTATCCCCTTGTTTCCGGGCCAGCCTGTGCTGCGATCCGCCCCTGTTGTTGGCTGCCGATGCGTGGGGAAGGTTGTTGGTGGTACCCCAGGTCTGCGAGTGCTGCAGAGAGTGCTGGGGCGTGACCGGTATCATCGGGTGGAAGTGATGACCCGATGGAAACTGAGCTCTCTGTAGGAACAGAGGAAAGAAACGATTTAGCAGAGTTACCAACCCTTACGGAATATCAACGAGATGTGTTCTAATGTAAATTCCGTGTTAACTTCCCAACTGAATGACCGAGCAAAAAGCTTTTAACATGTTTGGTTCAGCCGTTTGGTTATTCACATTGTAATTTCTTATCTGATTAATAATCCGTAACGGTTGGCATCCCTGGATTTAGTCCACTTAATACAAAAATATATGTTGCCCTCTTCAGATCGACCGTAGAATGTGACATAACAGGGTAGCCATTTTTCAAATGAAATTTTCATTGCTGTTTATTTATTTATTTATTTATTACGTCTTTTTTTTACCAGGGTGACTCTGTCAGTGGTTCAAACACTGTTATACTTAGAGGCCCTGGCTGTGCTGTGCTTCTTGTTTGATTTGTATCCATTTATCCAATTTAACTTTTTCATCGAGGTGGACTTGACCCTTTCATAGAAATGTTTAATGGAATAGATCCATGCACTTTCAAAGTTATGAGAAATTAAAACTTTCAAAGCTGACATTTCAAAAACGGAACAGTGGTTAAGATTTCAATGTTGATGGCACTGCTGCCATAGGAAAAGCAGGGCCTATGCGTTCCTTCTTCTTTGCGGGCAAGATGACAATTCTGTGTCAACCATTTTCCTTCCCTTTTTCAGAGCTAAACTGGGATGGAATGTCATTTAGAAGCAAGAAACAAGTCTGGGGGGGGGGGGAATGGGTAAATGAATTATAGAGTTAGCTCACCTCGATGCCGTGATCATAGAAGGTCCCTTCTCCTACGTCCATATGAAATAGGGCCGGACTGGGCTCCGTTGTGATGAAGCCCGATTCATCCGAGCTACGCCACGATACTGGGGCTGCAGAAACATACTGCCGTCTGAAAGAACATGGTGAAAGAATGCAAGCATAAGTATCGCTTGCATATGATCTTACATAGTGTAGTGGCTACAATCACTATGTGTCTTTCCTACCTTGATTCTAACGGGAAAATGTATATTTTCATATTGAGCACCTTCTCTTCATACTTATCGTATTTTATCTCCTTAAATCATAGACTCGCTGATTTATTGAGATGCGGATTAACAAAGTTATCAACTGGAATCTGAATGACATGACCTGATCATATATTGTCTTGAACATATCTCAAATAGATGGTTTTCCATCATGTAACTCTTAGGGAAAACAATTTATTTTTCCATGACTTTTAGCTTATGGGACACCTATCTCTGACAAGCGGGACCTTTAAAAAAAAATTCCCTGATCTGTATAATTACTGAATGGCTAGCAGACATACTACTGGGTACATCTGAGACAAAACTGCATTGCCGGTTTGTTTATCTGTCTGCCTGTTTGTCAGTTATTTGTCTGCCTTATGTCTTTTTTCTGAATTTGTCTGTCTTTCTTGTCTGTATTTAAATGTATGTTTGTATGCATGTGCCTGCTTGTCTTCCATGAGTCTGTTTGTCTGTGTGAGCATGTGTTTGTCTGTCTGCATGTGTCTGTTTGTCTGTGTCTTTTTTGTCTGAGTGTGTCTGTTTATGTCTTTTTGTTTGTGTCTGTTTTTCTTTTCTGTGTCAGTTTGTCTGCATGTTTATCTGTTTGTCTTGTCTGTGTCTGTTTGTCTTACCTCCAAGTCTCAGTCAAGGTTTGTGCCTCCGGAATGACTGGCTGCTGTGTCACTGCTGCTGCCCCCTGTTGCCATGGTGACAGGAATACTTGGCCTCCGTTGGGCGGCCATGATTGGACCGGCCCATTCTGAAATATAAAATAAGAAGTACAACCAACTGATGATTTGTGCTATGAATATAAACATGAAACAAACCAAGGAAAAGAAAAATAAGAACCATAATAATATCTATTTCAAAAAGTGCTTTTTCCGTAACGGCTCAAAGCGCTTTACAGCATAATTTCCCATAACATTTTTTTCCTTCTAAATTGCAGGAATGGATTCCATTCAAATAATTGTTTCACCCACAAAAGCTCCCATAACCCTCTCTAGATATATTGGTCAAAACCTACCGGTAAGAATACGGTCTGTCCCTGGCCAGCCGGCCTAGGCGGCCACCCCTGCTGCGTGCCTGAGCTACCCACAGCCATCGGTAACGCGACGTGCTGAATCGAATGGTTCGCACCATGACCTCTCTGCCCTATGGGTGCTACCACCGTGGTCGTGTGCCTTGAACTTAATGATGAGCTCTGTGAAAATAATAAAAAACAAAAGACTCAAATTGGCAACAGTTCTCAGAACCCTTAGAATATTGTGTCTTGAACTTGAATGAAGAACTCTGAAAATAAAGCGAATGAAATACTCAAATTGGCAACAGTGCTCACAGATATTATTACGACTGAAAACAATAACTTCCAGTAAAATGCAAAGCCTACATACAATAAATATATAGTATAATTAGTATCGAGTTATGCTGAAATGTCACTATTTGTGCCCGAACTACATGACTGTAAAGACCAATTTACAAACTGGTAACACTAGATAGAACCCCCCCCAAAAAAAAAAAAGTATGAAATATTTCTCCATCATTGTTTGATGTCGTGCATAAACTAATAAATTTTTCAATTTGTCACACCAATGTAATACTTATACAAGTGAGAAACAATGGAAGGCATTGGCACTTCTTTGCTATTAATATGATGAGCATCATCCCTCTCATGTGTCTATTTATGAATACTAACAATAATGTACATGGCAACAACACTGCCCAACTCTGGCAAAAGGAAGCAAGTGACAGATCAGTCAAATTTGAGCTATTGTTGTTTCTGAAACACCCTTTGTATGTTGCACGTTCAGGCAAAATTTGGGGAAGAAATGATCGTTCTATGGAAAGACACTGAAGAAAATATGCTGTTAAATTGCATTGACGCCTAGATGTAAATGACGAACACACATTGCTCATTTACAACAAATGATACTTTTGACAATTGCTTCCTTTTGCCAAAGTATGGCAGAAAAATGTACTTATTCATGGGAGAAAAGAATAAATATGAAATAATATGAGGTCAAAACACTTTGGCCCGAATTCACAAAGGTGGTTTTTTAAAACCCACGGTTGAGTCCATGGTTTATGCAGATTTCCTGTATAAATTACGCTTAGTTAAGCGCGTATCGGGTGCGTGTTTAAAAAATGTCCAATACTGATGCGCCCTTTTGTCACAGAGCGCCAAATTAACGCCTGTTACCATGGTAAGATACGCAATTTTACTCATGAGTCCACTGTTTGAAGAGTGGACTCATGAATAAAAACAGAGGACTCATGAATAAAATAGCCTGGATAACTACGGCAACAGGCGTCAATTTGTCGCACTGTGACAAAGCGCGCATCAGCATTGGACATTTTTTAAACACGCGCCCGATACGCACCAAATTAAGCGTAATTTATACAGGATATCTGCATAAACCATGGACTCAACCGTGGGTTTTCAAAACCACCTTTGTGAATTCGGGCCATTGAGGCCCATGGACAAGCTTGGCCATACCACTAGGTAATGTCAAAATGCCAGTCACTGTTTAAAATCTGAATATTTCACGAAAACAACCACTCTATTTTGGAAGTATGAGAAAGAGAGAGAAGGGAGGGGGGAGACTGAGAGAGGGGTAAACTATAAAGAGAGAATTGAAACAATAACAATCTTCATTCATTGTTTTCAATTATGAATATTTTGATAGTTTTGTGTATTACAACATAAAACAAACAAATATAAGAATGATACATAGAGACATAGTGAGAGGGGGGTGAACATTGAATTTGGAATTTAAACAATAACAATCTTGGCAATGCAGTGCTAGCATTACAATGCGTTGATTTCCTATTGTCGTCTACATCTTGCTATTAAAAGGCTTTGTTGCGCTTGAAGCACTCAATGGATTTTCCATACAGTCATGGTCGCCTCCTTGCTTTGCTGTGACCCGGCTATTAATAGCACAGGGAAAAGGATTTAGGAAGGTGAGTCACGGAGTTGGGATAGCGAGACACAGAGAGGGGGAAGGAAGGGGAGAGAGACAGAGAGAGGAGGAGAGATACAGAGAGAGACGTAAAGAGAGAAAGAGGAGAAAGAGAGAGACAGAGATATACACACAGAGACATAACTACATAGACAAGCACATACAACTGTTAACAAATATACAAAGCAGAAAAAACCCAAAGAAGATTAACATTAAAAAAGTCCAAAAATACCGGAGAGAAAGAAATATGCTTAATATTTTTAAGTAATTGTAACTTTTTGTACATGGTTTCCCATAGATTTATAGTAACATGTAAACTGTATAATATTTTTTCTGTTACAGGAGTGTGTTTCATGAAGCTGTTCATAAGAGTGACTTTTAATAAGAATGACTAGCGATCCTTCACCATTTAATGTTCATTGGTGATTAATTAGCGCATAGGAAATGTTCACCTGTCATTCTTAAAGTCGCTCTTAAGGCTGTTTGTAAGTTAAGAGCGACTTTACGAACGACCGGTGATCCTTTCTTGTGGTAAATGGTATACACCGAAATGTTCATTGGCGATGATTTGGCGCGTAAGACAGGATCACCAGTCGTTCTTAAAATCGCTGTTAGCTTTATACGAACAGCTTTATGAAACCCCTACCAGGACCCAGAATAAATGAAAAGAAGAATTCTTAATTATTCATAAAACAACAGACAATAGTGAAACAGTAAGAGACAGGGAGAGAGAGGGGGAAACAAAGAGAGAGAGGAAATAGGTAGAAAAAAAGTTGAAAAAGAAATGAACAGAGTGCAAGGACAAGGATGAGAAGAGAGACAGAGAGACAGAGTACAAGGATAAGAGAGAAAGAGAAAGCGTTAGGAGCAGATGATCCGCTCACTTCCCGAATCTATTTCCTATTGTCTATACTCCAGGGTACATATTACTATGAGCCATACACAGAGGCCGACTCTAACCACTCCTATCCTTACAAATAAACAAAGTTCATGACCCGCAAATTCTGAAGTTCAGTTTAACTACAGCCATGGTCTAGCTCCGTGTCAAAGTTATGAGAAGCTAGAAAAAGAATGTTAATAAAAATAGAAATTCTGATTATATATCTGTGTACTTGCCCTAAAAATCGACATCATTTCAAGAGAATGGTACTGTATTGTAAATTGAATTAGTCAAGATGTTCAATTTCAAACTGGGATTTCTTCATCGTATCTGAAAAATACCCCCCCCCCCCCTGTTTAGACAAGAAAGGTAATCATTGTTTGAGTTTAAAATTCTGATATAAAACATCCCTTTGCATCAATTTTTTTTAAGTCATTGAAATTCTAACAAGAAAACAAGTTATTCCAAATCCAATTGTCTAACATCAGACATAAATAACACTGATAAAGACATACTTCAACTGACACAACAGGTCCAAATCAAACAGATCAAATTAGTTTGTACAATATAATTGCCTTATATTAGCGCATGTATAGAAGTATAATAACACGAAATGCAATAAACCGAGGTCGCACACTAATCATGTTTACAGTTCTTGAAGCGGTTATATTTCACAACGCGACCTACAAATAAGGATTAACGCAATAGTCACTCACAGCTGTTGGAGGAAAGGCGTTTGTACTAGGCCCTTGCTGACCTTTGTCAGTAGTAGAAAGGCGTTACTACAACAAGTGAACACATTTGATAGATTTTGCAAGGGATGTAGTTGGAGACCTACTTCAAAACAAGGTTATTTTTCCGTTCAATTTTTTTCAACACATTGCTGTGCCAGTAATTTGAGTTGTTTACAAACAATACCTGTATGACATGAAACCAAAATCTGTCATTGTCCTCAATATAGTTTTCACATGACTAGCTTTGTTTGGTAATAAAATACTTTTGTGACAAGACTTCACTGCAAGCTGCTACAAAATTGCTTGATGTTCCCCTTTGAAAAATGAGTATAAATTACCCTAAAGGGAAAGAATGTAAGATAAGTATAACAATGGAGCAATTATGTAAAATAATTGACCTTTTTTGTACATCAGACCCACATTTTTCTCAAGTTTACTTCACTTCATACACCAACCAAGTCATGGTCATTTGAGAGCATTACAGGTGGTCAAAAGAACCAGAAATCAGATACAGAAAATTTCATGAAGGTCCGACATACATGGGGTCTGCCGTACATAGTTTGTGGAATTGCCAAATGGAATACTGCTAGAACAATTTTTCATTTTCCAAAAATATTTCATATCCATTTCCTTTGTGAAACAATCCTAATTCGACTTTCTCAAATATTGTTACAAGCAGTCTGATCGTATGAGTAAAGACAAAGCCCAACACACAAAGGCAGTATGCGAGGCCACACTACATGACCGAGCAAGAGACAGTCATAGTCACCAATCCCACATAGAATATCAATATATGGGACTACATAGCAAGATATAGACGTCACTGTGATCTTCAGAGAGGAAAGACTGCGCTTTCACGATAAATATGGCAAGCTTTCTTCCCGACAGAAAATCCAAAAGCCTCCATGCTACATGTACTTCCTAAATCTGATATATGTGGGACTACATAATAAATGTTGTCCTGTTATTGTAATTTATTTATAGCCAGACTGCCCCTGGTATCATTTCATCTTTTACTCCTTGATGCACCCGATAGCAACGGTTTCCTGCCTCTAAGAATACCTTTTAATTTTCACCCGACTACTCTCTTTCTTTGTCGCCGCGCTCCCTCCTCTCATCTCATGATCTCACCGCTTTGTTCAAGTTAACACCATTAATCAATGATCATCTGCCCCTTTGTGTCAAATTTCAATATCCTCTCCCCCCCTCACCCCCAAATAGAACTATATATCTCAATCATTATACAATCAACTGAACAATGGGTTATACCAATAAAAATCATAGGGGTGATGGGGAGAAGAAATAAATGAGGGAGGGGAAGAAATTGTACTACAATAATGAGTTACAACATAAAAACATTACAAATACATTACAACATTTTCAAGAAAACTTGCAATAAATCACAATTCAATTTGGGATTCACAATCGTTCATAGATTAATTAACTTTTAAAAATTTTCAGCTGATTATTCGTCTGCTTCTTACGACAACTGATATTGTCAAAATGCATCAGAAACTTCAGTTGATCGTAATTTTTTTCTTGCTACCCCCCCCCCCCTTAGTGTTGTTTACTTGATTTTAGTTGCATTCATTCAGGGCACTTAGCACATGTACATCCTACAAAAGTGATCCAACCGCAAAAAAAAAGAGCAACAACAATTTTAGAGCGAGGATATTAGGAGAGTTATCGAAGGCGAATTCGTAAACAAAATTGACGAGGTTAAGCGTTCCGTCTAGGTTGAAGTCCCATGTATAAGCCAGGTGTTACATCCTTGGATCGGGCCGGGGTAATGCTATGAATTTCCTGCCTCTGACTAACTTCCCTTTGTGTGTGTGTACTTGCTTCGCTCTCTCCGGCAGCTTTCACTCTTCAGCTTTTCTCCTCTTCCTCTTTTCTTTTCTTCCATCTTCCCTTTTTTTCTTCCACTCTTCTACAATAATATCTCACTTTCACTTCCCCTATCTGGTTCTACTTTTTATTTATTTATTTTCTTTCAAATTGTATAAATCTGGTTTTACTTTTATTTTCCTACTTTTTTTCAAATTGTATAAATCTGGTTTTACTTTCTATTTTCCTAGTTTTTTCAAATTGTATAAATCTGGTTTAGCTTTCTATATTCCTACTTTTTTTTAATTGTCTAAATATGGTTTTACATGTACTTTCTATTTTCCGATTTTTTTTTCTTCTTCAAATCATATGAATCTGGTTTTACTTTCTACTTTACAACCATGTATACATTTTCTTACAATTGCATATGTACATCTGCTTTTACTTTAATTATGATTTCCTATTTTATTTTCCCAAATCGTATAAATATCCATTTCCCTTTGTGTAAAAGCAGCGTCATACAATTTCACCAAATTGAAATAATTTCTTTTGGGTGGAAATTTGACTTGAACCTTATGACTATGGGATGTCCGTTTTCCCCCTCCTATTTTTATACAACTATTACATGCTACCATCCTATCCTGTATTCCCTTTATAATAATAATAATTATCCCTCATCATATTTTTTTATTTCTATATTGTTACCATAGTTCATGAAGGTATTAAACACCACACTTCATCTATTTGGATCTTACTTTCATATTAATGGCTAATATTTTAGAGTTTAAGAAGCTTACTCATTTGTATTCCGGGATATTGTGAAGAGTGGATACTTCACAATTAAAAATAACATTCCAAAAGCATGTCATCTCGAACAATACGAGATGCAAGACAAAAACATCTACTACTCCAGGAAGGGCCGAGCACGTATCACTTGCATGGATAAATTAAACAGGAGACTGGGGATCAAGTCTAATCCAGATGCATTTCTCCTCCTTGTTACGGGCAAGGCCGTGCGAGTTACATGCATTGATAGTTCCTGCCTAGACTCTGTACAAGGTGATTAGAGGTATCCTGCAATTAAGAGTGTCTGGCACCACGCGTCATGTGGGCTAGGCATGAGAGATAACCCATGGTATGTGAGAGTTGAGTGATTATGTAGTCGGCAAAGAAAAAGTAGGGCTTGGAGGGAGGTTCAGAATTCACCATTGGTGAGGTGGGATAAGGTGGGGATAGTCATTTGCAATGATTTTTGTTCTTTTTAATCTTCTTTACAGCACTCATTATTCTGAAGTTTTCATTTGCATTTCCTTATTCATTTATTTCTATTTACTTTTTCAAATCTTATTGTATTTATTTCTATATTTACTTATTTTATTTATTTATTATTAATAACCTTATTATCGTCAATATTGTTATATCGTTAGAATCAGTAGTAGTAGTAGTAGCAGTAGTAGTAGTAGTAGATGTAGTAGTAGATGTAGTAACAGTAGTAGTAGTAACAGTAGTAGTAGCAGTAACAGTAGTAGTATTGGTAGTAGTATTAGTAGTAGTAGTAGTAGAAGTAGTAGTAGTAGTAGTAGTAGTATCAGCAGCAGTAGTAGCAGTAGTAGTAGTAGTAACAGTAGTAGTAGTGGTGGTGGTGGTGGTGGTAGTAGTAGTAGTAGTAGTAGTAGCAGCAGCAGTAGTAGTGGTGGTAGTAGTGGTAGTATTTATTTTTTTCATGGGGAGGGGGAGGGTGGGGTGATGTCAAGTATATTGGAAATACCATTCCTCATTACTCTACCTCCTCTTTGACCATTCTATGTTAGGGCTGGCAGGATGTACACTTCAGACTAATGTTGTATAAATGAGGTGGCTGAGTCATTAATGTCTTTAATCACCCCCCCCCCCCCCCAAGAAAATATGCAATATTTGAATTAATGCCTAATCATAACTCAAAACCTTCCTGCATGTACATCCTTGGAATATTACCTCAACCACATCAAATGAGTCAATCAAAATTCCACGAACCGGTCCCTAGATTAACCCTATGAAGATATCACCTCTACTGATCAGGCACCCCTTGGAGTCGATACATTTTTTTTTTAACTGGGGGGGGGGGGGGATGCTTGTGTTTAAACCAAAAAATGTAAATGTATTTTAGCTCAAACCTTCCTCAACCATCCCTCCTTCTCCTCCAAAAAAGAAGTTGGCCTTAGATGACAACTTTTTTAGTCACGTAACTGAAAATATCTTAGTAATTCTCTTTTCTATTCAATTGCCTCCTTCATATATTTCCAAGGAACTGAATGGGGCTTGTGTACTGTAGCTTCTCCAAACAGAAATTAGCATACCAGCTACATGTATATGACTCCGGTTAGACTTCTCCCAAGACCCAATCGTTGATCAAAATTCGAATTAGGGCTTTGTGCCTGCAAGACTATTCTGTAGCCTCGACCCCCTCATATTCCCTCCCACCCCAACCCCCTTAGCAGAGCACATGTCAAACAGATAATGCGAGGGTTGATCCACGGTAGATTACTCCGTAGCGCCTGCACGATCCCGTCACCTGGAATCTCGCTTCATCACTGCAATGAGTCAGGGATATTAATAACCGATCGAACTCCCGAAGTCGACCCCTGAGGATCCTCTGAAGGAAGCCCTCCAGAGGAACCCCACTGAAGATAATCCTCCAGGAAAGCTCAAAGGAACTTCTTGAAGATATCTTCCTTGTAGGGACATCGTAAGAGAGCCCATGAAGAGAATCTTCAGAGAAACTTCCCAAACAAAATTCAGAGGGTGCGATTTACCCATTGACTTCTGAGTTCTGTGATTTTTATACAGAAACCAACTGATTCGAGTTGCTAATGTGAGCTACATGAAATAGAACTTCTCAAAGGAACATTTAGAGATCTGAATAATTAGCATTAAAAAATGTCAAAGTAACAAATAAAGAACCTTCTTGTAGAAAAATCATTTTGGGAATTTAAATGGCTCTAAAAGAAGCGCTGGATCTCCTTTGAGAATGTTGCTTGGGAACACAGAGAACTTGCTTGATTTTTGTTGCAAAACAGAAAAGAGCTTGCTCACTTTTTGTCTTAAAACAGAAAACGCGAAAATAATACATGAATGACACTCTTCAACAGTCTCTCCTTGATATAAATAACCACTCAATGTTAGTCTTTTTGAATGTCTCCGAGGGGAGCTCCCAAAATATATATATTTTTGTTCAAGGAACTCGGAGGAATACTTCCAGGAAGTCCACTGAATCCTCCATACACCTACAAAGGGCATCGTTCTCAAATATCAATAGCAACTTCTGAAAACACTCTCTTGGGAGGAAATTAATACAATTTTGAGAAGGACTACCTACTTTCAAAGTTTATTGAAGAAAGTGTGTGTGTGTGGGGGGGTGGTTTCATGAAACAAATATCACCCAAAACTGTTATAAGCTACTGAAATCATTGTATCTGATTGGTTCAAAACAATTCAGTCAGTGGGAAGTACTGACTGTATGCTTCAGGGAACACTCTTTTAGGTCTATAATACTAATAGATCACATATTTTTAAAAGAAAAAACAAGGATAAAATGAAATATAGGATGGGGGGGGTGCGATGTCCGGACACTTGTATTGAAGCCTTCTTTTTCAGCTTTGAATTACACAAAAAATATGAATTCATTAGTTGTAGTCTTCTACATTTTTGTTCTTTATAATACTGCCCAACATTTTGTACAACAAACTGATAAAACTTTGCTTGTTGCTTTGTTGATTTTTTCACATGGCTGTTACATATTGATTGACCGGACACACAACCTGTCCGGACACAAAACAACTGGGTATACTTTGAAACTAAAACATCTGATGTATCGTAAGGTCGGTTCATTGAATTTCTTGGTCAAAGCATGTAAAAATGAAAAATATTAATCTGGTAAATATATCAAACCACAAATAATGTCAAAGCTTGATAAAAATAGGGTGAATGTCACTTGTAATCCCCCTTTCCCTCTCTCTCCCCCCTAAGGTGTGTTCCTAATAATATTCATTTAGGAAACTGGATGTTTTCTGGTCATCTTTCATCATTTTTTTAAAGTTTGGAAATCCTCCAGAGTGATCTATTTCTGCCATTTTCCATGCCATATGGGATTGGAATCAAGATACCCTGAAAACCACACGATTTCCCGTCAAGCCCTCGTCACCTCACAAATATTCTTTAAAATTCTTAAAGGAAGATAGGCATTGGGGAAGTTTTAATGACTAGGATATGCATAAGCATAACGCGAGGTACTAGAGATAGAAAGAAATGGGAAAAGGCATTAAGAGTGATGATAATAACAAATAACATAAATAGAGTCAAGTAAAGGAGAGATGGAAAGACCAAGAAAATAAACAATATGAAGGGAGAAAGAGATAGAGAGCGAGAGAGATTGGCAGAGAGCCATACAGACAACCAGACAGACATAAATTCAAGATGAGAACAGAAAAGAGAAAGCAGGAGGGAAAAGCAAAAAGAAGGAGACATTTGAGGAAGAAAAGACATTAAGACCGATACGGACACACATAAAGAGAGGAAAAACCGTGAAAACGAGACAGTGATAGAAATAAAATATAAGAAGAAGGAAAAAGAAGGAAACATTTGAGGAAGAAAAAGACATTAAGACCGATACAGACGCACATAAAGGGAGGAAAAACAGTGAAACGAGACAGTGATAGAAATAAAATATACAAAGACATGCGTACAAAAAGGCGCAAAGACAGAGACAAACATAGGGGCCTGACTGGCTACTGCTATTTGATTGCCACCAGAAAAAACGATATACACACACACAAAATTGACCAGTATCAAGAGACAAAAAGACAAACAGACAATGCTTTACTGACCTGTGTGAATAATTGAGGCTGAATCTGTAGACTCTGCGGTTGGGGGGCTTGACTGACCATTGCGACATGATTGTCCACTCTGACAGGGTAGACCTGTAGGGGCTAACAACATTTACAGTCAATTCATTGATAAAGGGAAGGTATCGTTCTGGACAAGATTATAAGCTGGACTGACCATTGCTACATGATTGTCAACTCCAATAGATTTGTAAGGGCTAACAATATTTATAATCACTACTTTGATAAAGGGAAGTTATCGCTCTGGTCAAGGAACATTTGAATGAAGCTATATGGTCAAGGAGCTGAACTGACCATTGCTACATGATTGTCCATGACAGGGTAGACCTGTAGGGGCTAACAACATTTACGGTCAATTCATTTATAAAGGCAAGGTATGGTTCTGGTAACTGAATACTTCTTTTTGACCTATCCAGAAGATATAACGCAGCATGCCCCATATAATTTCACTGACTAACATATAAGTCAAAAGTTAAGGCAGGATTTTTACACTCAACGACAATTTTTTTTCATACCTTACTGAATATTTTATTATTCTAGATCAATGTTCCAATGTTATGATCAGGCCTTGGGTCATGTGTGGTGGATGGTCATTTTTGGTTGGTGTTTTGGGACACCCTTTGAGGAATTTGAAGTAAATGTTTACGCTAAATTCTTTACAGACAGGCCATCTTTTTACCAGAGTAAAATACAAGAACTATGGTATTACCTGTTGAAAGGGATCCGGTCTTGGGTACTGGGTGGTTGCCGGTTGTTGTTGGTTGGTGTTCTGGGACACCCTCTGAGCGATCTGCGGTGGTTGGTACGGTATGTAGGGACCGGACTGAAGATGGTACTGGAGGAACGGGAACTCGGGTGCCTGGGATCGGATCGAGGTACCCAACGTCTGCGAGTGTGCCTAACGATGGAAAAGTTTAAAAGGTCATTTGGTCAGATGCTTTTTCTTGGCTTCTGCTTGTATGAAAATATTTTGCACTGCCACACCTTTGCAATCGAGTCCATCCTTTTTTCTGTGAGTCGTGTACGCACCAGCATGACGTCGCTATTGTTCAAACCGCTAGCAATTGCATTTGAAGTCAAGAAAAGGGTTTAAGCACAAGCAATGGGTTAATATGCATACGATATAAAGCAATTGCTATAAAGGCATCATCTTTTACTTGGCTAGCAATTGATTGTGCTTGAAGCAAAATTTAGCTTTCCAGCAATTGCAACTTTTTCTGCATCTGACCCCATATAATGGGGCAATTCCATGAAATGATCATTAATTTATGGCTGGAATTAATTCTTTGTAGCAGTTGCTGTGCTAAAGTGTTGAGAAACTTTTAATAAAGTGATAATTTCTATATGGTATATCACGGGTATAATTCTCATTATTATTGTGTATGTCCAAAGCCTAATTTTTCGATATTCTTCATACTTCATGAACTGCTCCAGATATAATTTATTTGAGAGCATTTCAACTTTCATATGAACTAAAGAAAACAGGGATATATACGTGTATCAAAATTGTAATAAATGCATTGACTATAAATGTTGAGTTGATGACAGATTTAAAAAAAAATCCTGTTCATATTAAGAGCATATTTTTTCCCATTCTTGTGGTTATTAATTTTTCTCTTGAGGTTTTACTTTTAATACATTCTTTCTCTAATAATAGATTTGTAATTACATTGTTTATAAATCATGTATTTCTTATTTGAATCTAACCATACTGTTTGCTGAAAGGTATCTCGTATACACAACATAACGATGATGCAAATCTTACTCAACAATCAGTTCAAACATTGAAAATTAGTTTGAACGGTCACTACAGTGTAGAATTTGTATTACAGAAATTCATAAGTGTTAGAGTGATAATCCTATAACTCACATCACTAAATCTTTATTAAAACTTTGTACAGGCTTTCAAAACATTAATCAAAACCTATTTAAGAACTTTCTATGTGGTTATTACTCATAACCAGAATTCCCATTTCTAAACAATAAATGTTATGTCAACCAATTCTAAAGCCATGAACAATAGGCAAAAAGGATCCGAGATATATTTAGGTCGATTGGTTTCAGTTCTGTAATTCATTATAAGCCTCTACAATCCTCTATAAACAACAGTGACAAACCTCTCACTCTAGCTTTGAGTAAAATGAAAAGTCACATGCCTTGGTTACATGTTTATCTGCTTATATTCCTTGAATTTTATATTTGTTTTGTATCATTTTGTACTTCTTGTTTTGAACAAAACATTTTGGCGAATGCCAGTGACATTCTAATAAATTCAATTCAATTCATGTAGATGTGACACTTATAAAAATAATGATGAAGCCACGATCACAGATTGAGTCAAAGCAAAAAGTGAGCATAGCCGGTTGGAATTTACAAAGATATTTGTTCTGGATATTTTTTTAAATTGTATTTTATTTATTTATTTTTTATCATTATTATTATCATTATTTTTTTTTTTTTGGGGGGGGAGCAATTTGAATAATAACAATAATAGGCATTTATATAGCGCCATCTATCTGAAATATTCTATTCCAAGGCGCGTTGTTATTATTACCCCGGCTTTAGCTCGAGCTGCCTTTCAGTGCTCATGCTTTCAAGGAATTAATCCTGCCGGGTACCCATTCACCTCACCTGGGTTGAGTGCAGCACAATGTGGATAAATTTCTTGCTGAAGGATATTACGCCATGGCTGGGATTCGAACCCACGGCCCTCTGTTTCAAAGTCAGAAGACTAATCCACTGGGCCACAACGCTCCACATGAATGCAACTGACCATGGTTTTATATCCACAAAAGATTATTGATGCTAGTTTTATATATTTATTTTTTTTTGGGGGGGGGGTGGCTTTACTCTTTAAATTATTTTGGAAATAATGGCTATCATGGACTTAATACAGGGTTCCCTGCTTTTCAAGAAAACAAAATTCCCTAATTTTCCCCTCAGGAAGCTTAAAAATTCCCTCATAATTATTTAAACCCATTTCCAGTTTCGCATGTTTCCTAAGTTGTTGCAGTGAATTACATGTATTTTCAGTATAAAAACAATAATGTAAAACTAATTAGTACCACCATAACCAGTCATTCAATGGATGTTGTTTTGATATGAAACAAAATATATCAAGAGTCTGACTGACTACCATGCTTTTGACTCTTGGGCTGATCGAAATTCGCTGACTTTTCCCTCATATGAGGCATTTTCCCCTGATTTGAGGTATTTTTAAAATCAAATTTCCTGATTTTTCCCTGACTGGAAAAAAGAAAAATGATTTTCCTGATTTCCCTGATGGGCTAGGAACCCTGTGATAATTAGTTTATGCTGCAATGGTTTGAACTTTGAAATGATAAGAAATGATAAGAAATTGTACAGAAATGTATAAATGGGTAGGACTTCACACCTATTGTCAGCTCAAACACTGCTTGATACTCATAGTATCACTAATGGGAGGTCATTTAAAGAGTAGTCTTTTACAGTGACGCTTCCTCCTATGATGTTTTTCATTAATTAATACCACTACTTCTTTTTACTTTTCCTAAAACTAATTTCCTGCTTAACTGTTCTTATTACTGTTGCTGGCAATGATATTCCTTTAATGAATCAGTTTGTTGATTTAAAAAAAAAACATCCCAAGTGCAGCTCATCATTAACCTAAAAAAAAAGTGATATATCGCCCACCCTTAGCTCTGATATGCATCTCTTTGTTTTTGCCTCCAACACTCCATTGATCAAGTGTGGGTGCAGAGCTAATTAACATGGCGTGCTTAGGCGCTTCAAGGGAGCTCCAGGCTTGCGTCCATCCATTAATAACTAATGTTTCTCCATGGTTACGACACCATCCGAGTAAATGTGGGCGAGAGCAACGGACAATTGAAATGCCACCCTACAAACTCCATGCATATATATTTTCTTGAGAATAACAAGTATTGGAGCTTTCATAACATGAAACACTCCTTAGGCTTAATTGATCATAAATTCATCATCAGATTGCCAGCAATGTTTTTATTCTGAGGGTTAAATGATGACATAATTTTATCATTATCATTGTGGAAAAGCAAAAAGGAATCTACATTTCCCAAGTCCCCACAAAGACTCAACAAAGTCATATTATCCATCCCCCACTGTTTATATAGTATATTGGTCCCACATGTTGTTTCCTGTGCTTGCTACACCAAGCATGTGGTAATAAAAGGAAGACAATTTCAAACAAGCCTGAATTATGTTTATTAAACTTTGTTGTTCTCAATAAAGCATTGTGGCATATGATAAACCAATTGAGATTCCTTCCAGCTATTCCCTCTCATTAACTTCTACACCAAAACTCAAACTGAGCTTTAACTTCACCAAAATTAAAAATTACACAATTGATTCAAAATACTATACTTCTTTTATCCATGTTCTTCTCTTACCTGGTTCTGAATAGCTGCATTGATCTGGTTGTTGAAGGCGATGTTGAGATTTCCTGCGCTGGCCGAAGGGGTCATGACCCCGCCGAAGCTGGCCGGGACGCTGGGAAGGTTGCCCTCAAAGAGCTGGGTACCACGCTTGCACACCTCCATGGCTCGCACGGATGCCTTGGTGCTATGTCAGGGATAATTACACAACAGAGTAAGCAACAGTTTTCAATTGATATTCTTAGAGGAGAGAAAAGGAAAGAAAAGAATAAGTGAATAGATAGAAGGAATGATGTGGATCTTTACTTTCTACAATGACCGTACTCCGCTGGTTGCCATTAATGGCTGAGGGAATTCAGATAAGAGAGAACGAGAAAAGAGAATCAGTAGGAGATAGGTAAAAGAAATGTAAATACTGTAAATACTCTAAAAGGGACTTAAGATATACATGTAAGATAGAGAGGGCAAAATTGTGAAGGTGGAGGAAAACATGGTAGATAGAACAAATGATGATACTTACTTTCTACAATGAGCATACTCTGCTAGAAGTTATTTAGAGTTTGCGAGGTATGATAGAGAGAAGGAAAGGTTGTGAAGGTGAAGGAAGAAGAGTACAGATAGAAGATAGATAGATGGAAGGAATGATGATACTTACTTCCTACAATGAGCATACTCTGCTAGAAATTATTGAGAGCTTGTGAGGTATGAGAGAGAGAAGGAAAGATTTTGAAGGTGAAGGAAGAAGAGGATAGATAGAAGAAGATAGATAGATGGAAGAAATTATGATAATTTCTACAATAAGCATACTCTGTTAGAAGTTATTGAGAGCTTGTGAGGTATGAGAGAGAGAAGGAAAGATTGGGAAGGAGAAGGAAGAAGAGGATAGATAGATAGATAGATACATATATATAGATAGATAGATAGATCTATAGATAGATAGATACATACATACATACATACATACATACATACATAGAAAGATAGATGGAAGGAAGGAATGATGATACATGTACTTACTTTCTACAATGAGCATACTCTGCTAGAAATTATTGAGAGCTTGTGAGGTATGAGAGAAAGAAGGAAAGATTGGGAAGGTGAAGGGAGAAGAGGATAGATAGAAGATTGATAGATGGAAGGAATGATGATACTTACTTTCTACAATGAGCATACTCTGCTAGATGAGTCAGACTAACAAAAGGGTGGTTGAGAGCCTCCAAAGGGGTGATCCGCTTGTCTGGATCGATGGTCAACATCTTCTTTAGTAGCTCCACAAACTCTCTCCTAAATTAACCAAACATATAAACAAAACATAGATTTCATTCATTTATCAACTTTTTTAAGCTGCATAAATGTACATCGGGTCGTGTGGTCCAGTGGATAGGGCATTGGACTCGTAATCGCAAGGTTGTGAGTTCAAATCCCCACTCTGCCATTGTTTCCACTTTGATAAAAAGGCCCGAGAGTAATATCTGTCGTCCATAAGGTCAGCCATTATGACTGATTAAACTTAAAGGAGAATGAAACCCTTGAAACCAGCTGAATCCATATCAAAGAGAAAAATCAAAGAAACATATTGTTGAAAGTTTGAGGAAGATTGAATGAATAATAAGAAAGTTATGAGCATTTGAATGTCGAGATCACTAATGCCATGTAGATCCTCCCATTGGCAATGCGACCAAGATCTGTGATGTCACACACGTACAACTCCCTCATTACTTTAGTACTTATTTCACTTATATTCTCACTTTTATAGAGTCTATCACAAGGTGGGGTGTTCTCTTTATGAGAGGACAAGTACAGAGGTTTCACAACATTATATCATTGATGGATCGTTTGTCATATGATTAGAATGAGCAAAAAGAGATGTTTTGGGGTATATTTTCAGTGTCCAAAAGGGGAGAGTTGTTCATCTGTCATGATCTGTGACATCATAGATCTTGGTCGCATTGCCAAAAGGAGGATCTCCATAGCATTAGTGATCTCGACATTCAAATGCTCATAACTCTTCTATTGCTAGTCCTATTTCACTCAAACTTTTGTTGATCTTATTCTTTGATTTTTCTGCTTTCACAAAAGCTAACTTGCTCCAAGAGTTTCATTCTCCTTTAATGGAATATTTATATGAAAATTACTGCAGCTTTAATAATATTATTGTAGAGGACAATACTATATAAAGCTTCATGCAAGCAGACAATTTTTTTTTTTCGGATGCCGCTTTCAAATACATACCTACACATTGTACATAATTATCTGAACCATATTCGAACTATTTCAATGCATTGTCTACTGTAGGCAAGTCAGTTGGGCAGTATACCGTAGTACAGGAGAAGACATTGTTATATAAGCTTTTCAGAAATGCCTTTTTGTACATATACCATGTCATAACTACACAAGTCATGTTCTGTTATAGGCCTCCTTGAATTCAAACATGTTTACAAGCTTCTAGAAATTATCCAATGATGCAGTGTGTCATGACTGCGCATCTACACGTAAGGTCACATGGAGGAAGCACTACTCGTTTGACTTCCCCCAGGCATTCACTTCCTCCCGGGTCGCCCGGCAAGTCAACCAATTAATCATTTCTAGTCAAGTCCCAATCTCTACCCCGACAATATATTTCATCCATGAAGAAAGACATTGTATCATTCAGAACAGCATGACTTCAAGTTGAAGTTCACAAAAAAGGAAGTAGATGTAATCTGTCACACTCCTCAAGGTATTTATTTACCTTCTTTCGGGGTCAGTTAATAAATCATTCATTCTCCCCCCCCCCCCCGTTCATCCCTATATAATCTGATAAAATCCAAAACTAGAAAGACCGAAGAAATCATAAGTCACAAGGAGGAAGTAATTTATATAACTGTCATCACACACTAGGTATCCACTTCCTCCTAGGTCACCAAATATGCCAACAATTCTTTTCTCCTTCTCCCCCAAATCCTCTAAATGTCAAAAAGTAAATGCTACCATAGACTTAATATCAATTCATTAGTCAGAATTTGGAGTAACCTCAAGTCTAAGGTCGCAAACAGGAAGTAGTTATTACCTGTCAGCTTTCTCAGCCAGGTATTCGCTTCCTTCCAGGTCGGTGGGCAGGTTGACCCCAGCGATGTCATCCAGACAGTTGAAGATGTACTTTCTTGCTTCTTTGGATTTTACACTAGTCTCTGTCTCGTGCTCCTCAGGGTTCTAAGCAAAAGAAAAATGCAGAGGTGAGTTCACACGATGATCCAGAAATTTAAAGTTATTCCCTTTTTTCCTATTCATTTCAATCATGAATTTATGACTAGCTTACACTCACTACTGCAGTGATTCTTCTCTCAGCCTCATTGGTTGTATTCTGAAGTCGGGTTTAATTTAAACTCTGGTTTTAAGCCAGTTGTTACATAAATCTCTAACAGTAGAGGTTCAAAGTATAAGCTCATTTAACTCCCAAAACATTATCAACTGCCTGGGAAGAATGAGTATGACAGTTGTCTTCACCATTAAAGAATTAGTAAAGAGCACAGTAAACATAAGAAGCAATCACTTTATTTATATATTCTTATTTAAAAACTTTCTTTTGATATGATGTAAAATGATGACCTTCAGATTATCCAAAAGAAAATTTTACAAAACAAGCAATAGTTTTCTATTAAATTGAAATTAAGTAAAAGACAATATATGTAGTCCCATGTATAGAATTTTTTGTATGGTTTGGATTTTCCTATAAGGAGATGCGTAAGAAAAAAAATTTGTGGCTTATTATGTTCCCCTTTTGTATTTATGAAATCCAATATATATGAGTTTTTCTAGAAAAATTTGATCCAGATTTCAAATAGAGCCAATATAAATTTTTGGAAAATGTCCACTTTTGCTTGGAATTGCCCAGTTCTAGCTAGCCATAAAAACATTTACATTAGTATCGATTATCCAGGTGCTTCATTATTTCTGTTTTCTCCAACTGATAAACCTTGTCCCAGGAGGGCAGACATGCCTACATTGGTGCAGCACCATCTTGTAAAACGCATTATCCTTTTACTACCACAATGTCTGCTTTCCAGAACAATCAAAGCGGCTCAGATTTCACGAGTCTATCATCGCAAGAAATACCTTCACCTTTGCCAATTTTCTTTTCTCTTTTGTCTCTTATTGCCACCATCCCTGAGGACTCATAATACAAGAGCACATTGGCATTAAAACGAAATGGAAGAAAATTTGGCTGATGGCGCGATATCCAGGGACTTCGAAGCCAATAGATCCCCGGTCCGCCTATCATTACAACATGAGTCAGTGAATGCTTCAAACAATCAAAACTGCACAACCAAAACCTCATTTACAATCTTTTTTTTTAAGTTGTAAACAACATATTGTCCCGTAAATAAAAATACTTTATAGGGTCACTTCAAAATGAGGATAAATTTTATTGAGAAGTTTCAAGGATGTGTTATTCGTAAAATATATCAATTTGACTCCATATAATTGTGAATATTAAAGAACATATTTACCCAGGATCTTCTCATATTAATTTTGAAATGTAATAACTTTGATACAACTCCACCTAAAGAACATCATAAGAGATTCTTTATTCAATAGAAAGAACTAATGAAGTTTAATGCAACCGACCCTCATAAAACCATGCCGTCCCACTTGCTACTGGTCTTACAGAATAGGCCTAATTTATTCTTTTAATAACATATTGACTTTCATTGAATAATATTGCAAATAGCACGTGGGAATCATATAAACACCGCTCTAATCAGGCATTCTAAAAAATGATACCTTTGCCATCTTTTTTTCAAACATTTCAAAATTCACTTTTCCTTATTTTACTTCCACGAAAGACAAGATGACTTTTAATGTCAACAGACAGGCCAATAAACAAGGTGCCTTCCTACTGTAGAATTTATTTGACCTTTAACGGCAATTTTATACCTCCAGTTTGGGGGGAGGATTTCATCTGAAATTAGCTGGATTCTGTCCAAAATCATGGTCGATATCAGTTGCATTTACATTGGATGCAGAAAGAGTTTACTTTTTCTCACCATCAAAAAATCACATTTTGATTTATCCTTCCTTGGAATGTGAATTTTCACCGATTTCATTCATACTTCAGCACAGCACTTCAATTGTGGTGCTAGTCACATTGTCCTTTGCTTGTTGTGCAATTACGAGTGACAATATTCAACACATGTAGGCCTATTTAAACTCGCTCACTATTATTCATGTATGGAAAATTCTATTGGCTAATTATATTTCTTGAGCAAGAAAGTTTGAAATCGTGTTGCGAGGGAACCGACTTCCTTGAAATTTTTGCAGTAAATCTCAAAGCTTGGCCTTACGACTGACCACATGACATGCTCCTGTGGTTTAGGTGACAGGTCAGGCATGCACACTACCTCCTAAACACTCCAGACACTATATAAGCAAAAGCACCCTCCTAAAATCTGAACTGGTTTTGAGCTGTTTATGGTTAATTACAGTTTCAAATCAATAGGCAGTGCTGGACCAGCTTCAGATTGCTCAATCTCTAGATTTTAGCCCGATCGGCCCTCTTCGCGATTAATCTCGAGATTCAAGAAACCCCGTCCCCACCATCGCAAGAAGAGCGATTACTGCTCAAGCGAGGCATCGATGCATTATGGTCTGACGCCGTGAATAAATAATCCCGAGTGCGTCTGCAACTGCGAATTAGCGGGATAATTCGTAAATAGCGCGCTATTTTGCAAAAAATCCCAAATTGACTTGGGATTGCAATCTCAAGATTAATCCAGTGAACTAGCGCGAAAATTGCGTCTCATATTACAAATAATCTTGAGATTGTTCAGATCGGGATAATTTGCCGGATCAGAAATAGCGCGCTAATTTGAAAACTCGAGCTGGTGCAGACGGCCCTTTTCAGAGCTGCCATGTTGTATTTTGCATTTTCAGTATTCTTATCCCCCAAAATCAGTATTTTGACAAAAAAATCAGTATTTTTACCGTGTGAGATAAATATTTTGTATTTTTCCCAAAAAAAGTGTATTTCATAATAAAATGCGTGGCGCACTCGCCCATCACGGCACTCAAGCTGCATGCAAGCTAAAATGTGCACTGCTCTTGCAGATGAAAAAAAAAAACATTGAAACTTGTGTATATCTCACCCTGGTTTTTACAAAATGATTGAAAAAAAAACAAGTTACCTGAAATTACATTGATCTAATAACCATATTTGTGTACGTTTCATGAAATAGAGACATATAGAGATGATTTTCTCAATAAATTTCGATTTTGTATTTTTTAATACAAAAAACATATTTTTTGAAGAAAAAACGTACTGCCGTATTTTGGTTGCAAAAACGTACTAAATACGGAAAAATCGTACTACTTGGCAGCTCTGCCTATTGCTCTTCGAAAAGCTTGTGTGAACCAAGACATAACAAATCCAGTACAATGTATAAAATTATTCCCCCTCTGCATGATTCATGTCTCGATTCTGGTTCCTTTCCAAATTCCAGTCGGAATGAGGTGACTATGTAATACTTTCTTTGTAGTTTCCAATGAGAATTCCACAAGCAATATCGTATAAAAAGGGAAACCGTTCTCCGGCATGGGCGCTGCCACCCAGATTTTGCCTTTGGACCGATGTTGGCAGATTTGGATGAACTTGCTTGTCAAATGATCAGACTTTATATCAACATGTGTTTAATAATGAGTTGGAAAAAAAATGATGCGGCTCTGTGCAACAAAGGCCTACAGGTTTATCATGAATGTTCTAAAAGCTACGTTTGCTTTCATTTCAACACCAAATTATCATGCTATAGGCATTGGAAACATGATATGACCGTTAATCATGCAAACAGCGACATATCTCCCAGCAAAGTAACTATAATAGAAACTAAGGGGATATCTTTCCATTCATTATGTACTGTTCACCTGCCACGGCTAGCAGATCTAATCAAACTTTGTTTCATTCATTCACGCGTGGACAGAGAGCAACGTAATATAACTCCACTCATAATTAATGTTTTGGTAATCAGGTGTTATTTCAAGGAAAACCACATCCTAGCAATTGCTTCTCCGTTTCTCATTATCGCTAATTTTTTTGCCATCCATTTAAATAATTGTTCTGCATTTTCCAGCTATTCCAATCTACATGTACGGTAGTTTACCCCATTGCCAACCGGAAACAGGTTTTTCCCCCTGAACAAATTATGAGAAATACATACATAATTTAGAAGTTAACAGGTTAACCCATTGCCTATGGGTATCAGATCTTGCCGGTACAAATCTATGGGAAATGCATGTACAGTCAGTGGGTCAAGTTGTTGAGAGGGGGGGGGGGGGTCAGCCCACATCCTTCCCTCTTCAATCCTATCTGGCAAAGGGAATATGCAGTCAATATAATGATTAGATTGCCCCGCCCCTTCTTGTTTATCATTAGTCTTATCCTACCCCTCCCTCCCCAACCTCCACCAAAAAATAATAAAATATATGTAGTCCTACCACCCCCATGATTCTTCCATTCTACTCCAGTCTTTGTGCCCCCAAACGTCCAAGCCACGCTTGACTGCACAACTTCTTTCCTCCTAGTCCTAATATTAGTAATATACGCTCAAAAGATTTACTTTTCACCTGGGGCCTAGGCTACACATCTGCAGGCTCTTATTTTTATTGTCAAATATGGGTCCTTGAGCCAAGCCTAATAGTCAAATAACAGTTCTAAACTATTACACCAAATGCAATCTCTGTATAGGGCACATAGTCTTTCAGCTCAGGCTGTTTGACACTTCGGACAAAGTTTCACGTTGCAAACTACGATTCACCTCCAAAGCCATTATAGTCTGCTTTGCAAACCCTTCAAACATGTTAAGGGTCTGAATGTGCAGCCTAATGTTAGTTTGGTATGTGCTAGTCTTCGCGTGAAAACCCACTTGTTGATCACCAGTTTCGATCAGGGTCTGTGCCTGCAGACTAAAGCCAGTATTCCTTCCTACCTTTCAACCACGCTGACATTTTGGCATCCCCCGCCATCCACGAACTTGGCCGCCACATGGAGAAATATTGTCCTATGTCGTGTCATTGACATTTGCAAGCGATATGAATCATGTGTACATTTCATGTCAGGAGAAGAAAACGAAGATGAGATGTATCCATGACTGTTATATGACACTACTACGGGAGGGAAGAGAGAAAAGGAGGGTGGGTAGTGTGTGTACTATTACATGTGAGAGTTTTCACATTGGTAGAAATTTTTCGCATTAGCCGGAAGTACTGCAGATCAGATCATATATGTTATGCAATTTATATTTGTGTGAATGGAATGTTTATGCAATCTGGCATCTGCCGCTGTAATGGACATGATTGTTGAATCAAAGATTGAAAATAAAAATCAAATTCTTTTCTTTATTAGCATATATTAAAAGCACTTTGGTTCTAAAAATATGTGTACTATTACTAGTATATGCAGCAAATCTGTGTGCAGCAAATCTGTGATTTTTTGCATTTTTTTTCCCTTCTAACTTTAACACTTTACAATACAAAATGACATGCCTTGGACACCGTTTGATAATGAAATGGCTATTTATTCCATCCTGAAAAAGGTGGAGGGAAGTTTGCTCTGATAGCAGAACCTCAGTTCACATCTGGAGAGGGAAAATTAATCTTCCTATGCACTGCAAGGACATTTGAAATGCACCGGCTAATGTTTCAAATGTGAACAGCAACATGTCACCAGTGTGAAACGGTCCCCTGACACATAACATAAGCTTGTGTAGAATGCTAACATACTGCATGTACGTTTCTACGCTCTGCAAGGACATTTATAAAATGCACCGGCTAATGTTTCAAATGTGAACAGTAACATGTCACCAGTGTGAAACGGTCCCCTGACACATAGCATAACTTTGTGTAGAATGCAAAGGACTCTGTAGTTAGGGTATGCTAATTAGTATCTGGTAGCTAAAATGGGTCCGTGCCATTTGCATACATTGCAGAGCTAACATGGGAATAGTGTAGAGACAACAGGTGTAGGTTATTAGTCTCAGTGACCAGACACAACCTTTGATCGATCCCGATACGGGATAAGAAGACATAAATCTCGCTGGTAAACATTTATGATATTCTATAAAGATCTTTAGATGGTGGTGATTACAATGTATGGCTTCCGAAAATACACAATTTATTAGACAAAACAATGTAATATCAGCTGAATGATACATGTAGGTTTGCAGACTAAAAACTGTTTAGGAGAAATTTGCGGTCGGGGAAACGACGACTACACCACTCAATGTGCTACATAAAGTGAGTGTAAATCTTGCATGTGTGTAGGGCTTGGGTTTGTGGACGCACAAAAGCAGTCTGAACTTTAAGCCTACCAGCAACTGAAATGAGTGTACAGTGTAGCTTTCAATCTGCTAGGCTTATCCCGAGACCCTTTCGTTGGTTTAAGTGTCAACAAGGGGTTTGAACCTGCAGACTAGAGTGAGTGGGAGTAACGCTGTATGATCATAGATAGCATTGCGCATAGGTTTTCACTAGCTTTCTGTGCAAACCCTACGTTCAAGGAAAGTGGTCTAAATACGAAGCCTAAATTCCCTGCCAATGACTTGTGCACAAAAATGGACACAGCACATTTCATTTGGGCTAGTCTTGTGTGAAGACCCACATGTTGATAAGTTCCAATTAGGGTCTGTGTATGAAGACTGAGTTTTCAGTGTCTGCAGATCTTATATAGCCATTGATTTTTATCACCTTCGCTTCCACTGACGTACAGTAGTGGTTATCTGTCACGATCAACTAAAACTGATGAATAATTGAGCAATTTCTATCAGAAATCTGCAGCCCTTTTCCAAAGATAGCGATCAATGTTTACATGTACATACTGGGGGTGAAATTCTCCATAAACTACATGTACGTGAATACCTGATTCACCTCTGTGATATTCAAAAAAATAATCATCATCAAATCTGAATATATGTTCTTATTATTCTTTAGCTCATTTCTGGGTACTGGATCTGAATACCAATGGCGTAACAATCTCAAAATGAGATCAAACAAAACTGAATGAAATAATACCAAAGTGTTTGTACGCATTCATGTAAATTATAAAAAAAAGTATGTGTGCCAAATTAATAGCAGAAAATGGGTAAAATGATGAAAAGTGGGATCTTTCACTCGATAGGGACAGTGATTTTCCACGATCGCGGAAACCGGACGGAATTCAGGCAAACGACCTCTTGAAACGAAAAGTGGTTTTTTTAATGGAAAATCACTGAAATCATATTTTTCCTCAAACTTACTTTGGTAGGTAAGGAAATGGGTAAATTGATGAAAAATATTTATTTTCTGACTTATTACCTTTAATCTCCAGAGAGGAAAATTGGATTCCATATCTCTCTTGAAGAATCTTGTAGTCTTGGTCGCTGCACTCAATAGATTCTCAGCAGGCAAACCTTGGGTCTGAGAAATATACCGGATCTAGAAAATAAAATTAAAGAAAAAATGAGAAAAAAAATCTACATTAATCGTTTTTATCTCTCCTCAAATTGACAACAGTCATTTATTTCACATTCAAAAATCATATGTTAAAAAAAAATCAAATACATCACACAAAATGTAAACTCAAGAGCAGAATTGTAATGAAAGGGTTGTTTATTCGAATTATGTATGATACAGCTATGGTTAATTAAAGAAGATGCCAATTAACACGTACAGTGATTTTGATCTTCTATTGCACGCTAATTTATAATGAAATATAAAAACTACAGGACAAGTGACTACTATGATTGCCATACTTTACATTCAAGAATGACGCGAGTCAGTCAACTCTTGCAAAACTTTTTTTTCTTTTAGAAAACATTAAATCACATGTGAGCTTCCAAATCTTTGAAGGGATTAGTGCTGTTTATTTCATTAATTTTCTTACTTCATTCTTTCTTTAATAGATCTTGAAATTAGGTACATTTTCATTCTCCCTTCAAAATAGCAAAATACTGCAATATCCTGCATGCAAATAGACAAGCATAGACCCCAAAACAAATCCTGGTCCTCAAAATATGAATTCAATTCAAATTGACTACAAACATTTCCCTCTTTCTTCAACAATTTCTAATCACTTTAAACCTCGTGTTTTCTTGCAGAAAGCAGTTCTCCAAGGCTGAACCCCGCATGACCTCTGGTGTAATACCAACTACAAAATGACCACTTCCAAAACGACAACTCAGAAAGGTCATCGTATTACAAAGTCCTGTTGGTTCTATAATTACGTCTTCCTTTTCCGCTGATCAGACACCCCTGTTGTGTCACACAAAATGAGAGGCCGTGTCGTGACAAATATCAAACCGCTCAGGCAGGGTATGTGAGCGAGATATCATTTCTACATCTCGCGTTTGGAGTCCTAAAATAAATGTCCCCCATCCTCTGTCGCCCCCTGTGAGCCCATGCTATTCTCAGATACTGCCTGGCGTAGGCCCACATATTCATGTTCGTGTTCTTTCTTTTTAACAAACCAGTCGGCAAGCAATGAACTTGTTTCCTGCGAACCAGAAGTCAACGCTCGTCCACCCTCCCCCATAAGTTGTGTAATGAGCTATTACTGGATGGAAGTGGTCCCACACATTAAGATCGATGTGGGCATCATCATTCTGAAATTAGTTGATATTCAACAAGAAATGCCCACCAACACATCTTGCTTCGGTTAAATCTATTGAAAATACCCTACATATTAAAGACAATCCCTAAAATAAACTACAATCTTGATCACTTTTCATTTGCAATGAACTAAAACATTTATAAATAAAAGCTGTCATACAATTTTACCACATGACTGTCAACATCCCCACACGGTGAATCCTAAATATAACCCCAAATCCTATTTGCACGACTTATAATCTTAGCTGGAATGGGCTTCATCATGACTGTAGTCCCACACAAGCACATCGCTGTTTGTCTCCCTCAAATCATCCAACACTTTCTAAAAATAAGCGGCCCCTTCCCCCATCGAGCCCCCGGGGGCAACATTCGAAGTTCCTGCATTCTGTGAACAGTCCCATACAATCATGTTCGCGTCATCTCTATAAATGTTGGTGTCATATGCCCCTTATGCCTGTAGAGTCGATATTCATGTGTACTACTAAAGGATTGAGGTCAAGGATTGGAGTGATAGGAGGTTCCTTTCTCCTGGAAAATTATTTTTAAACTTGAAAGATCATCCTTCCTTCCTTTAAAGGATGTCCTCCCCCTCCCCCCAAAAAAAAAAAACCTATACAAGTTCATAATTCATACGCTATAGGGATTTCGAACAGCAACATAATATACATGATGATTTTTGTAGCTCAATAACAAATGATTTTAATATTTAAGAAGTGTGTCCACAACATTCAAAGCAACCCTTGTCATAGCTTCTTCACTGTAAAAACACTGTTCGAAATTCTAAGCACGTTGTTTTAGCCCGTCTTTCTAACAACTATTGTTTAAACTGTTTAAACTTTTTAAACAAGTTGTTTAAAAAGTTTAAATAATTACAAACGTTTTTAAAACTTGTTGCTAAAGTGACAGGCTCAAACAATGTGCTAATTTTTTTTAACTGTGTCCCCACTTCCACTGCAGTAACATACCATATTTTTATAATACAGATTAATATAAGAAAAAGAAAATTACAAAATGAAAACAAACTAGCAAGTTCTAGTTGTAAATGATAATAGGGAAAGCAATCAACTTCAAATTTGGTGAGGGGCTTCTTCAAATAAGTCTCGGTTTGAGTTTTCATAAAATGTTTTTCCTTTAGAGAAGTCTTTGAAATGGTTCTTAAAAGAGAGTCGATCTTAAAGAGAGTTGATCTTTTCGCACATTCTATATTTGAAGATTCATGCCGCTTTTTCTAAAATTCACTCTTCTGAAGAGTCCCCATTTATTGCAATAAAACCCACCAATCATGAAAAGAGTACAGAATTCTCTGTAACTAAAAACTCATACAAATTTAATAATAAATCTCCTATAAATCCCCTATCGATCTATCAAAACGTAAGCGGTTCTTAGCCTTTAGGTAACATTGGTGAGTACGTCACTTATATTTGCCCTAACTCGGAAGCTTTCTACTTGGGCAAACACATTTCACCACTAAACCCAAGGTGTGTTCATGTGTACATATATACCTAGTGATCAATATGACAAGAATCATTATATTTTCCCAAAGTCCCTTAAGGCTGTTATTTCCTGACTTGTGTACATTTCTGGGGTGCAGGGCGCCGATGGTTCCAAGCCTTACGACTCGAATCAGATTATGTTATTACATTACAACGCAAATCCAGGTGGGGGGAGCCGAGTTCCCGACTATTCCGTGAAAGTCATTAAAGACTTCCTTTTGGTTAGAGAGTTACTGGTATGGAAACATGCAAGTAGCTCGGCCCATGTTGGGTTGATACGTCTGCTATTGGTTAAATTTACCTTGCTGTACATGTACATGTACAGTACAGTACATGCAAATGTGTAGCCCAAAGGATGGTACAGAATGAAATATACACTACCAGTTTTGGCTAAAAGTATACATTTCAAGTAATCAGCAAATGCATTATTAGGATGTACATGCCTTTATCTACGTGTTCATGCACAGTACATTCATGCCAACTCATAATCATTTTTCAGAGGAAATTAAATACAATGTGGCTGATTTGTACAAAAAAAAGAAGAAATATTCTTGTTGACAACATTTTGCAAAGGAATCCAGCAAATACACAAATTGTGTAAATTTGAAAATTTATAAAAACAAATTTGTCCATTAACAATATTTTACAGAAGAAACAAAATTATTGTTGCCCATTCACACAGGAACAATGAAACTTTATATTTCTAATATTTCTGCAGAGAAACAATAAATTGATGTTGCCAATTTGAAACCAAAATAACAAATTTGTATTGATGAGGAAATAGGAAGTTAATGATGTCAATTTGAAACAAATGTTGAAGTTTGCCATTAGCAATTTGCAGGGGAACAAAATAAATCAGTGTTGGCAATTTGAAACATAAAAATCCCCACTATCAATATTTTGCGTATGAGAAAAAAAAAATCAGTGTTGCCAATTTGAAACTATCATCAAAGCTTTCTATTAGCAACATTAGGGGTAAATGGAAATTGCCAATTTGAAACAAGATGAAATTTTCCATTAAAATCATATTGCAGTAAACATAACAAATAAAATCACAATGTACTTCATGAACAAATGTTGCCAATTTGAAGTTAATAATCTTTACCTGATCGTACTCCGAGGCTCCAGGATAGAGCGGCCAACCAAGGAAGAGCTCGGCAACCACACACCCAAGGGACCACATATCGATGGCTTCACAGAACGGCAGTCCTAGGATGATTTCCGGCGCCCTGAGACAAACCATAACAGGAACGGGAAAGAGAGAAAAAAACAAAAGGGAAAAGGCATGATCAGCATTTGTGTTACTTTCCGGTTTTATACCATATTTGGGAGATATCGATGAAACTACAACATGTACATGTACTGATGTACATGTGTGAATAACTTTCCCCTCAAAAATATGGACCTGTTAAGGCCACCGCACACCTTACGACTGTTCGCGATCCGATTTCGGAACAAATCGCATTTTGCTCATTTTCTGAAAATGTGAATGGAACATATAATTTTATTTGAGGTTAAAATCAAAATTGAAAGAATAATAATATAACCATTTTGAAAGATTGCAAGCTTTTATTTTGGAGTAAAGGCCAAATTAGTTTCAAATCGTAGCCAATCGTACGACTGCTATGACGTCATTACGACTACATATTAAATTTGCTTTTATTCTAAGAAGGATGATAGCATAGTCACAGATTTGAACATAGGTATTCGTACGATGATTTAGAACATCACACAGAAAGATATTCCATGTATCAATATTAGCATCAAATTATACTACATTTTATTCTGAAATCGGGTCGCAGACCAATCGTAAGGTGTGCGGTTGCCTTTAGATTCATCCATCCATTGGGAATGCGTTCGGACCTGCAGACTGCAGAGGAGTACACAGGTCTGTCCATTGGGACCAAGGACTGATTTCACATTGAGTTTACAAATGCATACTGTATGACATCGTTCTCATACTTTCCATGACTGGTTTACTGGGGTTCCGGAAACCAGTTTGGAAGATCCCGTTGCTAGCATTTTTCCATTTGATCACCCGAAAGTGGTTTTCAGAGCCACTTCACGCAAAGCGGTCTTATTGCTATGGGAACACTCTCAGTGGGGTGACATGTTTCGCGCAACATTTGAAATTGCAGCGTAGGCATTCCACATACAGTGTGTGGAGCACCACTCTCAATATGTGCGAAGATCGCTTCCCGAAGAACGATTATGTCCTTACTTACGAGGGGAAGCGATCTTCAAAACTACATCGCAAGGTAGTTTTCTGAATCGGTTTGGAAAATTGCCGCTTCAACCGTTCTAATTACACGTTAAACTAGTTTCCGCAAAACTAGTTTCCAGTATTAGTTTCAGAATGGCAGTGAGAACGGTGTCTATGGTAACTTTGCCATTACCCTAGAAATTACCCAAAAAAAAGAACCCCAGAAAATCACCATTCACTGCTATGATAAAGCTTGTACAGTGTAGCAGATTGTAAAAAGTAGCCCCCCCCAAAAAAAAAAAAAACATGTTTGCCTACTTTGAAACCTTCATTTCAATTGCAGGCAATCTAAACTCATTGGCCCATATTCTGAGGTCAAGTTTATCTTCATAGACCACGGTCTTTATAATTCTGTGCAAAAACTATGGGGAGCCAAAAAAAAATTATGTTTATAAATGTATATTTCTTATTTTTACTATTTTGTTTCCTTATGCTTTCATAAAGGAGAAATACTTCAGTTATAATTCCCAGACAATAAAGAACAATTGGATGTAATATGAGTAAATAAATTGGATGTGTTACGATAAAAATAGGAATTTGTGTTCCAATTGGCTCCCCATAATTAAACCACAATTTTAAACCAGGGTTTAATTTAAACCCGAGTTCAGAATACGGTCAAATGAGCTCTGTTACCATAAAGTTACCGCAAATTACTTGGGCCCCCGATTTTGGTATGGTGCGAATGTCCGAAACGTACTTTGTAATCAACATCTTTTTGTATAGACGATGGTGAATATATCCTATACACTGATTTGCCCCTCAGCTCTTATCGGTTGATCTGTGAACCAGCGCAGATGGCCGACATAAGCTTTTCTTTCTCACCAATTGATAGGACGGTGATTGGACACCTATGGTTATTACGTCTCCATTCCAATGCACCTAACCAATATATCACCTTGGAATGACATCACCTAGCGGGGCCATCGAATTCCAGACACTATTGGTCACCTAGTCATGGTCATACAGGAGATAGTGGAGATAATGGAGGATGGCATCTCTCTGAGGGCCCTTTCACACAAGGACAGTTTTGAAGAAAAGTAACATGGTGGTGGAGCCATTGTCCTTGTCTTAATACCAAGTTTAGATGTACAGATTGCTATGATAGTTTTCATGGGAAGGAATACTACCCACCCCTCCCCCTTTTAATGAATGCAGTTCAAACTCCTGAGACCTTCGGCTTTTTACCTGAAAATCCATAACAAGTCCTCAATAAAACATCAACTGCAACAGATAATTCCTTCCTATTGGCATAAATTGCAGGTCTATCAAAGTATCATTTGGTGCAAACTGGCATCAGCAATTTTTTTATTATATATGTTCAAAGCTGTAAAGTTTAAAGTAGAAGTCTGACCATTCGACAATCCAAATTCCCTGGCATCACTTCCCAAACGAATCATCCAAAAGGTTTAGGTTTTACTTCATGGATACGTCATTAAAACTACGATAGTACATACAGGCCTACATGTAAAGTTCATGTATATATCCAAGTGCAATAAGTATTATATTTAAAAGCTCTATACGAATTTTCCAGTGTGTGAGTTGGGGGCAGATAATCGCCAATCTCCTATCTTTATCGGACTGCTTCTGACTGAGAATGCTACATGGGACAAACTGACTTTGGAATGCTATGTTGGTTATGAGGAGAGGGCACGGCAGGTATTTTCTTTTCAATCTTTCCCTCACCTTTCTCCGCAGTACAGTACATCATACATGAACACTGCCATTCATAGAAACAAGCTCTGATACATCTTCTTTCATTTTCAAGTTCTGATTATGAAACAGGGGCCACGGAACGGTTTCCATAGGGGGGGGGGCTGACCATGCAAAAAATTGCAATCATATGGTCATTTTTACGATTTTGTACACGGTTTTGGAAAAAAGTGGGGGGGAGGGCTGAAGCCCTCCCAGCCCCCCCCCCCTCCCCCACTTTCGCAGCCCCTGTGAAAGTTGGCACTTGTCAAATATTTGGCACAAAATGCACCCCTTCCACAAAAGAAAATCATGGAGCAGCGCCTGCTGTATTACCCTGCCTGCCAAGCAAAATTCAACCAATACAACCCCCCCCCCTGCCCCAAGCGTACTTCAGTAGCATTCAGTTCAGTTTGCTGCTAATATACATACATGTATGTGGACTGGGCCAGGGAGGGGGGGGGGATAATGCGACCAAACCCCTTCACATTTGTTTTTTAGTGATGACCTTATGAGGGGGGGGGGGTGGCACTTGTCAAATATTTGGCACAAAATGCACCCCTTCCACACACACACAAAAAATTAACAAGTGGAACGCCTCTGGCAGTCTCGCCTGCATTACGCGATTTAATATAGCAGCAGTGCTAACTTTGAAAACTACTATAAAATAATCATTCACAAAAACACCATTCATATAATGACATAATACCACGTTCATTGACCATAAATTACATTTGAAAGGTGACTTAAGACTTGTCAACTACACCCATGTCCACATTTCATTCACTCTATCTATAAACTTTCAAAGTTATGATGGCAATTCAACAATTACCCCAACATGGCCTAAGTTTATTGACCTTAACTGACCTTTGACCTTGGTTTTGTGACCTGAAACTCACAGGGGATGTTCAGTGATACTTGATTACTCTTATATCCCAAGTTTTATGAACTAGATCCATAAACTTTCAGAGTTAGGATGGTAATTCAACAAATACCCCCAACACGGCCAAAGTTCATTGACCTTTAATGACCTTTGACCATGGTCATGTGACCTGAAACTCGTACAGGATGTTCAGTGATACTTGATTACTCTTATGTCCAAGTTTTATGAACTAGATCCGTAAACTTTCAGAGTTAGGATGGTAATTTAACAAATACCCCCAACACGGCCAAAGTTCATTGACCTTTAATGACCATTGACCATGGTCATGTGACCTGAAACTCGCACAGGATATTCAGTGGTACTCGATTAACTTAATGTCCAAGTTTCATGAACTAGATCCATAAATTTTCAAAGTTATGATGGTAATTCAACAAATACCCCCAACTTGGCCAAAGTTCATTGACCCTAAATGACCTTTGACCTTGGTCATGTGACCTGAAACTCTAGCAGGATGTTCACTAATACTTGATTAACCTTATGCCCAAGTTTCATGAACTAGGTCCATATACTTTCTAAGTTATGATGTCATTTCAAAAACTTAACCTTCGGTTAAGATTTTGAAAATAATTCTCCCAACATGGTCAAAGTTCATTGACCCTAAATGACCTTTGACCTTGGTCATGTGACCTGAAACTCAGGCAGAATGTTCAGTAATACTTGATTAACCTTATGTCCAAGTTTCATGAACTAGGTCCATATACTTTCTAAGTTATAATGTCATTTCAAAAACTTCACCTTAGGTTAAGATTTGATGTTGACGCCGCCGCCGCCGTCGCCGCCGCCGTCGGAAAAGCGGCGCCTATAGTCTCGCTCTGCTATGCAGGCGAGACAATAAAAATCACGGAGTAGCGCCTGCTGTATCACCCTGCCTGCCATGCAACAATCATCCAGTATAAATAACATATTCTTGTTTGTTCCCAAGAGGCAAGAACCCTCCTACAGCTGACTGGATAATACATGGACTTTGCTCTCTATTATGACAAACACTGCGTACACGGGGACAATATTACAGACATTAATCATGTTTTAATGTTCTCAGACAATAGGATGTTGACATACTGTTATACTACTGTAGACTGTTATGTTGAACCCAGGGTGTGTTGTAGGTTACCAAGATGTCAAGTCTACAGATCTCTCTACCAACTATAGTTACAGAAAAACTTGTCCATTGTGGCTCATGTACATGTATTTATAATCTTGCTAGCAAATCCAATATTTGCATGAATAGTAGTAGTACTATCCATTCCCATTAAACAAAATGATAATAAATGAATGAATGAATACATAAATTAATAAATAAGGAAATGAATGAACAAACGAACAAATAAAAAATCAATCTTTGTGAAAAGACCACTTTGTCATTTATATTTTAGCAATGTATTGCATTTCATAGTCCCCCCCAAAAAAAATATATAAATAAATAAAATTAAAAATTAAAGAAAATAAAAATAGATAAATAAATATAAAATAAAATAAATAAATAAAATAATTATAAAAAATATATAATAATGAATATTAATAAATTGAAAAATTAATCAATTACCAGTAATAAATAAGTGAACAAAAAAATAATGAATGAATATGAATGGAGGGATGAATGGATGGATGAATCAATCGATCAATGAATTTAATAATTAATGAACTATTAATGAATCAATCAATCGATCAATGAATTTAATAATTAATGAACTATTAACGAATCAATCAATCAATCAACTACAAAAATAACATTAAATAAAACAAAAAATGAAAAAAATATATAAATTAATACAAAATAATTTAATACTAATGAGAATACTGATGCAGCATACAGTTAGAGGGTTGTTGTCTAATTTGCTTTTCTCTACATATTCTCCATACCTACATGTAGCCTGCATCCAACACCTGTCACCCCTACCCCTGAACCCCCCCCCCCATCCCCCTACACCCTGAGGCACAGACACATTGCCCCCCCCCCCCTCCCCCTGCCTACATGTACAGTTGGAATGCCATGCCTGGCAATAGAATGAGGAATTCCTGGCCCAGTATCAAGAATTTCTTCAACCCACACTTCAACTTCAGTGCCCACTGAGAAGCAGAAGGGCCTAAAACCCGTGCCATAAACTCACTAATATGCCCTTCTACATGTACATAATTCACAACATGAGAAAAGGTATGTGACCCATTACATTAAATGGCAATGCACTTGCAAATTCAATTTTCAATTCCAATCTTTATATAAAACTTGTAATCAAAATATGTAATTCTATCAGTAAACTCTATATTATACAATGCTCAACATAATCATCCATTTCATTGCAGTTGTCGTGGCAGTAATGCTCTCCTCTTATGAAATGCTAGAAGGGCAATAATGTTGTAAATAATTATGAATTATAAAACCCTTCTTGCTCTTACTTCAAACTCAGAAGACTGGCTGCAGAGTGCAAAGCTTATTAAAAAAAAATAGGATAAAAGCAGAATTCAATTTAATATGGTGACATACATGTAGCACCATGAAAAGTCCTTCTAACTTGTCCTTTTTAAAGTCTTGTAATAATCTAAACTTGATTTGCAAGTCAATCATAAAATGGTAATGGCTATTATTTAAAATCAAGCTCCTTGTTATATGTGTACATGTATGCCAAATATATACTAGTATCTGAAATAGCGATCAATTGTAATACATCATACATGTATGTGTAGAAAAGGGGCCACTTTGTTAAAAGCTTTCCCCATGCTCCCCCCGCCCCCCAAAATAAATAAAAAAATAATAATTACCTTGAAAAAAATGAAAATAACAATGAATTTAGAAACAAAGAAAAAGTTGAAAGAAAATTTTGGTCAAAATTACAAAACAAAGATGATTTTACCAGGACTTAAAAATAAAAAATTGAGCTACTGTATGAGTATAGTGATATTGTAATTTGAAACGAAGTATTCTCAGTCATTTCCAAACCAATAGGAAACCTACATTTCAATAGCTGACCTATTTGATGAATACAGGTTATAATACCCCTTTGATAAACCCAATTATGCGGCTAATAGCAGCATAATTTGGTCGTAAAATTGGAGGAGGACCAGAGTTATCCGCATTATTTTGATGCTGCAATTATCCGCATAATAGCAGCATCGGGACAAGATTTTGAGTTTATGAACGTATTTCCAAATAATGCGGATAATTGCCATGGTGCGGTCACAAGGTCACCCTTTTCCAACACAACCGCATCGGAGGGGGCGTGTCCAGTTGCCATGACGATTATCCGCCTTTTTCAGGACGGGCGCTCGTAAAAATAATGCGGATAATTTTTGGAGTTTGTGAACGCAATTTTTATTGAATTATCCGCATTACTATTAGGCGGCTAATTGGAGGATAGGTTTATGAAAGGGGTATAAGTTATTCAATCTTCAAGTCAAGTACTGCACTTTTCAGTTAGATAATATTTGTGGCATGCCATTCATGTAATAGGCAATCATATCTGGTCGGAGAAGGAATGTAAACTTGGGCTTTCATCAACTTCTTCAATATTACCCCTGGGGCCTGGGCCAAGACTGTTAGAGGCTGTTCTTACTACGTTCCTAAAACTAGTTTAGTGGAAACTAGTTTAACGCGTAGTGAGAACGGTCAAAGCGGTCTTGGAAGCGATCTTCCAAACCAGTTTGGAAAACCACCTCGCGATGTAGTTTTCAAGATCGCTTTGCCTCGTTAGTCTTCGTCTTCGGGAAGCAATCTTCGCACATTTTGAGCGCGCTACTCCACTCGACAGGTGTAGAATGCCTATGCTGCGGTTTCGAATTTCGCGCGAAACGTGAGTCACTCACCCCACTGAGAGCGTTTCCACAGCAACAAGAGCGCTTTACGTGAAGTGATTTTGAAAACCACTTTTGTGTGATCAAGTGGGAACGCTAGCAAAGCAATCTTCCAAAGTGGTTTCCTGAATCGGTTTCCAGTAAACTAGTTTTAGAAAGCGTAATGAGAACGGCCTCAATATTACCCCTGGGGCCTGGGCCAAGACTGTTATTCTAAACATGTGATGATATCACAATAAAATAAATACAAAAGGGTACGTATATCAACAAGATGAAGTTGTGAAGTTGATGCCGTCCGACAGGTTTGAAATTGAGATTGTGTGAAGCAAATAGAACCATTGAGGTAGTCTTTTGAAACAAGTGGGACTAAAATGAAGGAATAATAAAGTAGTTCCTGCCTTCCTCTTTAATATACCCTAACGACCCATAATATTGAGACTGCGGAATTACAATAGGAGAATCCAACATCTTCACTGTACAGTCTAGTTTACATATATATTTCTGAACAAACCTCTAAATAACCAACTGCTAGTTTAAAACAAATTGGGTTATTTTTAAACCAATATATGGGTTGGTAAAAAAATAAAAATCTCTCTCAGTGCAAGACCTATACATCACATGTACATGTACTCTCTCGAGCATACTGTGTGCATGAACCTTGTACGCCCTTTAGGAAAGAACACGTCCAAGTGTGGGATACGATTTAATCCATAAATTAATCCAGCTTAATCCATTTTACTGCCTAAAGCATATCAATGATGTAAATTATCACGGTGTGACAAAATCTATTACATATTGTACATTTGCAGGTAGTAAGCAACTGCAACTTCATACATGTAACTTCTTTATAATATTTTTGTAGGCCTACTTTTTTATTGACAGCATGATGCAGTTCTGATTTCTTGCGTTAAAGTGATTGGTTAACATTGGTTTGACTTTTAAAAAATCTGAGCTAGGAGGTCACACTTGTCACCTGTGTCTGTGATATGTTACAAAAATCAAACCCAGAAAAAATTGTGTTAGAAAATAATTATTTAGTGCTTCAAAAATTGAAATACAAAGTGACCGAAAACACCATCTTAATTTCATCCCATACACTTATGTGTACTATTTAGGCATCTATAAGACGCCTATTTACAAAATCGGGGTTTGCCTTGTAGTTTTAGCTTTTCATTCTCAATAATGGTTGTTTTCAGGGTTTATTAGTTCTAATACATGCACTTGTACACATGTTTCATCTTGGTTTGAGAATTTTTTAAATCGGCTGCTCACAAAGTTAAACAATACCTTTAAGTGTTGATGTTTGAAATAAAAATATAATGGTAACCCTCAGCAGCTATTATTAAATAGAAAAAAAAAAGAATCATAACAATATATTTTCCCACCTGAATTATGTGGACTTTAATCTTATTTGAAACAAAGAAAACAGTACCGGTACTATTAAAAAAATAAAAAAATACACATATTTTGGATCGTGTTTGAAAATATTTTCAAAGACTTGAGACATCAATTACTATCTGTTTCCATGACAAAGAAAAGAAAAGAATCTGGATTCCAAAATCAAATAACAGTATGTAGATTTTTGCTGAATGGACAGCTTTAACATCATCCCCCATAACATAAGGTACGTGTACATGTAAGCATTGAAAAGTTTTCACCCGACTTTACAGGAATCCTCTACCCTTTTCAAAAATGAAACATGCTTTTAAACAAAAAATAGAGCCATCTTCTTTTTTTCATTCATTATTGGAACACAGAGAGACAATTAAAAGAAAGAAGAGTTGGGACAGAGTTTAATGAATTTTCTGTGCATTGTAGACCTGTGATGAAAATAAAATGTGTGACAAATGAATAATGAAATTAAAAAGAAATAATCATATCCTTTTAAAAAGGAATTACTATAAAATCCCTAGGTCAAAAAAAATCATGTCTGTACAGTATACACAAACATTTTCTATATTAAATACAAAATTAATTTAACCTTTTGCTTGTATTGGAAAACTTGCACATCAAAGTGTTTTGCAGGAAAATGACAAAAAACAGGAATCAGAAATCTATTTCCGAGATGACAGGGCGAAAGAGATATGAATACAGCTGTTACGGAACTCAAGAGTTTATTATTATTAGCACATGATACAAACACTAACAACAGAATCAAAGTGGAGAGTTAATCAATTTCAATCTAAAGATGATCTTCTACGAAGGAAATGAAAAAAATTGATTGTGGGGGGAGAGCTCCCACGCTTCAAACATGACTTCAACAGTGTAGATGCAGAACTAAATATGGATCGATAAACATTGTATCAGCGTCACTCGATCCAGTGGGTCTACCGAGTTTGAAGAGATTTCATGTTCTATACGGAAATAGCTCATTAATTGAAATGAAATCTAGATGTCTGTTTTTTAAAGTGAACACTTCTGTTCACAAATGGGGAAATCCAAATTGTTAGACAAAAAGCGTACTGAGCTTTTTTGAGCAAAAATGAATGATTATATTATTCTAATTTCTTCAGAGAACAAGAAATATTTTAGTTTAAATAAAGAAATGATATTAATCCTAACAGTTGCTCCTCCTTTAATGATGACACAATTTTTTTTCTTCTCATAAAATCATTATCAATTGTTGGTTGCTTGTGTCTGTAAATTATTTTTAATAGAACTAGAAAGATGTTTTGATGTGTGACTCAGAGGAAGAAGTCTGCATTTTTAGAATGAACAGATTTCAGTTACATTCATTTTAGATGAAAAATATAGGAAAAATGATGAGACACGCTGTGTAATCCCAGCACGTGAAGGAGGATCGTGCGTGAATCAGCGGCTTCTATCATTATCAGCACATTAATGATAAGACCCCCAGCCCAATCCCTATGGATCAACACTCATTACACATTCGCTTCACAACACAATAGAATTCCATGTTGAACAATGCTGATTGAAAGGCACAAAGGAACTAGTCTTCAGGAACCCTGAATATTACAGCGATGACTTTGTGCGAATACATTTCAAAGACTACAGGGGGGGGGGTATGTTGTCCCAGCAAAGTAACTTGATGGCTGCTCTAATCAGTATTAGCTGTATAAATTTATATGGTGATTGAGGTCTGCTTTCCGTGGGTTTGTGGTTCAATGGTGAGTTTGTACATGGATCCTAACTACTACTTGGTTTGAATAGGTTCGCCTAATCCGGGGCTTATATGGCATATGATTGACAGTCATCAACATGAGTTTGGTTCGTTAAGGATCATAATGAAAAGTGACAAATGAAGAACAATCAATCAAATGATGAGATAAAAGTACATACATGTATGTACCTGTACACAGTAACGACACTGTTTAAAATGTTACACAATAACAATGCTGTATTATATGAAACTTTATACAGTACAGTTGTTTATTAAACTGTTAAATGTACAACCATGCTTTAAGAAAACTGACATAATTAATAATAACAAAATATGTTGTTTAGCTTGTTAAACTGTTTACACATAAAGTTTCATATATGAACAGCAATAATTAAACAGTGTTTTACTCCATAATGTGCTTATTATAAACTCATCAAATCAAAATACACTGTGTATAGGGATTGAAATTGCTGTCAGGTTTCCCTCCTTGGAAAAATTACGAGTTTTATATTTGAATAACATTCTATTTTTTACATCATGATTATCTGGAAAACAAACTAGGGGGCTTGGTTTTTAATACAACCTTTAATAACACCAGGATCTCCATTATTTTATTTTAATGAAATGAGACCATAGTGTTTAATATGACAAAAAGATCATAAAATTTATTTTTAAAATCCTTATAAATACTGCATTTTGTGATAACCACTTCAATACTGTATGTACATGTATGAAGGTACATGTAGGCCTATACATGTAGGCAACATTCTCCCTTGTTTAATTATTTTGTATCACTTTGATTGCCCTCATCAAAAGATTTGTCACTACCAAAGGATCCACACATACCATAAATAATATCAACCAAGAAACAACACTTTGATTTAATCAATTTTCAAACTTTACTATTACAGGCAAAATCAAACCCAGAAAATTAATAAAAATGGATGGGGAATATGGGGTGGGCCAGTTAAGAAGCTTCAAAGTTCACAACCACACAGTTTGTTTCTCTCACTATGGTATTTACTTTCAAACAATACTCTATTGTATTTATTCAACTCCATTTTACAGATCCTTTATTACAGGGTGAACTGAGGGGAAAACAGTTGTTTTGCCCGAAGGATGGGTGTGTAAAAAATCTCTTTTGTCTGAACTGTCACAGTAAATTAAACTCTATGGCCTGTATTCTGAAGTCGGGTTTAACTTTAGACGATGGTCTACATGTAACTCTATGCTAAAATTATGGGAAGCCAAAGGATACAACAGTGTTGTTTTACACTAATTACAGTGCTCTTATACTAATTTTTTAATGGTGAAGACAACTGTCATACTTATCCTTCCCAGGCAGTTAATGTTTTGGGAGTCAAATGAGCTGATACATTGAACCCCTTACTGTTTTGAGATTTGTGTAACAACCGGCTTTCCATATTTAAACCACAACTTTAAACCAGAGTTTAAATTAAACCCGACTTCAGAATACGGGCCTTTGTCTCTCAAGCACTGGTCCAATCAATTGAAGAGTAAAAGGGGATGTCAAAATGATGGAGAGCAATTAAAGGTATTGTTTAACTTTGTGAGCAGCCGATTTAAAAAATTCTCAAACCAAGATGAAACATGTGTACAAGTGCATGTATTAGAACTAATAAACCCTGGAAACAACCATTATTGAGAATGAAAAGCTAAAACTACAAGGCAAACCCCGATTTTGTAAATAGGCGTCTATAGTACACATAAGTGTATGGGATGAAATTAAGATGGTGTTTTCGGTCACTTTATATTTCAATTTTTGAAGCACTAAATAATTATTTTCGAACGCAATTTTTTTCTGGGCTTCATTTTTTTAACGTATCACAGACACAGGTGACAAGTGTGACCTTCTAGCTCAGATTTTTTTAAAGTCAAACCAATGTTAAAGTTGAATTAAGAAGGGGGTGAGTTTCCATAAATATAGGTTCTACATACAATATATAGTATATATAAGTTGTTCAAACACATATTATGTCACAATAATCCTCTGCCTTCTCGATATTTTGCTTTGAAAGTCTATGAAATTAGCCACCTGAGCGTGATCGGTTCATCACGGACGGACATTTGATAGATTTAGGAAATTTTGAAGGCTTGTAACAAATTAGGAATAAGCTGAACAAGGTTCCTTTAGGCGGTGCTGCACCATCCCGAGTTTGCTCAATCTCGAGATTTTAGCCCTATCAGCCCTCTTCGCGATTAATCTCGAGATTCAAGAAACCCCGTCTGCACCATCCCACGAAGAGCGATTCCTGCTCGAGCGAGGCAACAAGCCCGATATATTACGAGCATGCGCACTTTCGGATCTTGGAGTTTCAACGGCCCGCGCTTTTGAATAACTTCCCGCGATATGCAAGCAATGTACTCCTTTCACTAGCACTTTCGCCGAATTCAACCGGTGTTATGCAACAATCCTCTCAGCTCAGCGAGTGAAGAAGTGATGTATTCTTCGTTAAATATGATGGCGGAGTAGGAGGCAACGACAGAGTCAGAGAGAGAGAGGGGGAGAGAAGGAGGAAAGAAATGCTATTTGCTCACATTTTGCGAAGGAAGACAACACTGCTGTCAGTGTTGTTATTGAATATGACCATCGTCGATGAGCGCCTCCCCCTTCGGTCTGGTCTCTCCCAAAATCCATTCACTGGTGGGACACCATCGTTGCTTATGAACGCTATTCGCATGTGTATAAAGTTGACTTCCGCACGTGTTTATGTTTTGACCAAGGCGGAAGTGGAACGCGAATTGCATTATGGACTGACGTCATGAATAAATTACCCCGAGTCCAATCTCGAGTGCGTCTGCACCGACGAATTAGCGGGATAATTCGTAAAATAGCGCGCTATTTTGCAAATAAACCCGAGTTGACTTGGGATTGCAATCTCGAGATTAATCCTACGAACTAGCGCGATAATTGCGTCTGCACCGCCAACTATCTCGAGATTTTTCAGATCGGGATAATTTGCCGGATCAGAAATAGCGCGCTAATTTGAAAACTCGGGATGATGCAGACGGCCCTTTTGTGTTTTATAGAGAAGGGTAGGACAAAGTATGCTGAATGATAAAAAAAGTTTGTTGCCATGGTTACCTACAAACATAGATATCCAGTAAATGTGCCATATCACGGACGGACATGATAGAAATGTGGTTTTCAGAATTTTTGTACATTTTTATTGTTTCTATCTAAACAGCTTAACATTGACTAATAATTGTTAATGCAACTAACACTCAGGTATGTTAGCTTCTATGTTCAGCATATTGAATTCTTAACCAATATCAAACTTCTGAGAGAATTGCAAATATTTTCCATCACGGACGGACATCTCGGACGGACATCACGGACGGACACAATTAAAATACATTGGAAGTACCTTGTAAGAAGTTCTTATTACTTTTTTTGGGGAATAAATGCTATTTTATTGATGATTTGTACATTTTTTAATATGATTAAACAGTATTAGTTGCATAATCAAGTTGCTACAACTTGATTTAAGTTGTAGCAACTTGATTTCTATGCTAGACGCACAGTATAATCTAGACATATGATTGCTTTCAACACAGCTCTTGTCAAAATCAAATGTAAAGAATGTCCTAATGCATATTGTCTCTCTTTCAAATTATAGAATACTAGTAGGTAACAAATCAACATCTACCGGTAGTTGATCAATGATCATATTGATACAACTATTTTTATGATATATCATGATGATACATGTTAATACATTTTTAGGCATTAATTTTCCAAGAGCAAAGATGTTTTTACGTTCATTAACTAAATCCAAAAGATTCAAAGGTTGCTGATCCTTATGCTTGTTTGGTGGATCAAGTATGACCACAACACTTGTCAGAGGCTCTCTTCAAATTCATCTTCTGTCCATATTAAAGTGGAGACACCCCATAACATCAACAGCCCTCATGTATTTAGGCTCTGACCGAATCCAAAATTGAAATTGATAATTCATATACCAATCAAAAGCTTATTATGCTTCTAAACACTGCAGTGCAAGCTTTAAAATAGTATGCATTTTAACAGTTTACCAGATAAGCAATTTGCTTAAAATTAGCTCCAAAATGGACTTCGAAAAAAGGTATTCTTGTCCTTTTCACAAGCCTCATGACCGTGATGTCATGTTCTGTTAGAAGCATTGTGAATCCATAGGTTTGTACATGGAAAAATTGAAGATTTTTCTACTTATCAGATTATGCATTCTACTTTCTTCTTTTCCATCACTTTCTGCAAGCTTGAATAGATTAAATCTACAGCTTTGGACTTGTTCTTGCCATATTTTATTTCCTGCATTTTTGACACACATGTACCTTTCCAACTCTATCTGCATTCCAATTATGTTTAACAATTTTTCCTGACAACAATTTAGCCCCAATAACATCCAAACAAAGATACCACAAAAGAATTGTGAAAGAGTTGTAGGTTTCCATCCATTTGAGTTCTGAATAATTCTCAGTGACATTTTTCACTGCAAATTGAAAATTGCTCAGCAAAGTTTCCCATTTGCATGGATCAATCCACAGTATTAGCAGTATTTGCGTATATTGCTCACTTGTCCGTCCGTGATAATTTCTTATTGATTTATGATATGCGTAAAATGTATGGATTTTAGCTATGTTCAAATAAAATGATGTACAGTGTCTAGTAAAATACTTCTACACACTTTTATGTTTGTTTCTATTTTGATATAGAATAAAAAGCTGAATCCATACATATTATCCATATCAAAAACTGATCACGGACGGACATTAATTTCATCACGGACACATCTACCAGAAAACTTTACTTCCTATATTTTTTTTCTACCAATTTCTGTTTGATGATAGATTAATGTTAAGAGTGCAAGAAAATCCAAACCAAATTGGAGTAACTTTGAAAACAACAAAACTAGAGTGAATTGAATTTGAGTAAATTTACTTTGTCCGTCCGTGATGAAATTAATGTCCATCCGTGATCATTTTGGATTGAGTTTATGATATGGATAAAATGTATGGATTTCAGCTACATTCAAATAAAATGATGTACAGTATTTAGTGAGATACCTCTACACCTTTTTATTTTTTATTTCTATTTTGATAAAGAATAAAAAAACTTTTCATCTTTTTTTTCATCACGGACGGAAATTTCAAAATGGAAATGTTAACACCTACCAAAAAAAATTAGTTCCCAATATTTTTTTCCTACTAATTTATGTTTGATAATAGATTAATGTTCAGAGTGCAAGAACATCCAAACCAAATTAGAGTAACTTTAAAAACAACAAAACTAGAGTGAATTTAATTTGAGTAAAAATGTCCGTCCGTGATGAGAGGTAACAGCACCCCCATGAATAAAATGGACTATTCCAGTACTTTCGGAATCATCAATCTTCATGAAACTAAGTTCTTTGAAACCTGAGATATCAAAGATTAATTTAAAAGCAATTTTGATAGAAATACCTTTAAATTTTTTTTTCACCTCAATGCTAACCCTTAACCGATCATGCTCACCTGTCAGAGCCCGAGAGACGAGTGTACAGAAAAGTCACTCGGAGTGTGACGTCACCGGGGGGAATTTAGTATAAGAGGTGCCTGAATGTCATACAGAAATGCTATGCAGAGAGAGAAAGATATTTTACAATTTTTTTTCAAAGCAACTCAAATCAAACAAATAGGACTGATATGTACAAATCTTTACTTTCCCTGTATAAAAAACAGTATGAATAACCACCATGAACTCTTCAATCATGATGTAAGATAGCAAACAGTGAGTTATTGAATGATATTTTCACTATTTCTCATTTATTTTATCACGATGTTCAATCAAGTGAGTAGCTGGAAAGTAATTCCGGCGGCTAGCTCAGCGCGCGCTGAACGCATAATACTAGTACACACAACACCCAGGCATTGAGTGTATTGTTATGGTCTGGTATGTCGACTTAGTTCATGGCCGTGCAGCGATCCCCTGGCGTTTTTTCTTCTTTTCTTTTGTCTTTGACTCCACTTTTATATCCTCTGGATCATTTCCACTCATAGCTCATTCCACAGAACAATCTTGAACCAAACGTATAGTATTCTTTCTCGGCCTTCTGAGTTGTTTTCTATATTTAATTACGCTAGGGGTCACCGTCACACATACAAACGCAATTCGGAAGTGAGTTGAAGACAGAAAGATATATAGTAATTAGTATACATCTCTATGGTTGAAGACAACAAGAACGGTACGGTAGCTCGACAGCTAGCTGCGCCGGAGCGGGCGGCCGGTCGGCACAAAGCAATTCCGCAACCAACTGTGTTTTTTTGCAAGAGCCGCGTCACACGCGGATAAATATGTCATAATAACACGTCTGCTACGTTATCGACTGGTGAGAAGATCTCGATCAAATTTCATATTATTCACCTTGAAATTATTCCTTTAGGGTCTATGGTATCATTCTGAGGGAATTCACATATTTGGAATAATAGTACGGCCACAAATATTTTAATCATTTCCTCTTTGCAAGTTCTATGGCTCGCAGATACAACTTCAACTGCAGTTATTCCATATGAAGGAGTACGTGCATAGTACACAAAACGGCACTGCCTTGTTTACTAAACCGGGACCGAATACCCCCCGGTGACGTCACACTCAAAGAACACCCGTCTCGGTAGGCATTGCAGGAGCGAACTCAGGGAAAATGGGTAGGGATAAATCGTTCAAATTCACTATTTTGAAAAAAGAAAATGGGGGGTCGAATCACCTATTAGTGTTTGGGGGGTTGTAAGGTTGCTATTAATGTAAATATCTCAATATTTGGAATCGTCTTCTTAATTCAACTTTAACCAATCACTTTTGGGTTTTCCTACATACATGAAGAATTCTAGTCTTTGCAATGATGTGAAGGTCCATGATATGTATACTATAGTACTTATTGTAAATTACGCAATCCTGCATTGCTATTGAAACTTACATACGTGTGCATGATTGAAATGCATTTTTTTTTCTCGGGCTACTTTTCACAGCTTTACATGTGTACTGCCTAATTCTGGAACATTGGATAAGGCTAAGCTTTATGGCAATCAATTTATAGGATTTTCCAGGACTCCTAGTTTTCAGTGCTTTTTTAAAAAAAATGTTGGGGGCTCGGGGTCATTTGTTGGGGGCGAAATGACCCCGAGCCACTGTGTAATTTTGTTTCCATGATGATTGGAAACAAAGACAGTTGGAGTGGTGTGCAGTTCCTAACATTCACATGAATCATGAGTGGATTTTGGGGAGTTTGTGGTATTAATGTGAATGGACACATTCTCCCATTCTTAGAATTGTTTTTTTAATAAACGAAAGAAAAGTTGGGAATATGAACCAACTATTTAACAAATCCAAATTCGTTTGCATTTGATTTTGTTTTAACCAACAGCTGCTCGGTTCATACATATATTCAATCAGTAGTGTAATGAGCCAAAAATTTTGAGGGGGCTCAATATGGCATATTGCGTACAAATAAAAAGTTGCCAGCGAGCAAGCAAAAATTGGGACATTTTTATTACGAAAATCCAAGTTTGTAAATATTTTGACTAAATATTGAGAAAATAATTTTACCCTTATCCCTTCCTTTTTTCTTTTTTTTCATGAAAAAAAGAACTGGGGGGACAAGAGCCCCCCCCCCCCAGCCCCCCTCCCCCATCTGTACGCCAGTGTATTCAACATACATGAAGGTTGGTTAAAACTTTTTAGAGTGCACTGCTTTCCCTTCCGAAGTTAAGAATGTAGAGATGGCACTATCTGTATCACTAAAAGTTGACTAATGGCATATAAAAGATTAGATACCCCATTGAATGCCTGAACATGCCAATCGAGATATGAACTTAAAGGGGAGAATTAAAATAATAAAAATACTCTGGTCTACTGGACAGTATGTAAAATTAACCCTGAGATGTGATTATCAACAGATGAAGAAATCGACTCGGGGGTTTATTTTCAAAACAGACAGTTGTGTTGTTTACAATCTGGTCTCCAAAATAACTTGAAAGAATTATTATAACCATCCACTCTTTGATGCTCCATTCATATTGATTTCTAATGGTCATCAAGAATGGAATATTTATTGAAATTTAATTTGAAGTTTCTCTATTTCCATTTGATTTGTCACAGTCAGGAAGGAAAATTTCCTGGGAAGATCCCCCCCTCCCCCGTACGATTCCCACAGAAGTCAGAAAAATGTGATATTTACTTCATATCAAATACAATAGGGATGCAAGGAAATTCAGAGAGTCCAGATACTGCTTCACCTCTAAATGTAGTGAAATGCAGTGAATTAGCCAAACAGCAGGATTTTATTTTTGCCTACAGATATACATGTACATGCACGAGAGTAATAATCTGAATATGTTTCCATGGTTGGTGCTGTTGTTGCTTTCATTGGTACTGTTATTGTTGACATTAATAATAATAATAATATTGCGGCATCTATCTAGAAATAATCTATTCTGAGGCGCATTGTTACTATTATTATTACCCCGGCTTTAGCTCGAGCTGCCTTTCAGCGCCCAGTGCATTCAAGGAATTCATCCTGCCGGTTACCCATTCACCTCACCTGCGTTGAATGCAGCATAATATGGATACATTTCTTACAGAAGGAAATTACGCCTTGGCTGGGATTCGAACCTACGGCCCTCTGTTTCAAAGTAAGAAGACTAATCCACAAGGCCACAATGCTCCACATTGTTGATGATGTTGGGCTACCCACTCCCCCTTCAGTTCAAGTTCACCATACATATATTGTGGACCTTTAAAAAGCTATAGAGATGTTTTTGTTTTGTGAATTATCAGTAGGCGCTATCATTGACCAGAAAGTGATAACATCAACAATGGAATCTCCTATAATAAACGCAACCAAAATGAAATTGACCTCTGTGCAACACAATTTCCTAATAAGTTCGGATTTCAATGTTATTTTCCTCCTTCATGAAAAAAAATCCAGGTCATATTTGGAAAGATTGGTGTTTTCGCTAAACTCATGTTTGCTGCCAAATTGCAATGTGCAATGTACATGCAGTTCCTCTTTTAATAATAAAAAGGGGAAAAAATATTTTAGTTCCCTCAAAATTGTTCATCGAACCAAACATATTTTACTCCAATCTGCAAAGTATTTCATGGTCCCTTTCTCTTTCAAACATTATATCATAGGATGTTGATAATAACCATAAACACATGAACATAAAGACGCTTCATGATTGCACAATTACTGAAAAACCATGGCAAAACTGGCAACAATAAAAAATGTTCTGACTTCTGATTTATAGTGAACTCACATTCAAAACAATTCTGAGATAGGGAATGTGTCCCATGACACTTGCACCTTTTGTTGCAGCTCCAAATTTGATGAGGAATACAGAGTGAAATTTATTGATATGCCACCTTCATATGAAACTGGGAATGAAAACATCTCAAGAGCATCAATTCTGGAAGTGTGGTGATGGTTTTTTTCTCAAAATATTATAATTGATGGAGTTTGAAAAGAACTCTTAACACATGTATGCAGGTTCAAGTCATGACCTTTAATAAGGCACGACTTCGAGCAGCCTTTCTGAAGGTCATAACTTGAACCGGTGATCTATTTAAGGCATTGTAGACTGGCCTCCTTTCGACGAAAGTTCATGTTTTGCATCGCACCAGGCATACTAAACGTGCATTATGTACATTACATGTAGTAGAAGAGTATCTAGAGTATGTGGCATCAAGTGGTTGTGGTGGTGACGGTAGGCCTACAATACAGGGATACAGAGGTGCTCAACAGTAAAGTGAACCCCACCAGAAAACGAACATGAAAAGTGTTCAAGTTCTGCAATGTTTTTTTTAAATAATAACTGTCAAGTCAGGTAATAAAATATTACATTTCAATAAAAGTTTCCTTTAATAGTTTCTCTGGGATCGCCGGACATTGTAGTGTTGTTTTCACATTCAACATTCGGCATGAGGGAGTAAATTTTGTGGTGGGGTCCACTAACTTTTGAGCACAACTGTACAGGCCTTGTACGCTGTACATCAAGTGGGTTCAAATTATTTTCCTATTCAAAGCTAAAATCAAAACCCAAGCACAAAGGTGGTCACAGTTGGCCAGCACTTCTTGGTTTGTGTCCACCCCCCCCCCCCCCATCCTCTCCACGTTAGTTCTGAGAACCATTTCTTTTTTTTAATATCCAACGCATATTAAGAATTTGAGAAGTATAAAGTCTAAAAAGGCCCTTCAAAATTTCAAGGATAGCAGCTGCATGTACATGTGTACATGTAGCCTAATTCTTAATGACCTGACTTTAATATGGTATCCTACAGGCACAAAAAGAACGAACCTTTGATAATTTAGCCATCAATCTACATGGAAATGCATAGCACATAATCAGGCCGGAGAGAGTCCTTTATTGAAATGAGTGACAGGTTTCAGCTCAGCTTGTGGCCCAACATAATTATTAGCAAGTGAGACTACGCTCCAGTTGTTGTCTGGATCTATACATAATTACAAGCATGTTGGACTGAAGGCCGGTTGGGAAAGGCCTTTACATGTAGAGCTCTCTTAACCATGTGCAACTAGAAAAAGACAAAGGAATATGCATAGCCAGGAAAGGAGGCAGTGCCTTCGGACCTTGTGGTTACCACATATAGAGATTTCTGCTGGTAGTGTTTGTGATAGACTGAGAAAATAATTTCAGCATTTCAGATTGAATCCAAACTCAATACCAACATAGAATTTGCAATCATGTACATGTAGTTCCTATTCAGGCAAAGTTTCTTATATATATGTACATGTATTTGACAAAGATTAATTTATCTCCATCAGTGAACTACACTGTTGCATGCAAACTTTACGCTTGATGTTTCAAACAATGTGCATTGGTAATTTGAATTCTTGAGTCACACTTGATGGCATTTTCAACTCTTAAAAAAAGGAGAATAAATTTGTGATTCCACATGATGGTATATTGTTTCCCCACAGCAATACTTGATTTTGGAGTGTATGATCTGAACACAAAATACATACATGTAGCTTGCAAATTATACCTTTATTTCTTAATTATAGACTTTTTTTCAACTTGCTTGGATTAGGATCATTTGAACACAGGGATTCCGTTTGCTAGTGGGGGATTTCTGACAATGTCAAGTTGAGAGTTTCACAACCCCCCCCCCCAAAAAAAAGTGAAATACACCCTGTATTCACTTTACAATGTGTAGTACAGTATACATGTATGTACATGTATACAGTGTACACATTCTACATGTATATTGCTCATGAAATTTTAAAGTTAAAAATAGATCAGGAACTTGATGAATTTGATTGCTTTGAAGCCAACTCTTCTTCAACATCATGCCTTGCATCCTAATGAAACTAGCCAAGAATAATGACTGTTCATTATAAAACACAAACTGATCTTTAATGCAGATAATAAACTTCTCCCAAACGCTTTTGGCATTCCAACTTGCCATCGCAATGGCAACAGCACGAACCATCGCTTCCTGCCAAAAAATGATTTCCAATCAATTCACCATAATTGCCATTGTGTACTGATTATTTCTTCAAATGAAGTATCTTCAAACCCATTTCCTGTTTTGTACATTGTTGTTGCAGAGGAAACAGTATTTATGTACAAGTATACCTTTGTGTCATTTTCATGCTAGCAAGATATGAATGCTTTGAATAAACGACAACATTCACAAGGAGAAAAAAGTTCATTGGGGGAAAAAAAACAAGAAAAAAAAGGTTTCAAAATATAGAAGGCTTAATAATGAGCTGGATACATACATGTATATAGAGAATGAAAATTTGTTTAGAAAGGAATAGGCAAGACAACAATATGAAATGGATGTTTTTAAGTTTTAACAAACATGCATCATTTTTATGTTGGCATTGGTGGCTTTCCATAGTTGTGGTTGATCGGAACAATTGCATCTCTTTGTAAGACGGGGCCCTGACTTCACTATCTCACACGATTCCCATAAAAAACAAAACAAAAAGATATAAACAGACTGGTTGGCTCACCTGTAATATCTTGATTGGAGATACGTTGAACACACTGCTTTCGAGACGTGACTTGCCGACCCGAAGTCGATGACTTTCACGCGGTACGGCTGACGGACGGGGTCCACCAGCATGATGTTTTCGGGCTTCAAGTCCGCATGAATCAAACCAAGGGTCTTCAACTTGAGAAGAGCGACCAGTACCTGTTGGAGGGTGGGGCGGATGTGTTTCAGGGGGAGGGGGCGGAACTTACTCTGCTTGAGGAAATCATAAAGGTTCTTTTCGAGGAGTTCAAACACGAGGCACGTGTGGTTTTTATGCTGGAAGTACTCGTAGGCGCGCACCAAGTTGAAGTCGTCGGCGTTCTCGGCGCTGAGCCGCGCCAGGATGCTGACCTCAATCTGTCCCTGTCGCGCGTAGGAGGGGTGGTTCTTTAGGATCTTGATGGCTACGATTTCGTTGGTCCCGCGCTTCCAGCACTTGACCACCTGCCCGAACGTCCCTCTCCCAAGGAACTCCAACACTTCATAACTGTTTGTTAATGAACACAGTACCTCGTGCTGCACTAACTGATAATCGCCTTCCCCGCCCGACGAACTCTTCTTAGAAGAGTTCGCATTCTTATTCGAGTTCGTTGCCGTGTTGGCATTGCTTGTGGTTGCTTTACTTGAATGGTTCGACGTGTGTGCTTTCTCATGCTTATCGCTACGTTCCGTCCTTTCTTTGTACTCGTTACGGTTAGTCCGTTCTTGCCGCTCGTGTCGGTCGTGCCTCGTGCTGCTGTACTGACGGTGATTGTCCAAAGTTTCCTCGCTCTTCCGTTTCAACCCGCACTTCTGGTACGTATCCAACAGTCTGACTGTCGACGCCTGAATGACGTTCTGAGTTCTCCGGTTTGACGAAGACCCGCTGCTCTTGGAGGTGGACTCCAGGAGCACCGGGTCCTGTGAATTCGAATCTGTCAAAGGGACTGTCCGTAAGGTGCTTGTGGATGTGGAGACCCCGGTGTGGGGGTTGGTTGTTACTATAACGTCATTGTTGTTGGATGCGCACTGTCGCAGCTGGTGCGTTGCAGCGGCGACATGGTCAATGTGATTCTTCTTGAAGGAGCAAAAGGCGCTGGACTGTGAACCAAAGTTTGCGCTCCGGTTGAGGGATGACATACCTGGAGCAAGAGAAAGAAAATTGAAAAATACCATTCGTTATTAAAAATTCAAACATAAAGTCCCAAATAAACAGTTCTGCTGGAAAAGGTTGTGTATAATTTCATTTGGTTGGGATTCATATGCAATTCTTTCAACAAGCCCCTTTTACACTGAATGATCCAACCTCATAAAAGAACACTTCACGTCTCTTCCGTGACCAATCAATGATACACACAAGTTTCACTCAAACACAATTCATTGCTATAATTTTTCACATTCCTTCCTCAATAAAAGTGGACAATTTTTTCATCAAACTACATTTTCAAAGAAAGAGGAAAGCTGTTGTACATGTACCTGTGCAAAACAAACACACACGCACAAATCATTTTTTGTGACATCCTTGTCATTTATACATTTTTTATACTTCCTTCCTTGTGATATAACAATCTCTTATTTGTACACATAACAATAGAAACATACCTGTACCATAGCATGCCTGTACACTGTACAGGTACGTTTAGGCCTTATAATGAATGCAAAATCTAATATCATGGCACTACATGTACATGTACAGTCAATGAGTGCAACACAATGGAGATCAAATTTAAAATATCACAATCCCTGTATCCCCCAGCAAAATCTATTCCTGAGATGTCCTTGTCACTATTTTGGGGACTGGATCTGCTATTAAATATGGGTACTTTGATGAAATCAATGGTTCTAGAAATAGCACAAGCGCTGCCTTGGTAATTCACTACTTCTATGAATTTGAATATAATTCAAACATGTAGATGACCTCACATTGTTGGAGAGTAGAAAATCGTCCGCTCCATCTAATATCCAATCAAGTGTGACCGAGTTAGAACAATGGACTCTCAATAATAATATGAAACTGAATCCCAAGAAATGTTCAAGTATGACAGTAACGTTCATGCGTAACCCTCCTCTGCCAATGATTTTATTAATTGAGGGTCAAGAAATTACTCAAACAGATTGTATAAAGTTACTAGGGGTTATTATACAGAGTGATCTTAAATGGTCTTCACATGTAAATGAAATGGTAAGGAAGGCAAACGTGAGACTGCACATGCTGCGAAATCTAATCAGGTTTCGACTGCCAATTGACGATTTGGTTAAAATCTATGTTTCTTACATTCGACCGGTGCTCGAGTATTGCGCTCCCGTGTGGAGCTCGGGCTTAACTTCTACCCAAGTTGTTCAAATTGAACGTATTCAGAAGCGCGCGTGTCGCATGATTCTAGGATTTCAGTACACTTCCTACGAGAATGCTCTCCAGCGGTGCCGTTTGCCAAAACTGAGTCACCGCAGGGAATGCCTCTGTCTCAGCTTCGCGCAGAGACTGTTGGGTCCTAGCGCGAGGTTCAGACATTGGCTTCCCCAAACACGCGGTGAATCACACTCAAAGAATCTCAGAAACAATAACAAATATACCGAAGTGCAATGTAAAACTGTTAGGCATAGAAATAGTCCTTTGCCATATCTAATCCGACTATTGAATTCTCACTGTAATTAATATATTTTCAACCACATGTTGTGAATCAGCTTGCAGTGCATGCGTCTTTCTAATTCTCTCATCCTTTTTTACGTTTGCATTCCTTTAGTCTTTTTTTTTATCCACTTAATAAGTTTTCATCTTCTCTCTTAATTCAGTCTACATTTCTGTCTGTTCTTCGTTTTTTTTTCTTTTGGTTTCCTATTTCATTCTTTTCTTTCCCTCTCTTCTTCCAGTTTTCATTAACTTAATTCTTTTAATAATTACTAATTTTTTTCTTCTCTCTGTTTTTTTTTCGTTTCTCTCTCTCCTCCATTTTCTCTTTCTTTCTTTCCTTTTTTTCTTTCTTTCTATCCCTCTTTCATTCTTTCCTTCTTAAGCTCCCTTTCTTTCTTTCTTTGTTTCTTTCCTTTCTCTCTCTTCCTAGCTCCATTTCTTGCTTTACCCTTCTCCATTTTATCCCTTAGATACTTAGCCTTTTATCTATCTATCTATCTCTACTTTCTATGCCTCTTTTTAATTTTAATGATAGTAGACGAGTTGGTAATTGGACGAATTGGAATTTGACCAAATGAAAATAAACCGCCCCATGGGCCGAGTAACACAAAGCCTTATTAGCAATCACCATAGAACTTTTTCTTTTCAATTGATCGCACTGACTACAATGATTAATACATGTAAATCGTCAAAATCAAGCATACTATTATTATTATTTATTTCGGCAATGAAAAGTATAAGAAATTGGTACAGTGCAGTATAATACAATAATAAACATAACAAGAGTATAGATTGAGCACCTACTGGACTGCCAGGGTCAAATAAAGTTAACTAAATTACTGTAGTCAATAAAGACCATTTGACCCTATCCAGCGGGTGCTTACATAAAACAGAAGCGGATAAAAGAGTGAGTATGAACAAAAAGGTTTAAGATCAATTATAATAGAATAAAACATAGGTCTACTTAATTACTGGTTAAGCATACAATCATTAAAATGAATTGCTATTTAACCTTTGTGTTACCGGGTACCCATACATGTATTAACTTCACAATGTTTTCAAATTCAAAATGTAGAACTTGACAAAGGGAAATAGCCTGCATACCGTACACAAAATATGGTCTCTTTGCCTGATACATGTGTTATACCCCTTTCATAAACCCAATAAAACCCAATTATGCGGCTAATAGCAGCATAATTTGGTCGTAAAATCAGAGGAGGACAAGAGTTATCCTCATTATTCTGATGCTGCTATTATCCGCATAATAGCGGCATCGGGACAAGATTTTGAGTTTATGAACGTATTTCCAAATAATGCGGATAATTGCCATGGTGCGGTCACAAGGTCACCCTTTTCCAACACAACCGCATCGGAGGGGGCGTGTCCAGTTGTCATGACGATTATCCGCCTTTTTCAGGACGGGCGCTCGTAAAAATAATGCGGATAATTTTCGGAGTTTGTGAACGCAATTTTTATTGAATTATCCGCATTACTCTTAGGCGGCTAATTGGAGGATAGGTTTTATTGGGTTTATGAAAGGGGTATTAGACCCCCAAAATGCAGAAGGTAAAGAGCCATTGGAGAAAGCAAGACTTTTTGTTTTTCAAAGCAGTGATAAGGGAGGGACTGGACCTTCAAATACAGATCATACCTTTTTTAAAACACGCTCCCCATTCTCTTGGTCAGATAATGCACAAAAAAAAAATCAATAAAGATAACAAAGGACCCAGGCCTACAGGGTGAAGTGACAAAAGAAGGATGAATTGGCCTATTGTTGACCACCCCTCCCCCCCCCCCCCCACCCCTTCCTTCTAAAATAGGAACCTCTAGCAATTAGTCTGCAGGCACAGACCCTTGGTTTATGCAATTTGCATCTTGCATAATACAGTCTGAATTTATAGTGATCTTGACTAGATTCACGATGCATGTCCTGTGGCTGGCTCACAGACAGAGTCTCTGGAGTAATTCAGAGTCTGAAGTGGTGAGACTATGTGTAGATTCACTATATACAGTGGCTGGCTCTATATTTCACACAGACAAGAGTCTAGTCTTCACTCTAGACATGGCTTTGGTTCACGTGTCAAATAGAGTCTGTGATTGCAGACTAGTAAAAAGTGCAAGTAAGGTTTATAAAGAGGGAACTTATCATCAGCATTGAGCTTTTGTTCTAATGTAGGTCTGGCCTCCTCCTGGACTAATACATGGACAGGATAAAGGATCAACTGTTAATTGAACAATTGATTGGTGAGGGCCCATTTACTGCTTGAAGAACACAATGGATTAATAAGGGGGTACACAGGGGAGGGGGGGGGCACACAGGGAGAGGATTAAAAAGAGGTTACATGTACACGTACATGGGGAGGGGAGGAAAAGGGACTTTGAGTTAATTTGTTTAAGTATTCAAAAAGTACAAGGGGTGCAATATTTACAGGTGTATTTAAAGGAGAAATGCAACACATGCAGAGGACAGTCTCTGATCTTCATAATGATCGACCATGTACAGTTCTATGGTGAAGTTGTATTACCAGGTGGAACTGCATGTAGGCCCACTACATTCACCTTGCTAAAAGATTATTAACAGCTGACTAATTAGAGAAGTAATCCTAAAATCCCTTAATACCTTAATCCTGACAAGCGCAATCTTATTCTTTCTTGAATTTCTGGAGGAAGTCCAGTGTAGCAGATTCCATGTAAACCTATACACGAACTTTAATAATGGCATTATCAGGAAGGCAAAAATTAAGAATCATTCAGGTGGATAACCTTTCAAAGGAATGACCACGTTGAAAAAGTGTCCATCAAGAATTTAAAATACAATACTAATCAAGAACTGTAATCAATACAATGTCACAAATTTTTGAGCCCCAAAAGCAGCGCCGGAAAAGTTTTTCATTAAAAAATTCCCCTTTCGAGCATAAATGCAAACATCAGGTCCAACCTAAAAGGGGTGACCAAGTTCGAAAAGTTTTCATCAGAAATTTCAGGAAGAACTGCAATTAATACAATTACAATGTCACAAAGTTTGGCTACTGAGCACCAAAAGCAGTACCGGAAAAGTTTTTTATTAATAAAATTCCTGTCCAGCATGAATGTATGTACATAAACATCGATTCCCTTTTAATCTGCATGTAAAATGATCTGCATCTTCATGCTCTGGGCACATACATATCCTCAACTTAAAATCATATAAACAGGATGCAAATTGGCAACTTGTTCACCGATGAAGCCATGAAGGGCTATTCCATGACCTCGTTGGGTTTCCCTGCGTCATGAAACAGTCTATCTGCGCTCACTCATCGTTCGATCATGTGACCTTTCTGGATTGGGCAGGAAACCAAAGCCTAGGACTCCGAACATTGAGCAGTTCAAGGGCTTTCGTAGGATTGCCCCCCATAACATAGGCTTTTGATGTAGAAATCTCAATATGAAGCTGTTAGAGCCTATAGGCCTGTATGTACACGTACAAGTGGTCACAGTAGCGTACTGTTTATGCATTATGCTAGTCAAAAAGGTGAGAGATTTCACGCTGAAAACATGGAAAACTGTGTTAACTTTTCATAAAAATGTGCATGTACAGAAAATAGGAAATATACATGTACATGTAGTGTGAGGATTATTGAGGAGGAAGCCTCATCTAAAAACATGATAAAGACCTTTATAATTTCCCCTTTTCCATATTTTTAAAATCCATTGCATTGCATATATGCTAATGACCACTACATTTTCCCTCATACAGTGTATGCCAGCATACCAGGCAAACAAAAAACAAAAACAAAAAATTATTTTTATATTTACGGGGGGGGGGGGGGGTTACTTTTAACTTTTCACAATGTACAGAGTGATTCTGCAACATTGCAGTGAATGGGGAATTTCTGGGCCCCGTCTTTACAAAGAGTTACGATAGATCCAATCAATCGTAACTCTATGGAAATCCATCAGTGTCATAATTTTTTTCTACAGGAAATTTTGCACAATGTCCATTCTATGCAAAGAGAAGCGCAGTGAATTTTCAAGAAAACAATGAATGCATGAATATACATCATAGCTAGAAAATATTTTGAACAAACATGCATATAGATGTTGACATTGCTGGCCGTCCATAGTTGCGATTGATCGGATCAATTGTACATTGTTACTCTTTGTAAGACCGGGCCCTGGGCTCCTAATAGCATTTCAGAGGCGAAATTGCCCTGAGCCCTTGTGTATTTTTCCCCTGCAGCTTATACATGTACTGTACTGTACGTATGCATATAGGCAGTACAATTATGTACACATATTTTATTTTATTCAAACAGATCACAAATTCAAACCCATACATGTACAAAGAAATTTACTTGTGAAATCAAAGTAGATTTACTTGTGAAATCAGTCAATTTACATGTACACTTTACATAAAAATGTAATATATAGGCCTACCCAAGGTTGCAAATCCAGGTGTAAAAATTTTCATCTGCCCCATACCGTAATCGACACGAGGGGTCAAAAGGTCAAGTTGACAGGCGCAAACCATTCAGAGCGATCAACCAAAATCGGCCACACAAACAGACGCGAGGAGATCAGAGAAGTCCGAATCGGTGATAAATGATCCTATCGCCTATCAGGCTCCCTTCAATGGCCAGGCGAGTCATGCATAAACCATTCCCCCTGTCCGACTTTTGAGGACGTCATCTTGTTTTGAAGTTGACGGATCCAAGCGCTGGCTAGCGGTGATCTATTTTTGGCCGTGCTCTGTCTCTCTCTCTCTTTCTCCCGAGTCCCCCTTCGCTCGTAATCCGGCCAGGGCTTGGGGGGACAGGAAACAAGCCATTTGCAAGCTGTCCGCACTGGGCTGTAGCTATAATACGTACATGCAGTCTAGCACTTAAAATACGTACTGTAACATACATACATGTACATGTACATGGCGATAGGGCTAAACTTGCCAAGTGTATCCAATAAAGTAAAAAACATTTCTTTTTCAAAATGAAATACCTGACAGCAACAGACATTCTCCCCCTAACCCTAAATAATCTTAACAAATTTTGAGAAAAAAAAATGTCACTGAAAACTGCTATTCAAGTTCAATATAAAATTCTGACATCATGGCTAGATTTCAAATGTTGATTCATATGTATACATACAGTGTACACGTAAAATAGTGTCAATCACTCAATGGACAAAGGCCCTTTAATAAATGCTGGAATCGGCACCTTTCTGCATTGACATTATCCCATTATCAAACATGTACATTACAGCAGATTTCTATAAAGATTATGTATAATATAAAGTACATAAAAATGTACATGTATGTTCATGCACGTAGCCATGTTCTTTCTTTTATGTTTTTATATAGTACATTGCCCCTTTTCATTGTTTGAGGACCCCTTCCAAATGTCATTTCGAAATCTTATTTCATGCCAACACAACTCACATATATCTCATTATACATCAGACCGATCTGTCTCAGATCTGTACACAAGTTTTGCCTTGTGGATCTACATGTAATGTCCTATTGGATTCAGAATTCAATTGTTCTGTCATCCCAATCTAGATAAAATGAATGATCTTTGGCCCGCACACCAAACAATTACGCAAAAATATTGACATCGTGCAAACTCTCCCTGGTTTAAAGATAGGGTACAGTTCTGAGAAAGGTAGATCTTTTTTTATTTGGGGGTGGGTGGGGCATTTTCATCGATAATTTGATACATAAAGTGCAGACGAGCAAGGTAGGTATTAAAGGTATCAAACAAGCCCCATACTGTATGTACTGGGCTCTATGAAAGGGAACTTTCTCTCTCTTTTTTTACTTGAACTATTTTTTTTCAAGCTTTATCAGCCCAAGTCTGTTACATTAGTTTACAACAGAGCTTGTGGGAATTTCAGCGGCACTTTTTTTCCAGTTGGGTGGCATATGGGAGAGAACATTTGCCCCTGGCCCTAGTGTAAAATCCCCCCCCCCCCCCTTGACATACATACATGTACATACATTACATGTAGCTACTGATCATAAATCATTAAAGACTGAATGCATTGACTTGACAACAATCATGCATTCTATTGCTATATAAAAGCATTGTGCATTATTATTCCTTTTTTTTCAATTATACGGTACATGTCTGTAGAGTTCGCTGTAGAGTTCGAAAGAGATCACATGATAATGTCATAGGAATTTCAGTCAACTTTCATATTATCAATTACAACCAGGCGAACTTTCTCAAATCAAAAGTGGTCTCAGGAAATCAGATGACTGCAATCCATCATTGGAAAGGTGGTCGTTTCATAAAGCTGTTCATAAATTACGCACACGACTGGTAATCCTTCCTTGTGCTTATTCCACATGTATGATATCCCTTGTAGCTGCCATCGCAATATAAACATGTTCCAATCGTGCGTAAAGTCATTCATAACTTCACAAACAGCTTCATGAAACACACCTGAGGGGTGATTCACAAAAATTTAGGTATGACTTTAGAGTCGCACTTTAAAAATGCCTAGTTGTGTGCTCTATCATTAAAGGACAAGTCCACCCCAACAAAAAGTTGATTTGAATAAAAAGAGAAAAATCAGACAAGCATAAAACTGAAAATTTCATCAAAATCGGATGTAAAATATAAAGAAAGTTATGAAATTTTAAAGTTTCGCTTAATTTCACAAAACAGTTTCACATGCACATCCTGGTCGGTATGCAAATGAGGAGACTGATGACGTCATCCACTCAATATCTCTTTTGTATTTTATTATGTGAAATTTGAAATATTCTAATTTTCTCCTCATTGTCAAGTGAAACAACGATTAATTCCTCCCTAAACACGTGGAATTAGCATTGTTTAATATCATTTGGTTCAGTCAAGTTGGTCCGTATTGTCAAATTTGAAAAAAATGAAATATTGTATAATTCAAACAATAAAAAAACAAAAGAAATAGTGAGTGATCAATGGACATCATCAACTGACTCATTTGCATGTCACTGAGTTGTGCATATCACTGTTTTGTGAAAAATAAGCGATAGTTTAAAATGCCATAACTTTCTATTTTACATCCGATTTTGATGAAATTTTCAGCGTTATGCTAGTTTGATTTTTCTCTATTTATTCAAATCAACATTCTTCTGGGATGAACTTGTCCTTTATTAAAAGGCATCACCCCACAGGTCAGATCATGCCAAGAGGACGGGCACTACTGCCTATTGATCAATAAAATTACATGATGCATATAATGTACGCATCAGAATTCAAGTAAATCTTGATTTAAAGTCCTACTTTAGATCTTTGTGAAACAACCCCCAGGACTCAATTTTTATCTTTAAACAAAGTTTAAAATCTAAAACTTTGTACTCACTGTACAAAATACTACATGTACAAGTACATGTATTTAGTTTAATTTCATTTGTTTACAAGGTTCAATTGAAGAAATGCCCCATCAAATACACAACTAAAACCAGGTTCAAACACAAATTAAGTAAAATCATATTTCATGGCACCTTTGTGAACATACAACCAGCACCTCCCCCCCCCCCCTCCGTTCCTCCCTGCATCAACTTCCACCATAAAACTACAAATGTAGTGCATAATGACTTTCCAATGCTTATTTCATATTAAATTGATCTTTGAGAGCTAATTTTGAGTAGTTGTATCATCGCTCAAGAGTGAGTCAGACATCAGATAAAAATATATGCATCCTCTCTTGCTCGGTCCCACTGCTCTTTACATGTATGACTAGTCTTTTTTCAGAGCTTGCTTAAGGGTCCCCTGACATGGGTCGAGGGAACGGAACCACCCTCCCCCCAGCCCCCAAGTACATGTATGCAGCTTTAATATATGGCGCCTTTTAGTTAGCTTAAATGCAAAGACATTTCATTACAAATTCACCAAAATATATATATATTTTTTTTTTTTTTTTTTTTTTTTTTATCTTTCATAATTTCATGTACTGTAACTATAACAATGCCAGGCATTTTTTTTTCGCACAACCTACTGTGAAATCTACACCAACAAAAGTTTTCAACAATGCAGTGGATGGCGATTATCCATGGCCCTTTTTTTATATTTTTAGCCCTGGGTCTTTTGAGCATTTCTGAGGCGAAATCACCCAGATCCGCTGATGGACCGCAAGTGGTGCTTGAGAATCCCTGGCTTAGAGTATTTTAGTTTGTACATGTATGAACACAACTTCTGTACAATGTACATGTAGATGTGTGCATACATGTACTCAGAATCGAGGGCAAATCTGGCTTTAGACCAATACCAGAACTCAACAGGGATACATGTAGCTGGCAGGGCCCTTCCACCCAGGCGCCCACGAAAACAATGTCAACTGTCTAGATAAGCCCTGGGAGGACTACCCCATATATTGTAGGTCTCGCTATCTCAATGCAGAAGAATGTCACGTTGTCATGTCTGCTTTTTTGGTGGCAATGCTGTACGTGTATGCCTACAGTACATGTACATGCCCTCATAGATCCTACATGTACTAGAACTAGTAGGATCGATGATGTCCTAAATATGTACATGTACAGTCCATGTAGTACACGTAGGCCTGTACATTGTATGTACATGTACACGTCCATACACGTAGGAATCCACAGCAGATTATATGCAGTAAAGATGTACATGTACATGTATGTACAATGTACTGTACATTCCTGTAGTTCAGGGAATCCCCCTACAAAAATATCAAGGTAATGTCACTTTACATGTAATACCGTACGTACATGTAGTGTGGCTGGAAATCAGGGGAAATGTACACTGGGAATGGGGCGATTTACAATGTAGCCCCCCAAAATGCTCAGAAGAGCGCTGGAAACTCAAAAAAGGAGCACTGGAAAATCCCTATTCATTGCAATGTTATTATTAAAAAAGCTTTGATATTATCCAGTGTTGCAGATTTAAATAGGTATTAAATCTTAAATAGCCCCCCCCCAAAAAAAAAAAAAAAAAAAAAAAAATATTTAATAAAAGGATGTTTTGCCTGGGAAAAGTTAAGATATAACAATATGGCAATTAAAATGTACATGTACATGTACACCTGCAAATGTATACATGTACAAACTCTATGTAAAAAATTATAATACACACATTGCTGAATGGGAACCAAATCAGACAATCAATATGGTACTGTACATGTACATAGGCTTGCCACACATAATCTACAACTGAAAATCCCTTCACCACTAATCCTAAATTATGCAGATTAAAAAAGGAGTACTTCCAAATTCCATGGGGCTATGATGATGGGCTTTTTGCACATGCATTGCCAAGCTTTAATACACATATAATGTACAGTACATGTCCATGTACATACATGTACACAGTGTATGTTTCAAAACAGTGTTCCAATATTTTACAGAAATATTGTTGGATTTGTTTCATCATTTTTTGTATCTTTTTCTTGACAGTCTTTCTGATAAAGAAAGGAAAATCTTTCAAGGCATACAGCACATGTGTACATTATGTACTTCAAACTTGAAAAAATGTGAAAAACATAACACATGCAGCCATGCACAGGCCTCTCTTGAAATCATGAATTTTTATAGAGGATGTGCAAGAAATCATACCCATCTTTGCCTCGACCAACGTCACGTCCACAGAGATTCTAAATCGGTGAATATCTAGAACTTGATAAAATCAACTTGGAACTGACCTTTTTCTCATCATGTCTCCTAAACACTGTCGACTTGCTTCCTGGCAAGCTTATTCTTTTACTTTTGTTTTGAGTACATTGCTCTTGAAGCTTTAATGTTTTTCTTTATTATTATTATTAAATCATTATTTATTTATTATTATAGTAGTAGAAGTAGTACTGTATTATCATTATCATGAAGTAGTACATGTACAGTACATGTACAGTAGACAGTAGTAACCCTAACCCTACACAAAAAAACCCAGAGCAATAGTCGCAGGACCAAATGTATTGTCACCATACAAAAATAGTGTTTTACAAAAACTCATGCGTACATGTATCATCAAGTAGAAGGAAAATAGACACATCAACAAAAACATACTTTTATGATTAATGTGCAAAATGAATCTAAAACCTTTTATAGAACATGTACAACTGACTTTAATAACATTTTACATATTACATAAATCTTTTTTTCTATACAAAATTGATTGCATCTCAACCACAATCAACCACACAAGTTTCATAAACATGAAATTGGAGCCATGATTTTTATTTATTTATACATGTATGTGAAGTGTACATGCATACAAAGAGAGATGGGGGCCCCCTGAGGAGTCATTTCAGTGTGTCAAAAAACAATCGGCACTCTTGCAAATGAATGCTAATGGATTTGACGAATACATGTATGATGTGGATGATAGTTTGTCTACATCCATTATCCCCTGGAAGACGATTCAGCTACTATTCATTGCCTTTGGGATCCTCTATGCAAATGAGGTCAAAGGTCAATGCCAGGATAAGTCTCTTCCTGTTGAGTTTTGCCTTGATTTGCATACATGTATTCTTGAGATTCAGACCCTAATCATAATACATTGGGTAGACAAAGCCAGGCATAGATATAATTAGACACAGACAATGAATGAAACATTAATCAACAAGTGAATATTCACACAAGACTAGCAACAAATACAACTGGGCTATTTCAGAGAGTGACCTTCTGTACCAGGGACTTTTAGGCTGCATTCAGACTACTTTCCTCAAGTGAATGGCTTGTACAACTTACATACATTCATGTACATTTAGGCCTACTGTGTCTGTAGTCTTGAATTGAGCATATACATGTATACTGTATATGTATCTTTCAACACCAAGTACATGTAGCAGTGAAAACCTTGGAGTGCTGTGACCAAGTCTGCAAACACAGACACCAATCAATCAACAATTTTACAAGCAAGTGAGCCTTCAAAGTAGTACTACTTCAAAGAATCCTACTACAAAACTTTCTGTAATTATTTCAACCCTAAATAATTTCAATGGAGAAATTTCAACACAAATGTCCCATTTACCTTTATACATGTAGTCTGTGAATTCAGACTACTTGCAGAACCAACCATACAAAACAGGGAAAAGGAAACTTGGCATGATTTTGCGGGATGCGCATTTTCGAAACCCGATGCAATCACGAAGCAAAACCAATGCAATCCTGACATTGTCTTGGACACTTTGAGATGGGTAGCGTGATTTTCACCCCACTGGAATGAGTAATACACGCATAAAAACCCGATAGACAGCGGGTTGAAAATCTCGCTAGAGCACGTGTATCAGACGCAGAACCAACCAATAATTTGCACATACAGTACATCATGTACACCTGTAGGCCTACTGTATGTGCACAAGTATGTAGTCTTGTGATTCAGACAGTGCAACTATCCCCTACGAACTGTCAAGTTTGTTTGCCACAAACCTGCCATGAGATGGAAAAGGGAGGAAACTGACAAATTTCACCTCGTGAGCAGGGAGGAATCGTGCAGGAAAGCATCAATCTATCTTTAGATGGGAGGGAGCAAGATCCATTCATATTAATCACCACTTTGGATGGCATTAATGTTCACTGCTCACTTTCACTTCATTCCTACCCCCCCCCCTCCCTCATCCTCCTTCTTTGTTTAAAGGTCAAGTCCACCCCAGAAAAATGTTGATTTGAATAAATAGAGAAAAATCAAACTAGCAAAACGCTGAAGATTTCATCAAAATCGGATGTAAACTATTAAAGAAAGTTATGACATTTTAAAGTTTTGCTTATTTTTCACAAAAACAGTGATATGCCCAACTCAAATGAGACAGTCGATGATGTCCCTCACTCACTATTTCTTTTGTCTTTTATTGTTTGAATTATACAATATTTCTTTTTTTATAGATTTGACAATAAGGACCAAGTTGACTGAAACATATACAGTAGTATTAAACAATACTTATTCCACATGTTCAGGCAGGAATTAATCGTTGTTTCACTTGACAATGAGGAGAAAAATAGAATATTCCCTATTTCATATAATAAAATACAAAAGAAATAGTGAGTGGATGATGTCATCAGTCTTCTCATTTGCATATCCAACAGGATGTGCATATATTAACTGTGTTGTGAAATTAAGCAAAACTTTAAATGTCATTACTTTCTTATTTTACATCCAATTTTGATGAAATTTTCAGTGTTATGCTTGTTGGATTTTTCTCTTTTTATTCAAATCAACTTTTTGTTAGGGTGGACTTGTCCTTTAAAGGTCAAGTCCACCCAAGAAGAATGTTGATTTGAATCAATTAAGAAAAATTTACATGCATGACACTGAAAATCTCATCAAAATCTGGTGTAAAAGAAAGTTATGACATTTTGAAGTTTCACTTTATAATTTCACAAAAACAATTATGCACATCCAGGTCGGTTTGCAAATGAGGGTACTATTAATGTCACAGACTCAGTAATTCCTTTTCTATTTTATTACTGTACATGTAGATGAAATGTGAAATATTCTTATAGTTATATCCTCATTATTGTCTTGTGGAACAAAGATTTATTCCTCTCTGAACATGAAGAATTTCCATTGCTTTTTATGCTTCAGTCAATTCTTGAATACAACAAAAAATGGTGATTGAGGGACATCATCGAATCTCTCACTCACAAACTGCTTTGTAAAAAATAATAATAAAGCAAAACTTGATAAATAAACTTTCATCTGATTTGATGAAATGTTCAACGTTTATGCTTGTTTTATTTTTTCTATTGATTCAAAATCGAGGAGATGGCCTGTAAACCAGATGTACCAGCATTTTGACCAGAGCTCTGTCCTTGCCAAGGTAATACACTCCACTACATGTATATTTAAATAGAATATTGAATTACTTCTCTTTCATACATGGCTGTATACTGCAGTATTAAAGTCAGTAGGCCTATAGCATAGCCTCATAGAGTAGTCTTTCCTTTAATACACTTTTCTACAGTATGTTTTGTTTTTAATACTTTTTTTAAAGAATCTACACGTATAGTACATGTGCATGTTTTTACATTATTGTACATGTAGGACTACACCGTACATGTACATGAAATTATAAATTACACGTAGGCATATTTACAAGTTTACAGTAAATAAAATATACATGTACATGTAGGCCATAATTTGGAAACAATACAAGAACACACCAAAAAATGTCAATGTAAAATCAATCAAATAGGCCTGCCTGTATAGCCCTATACTTGTACATTTTCCCATTGATTATTGTATTGTGTTTGATTCTCTACATGCTCTATACATACATGTACATGCTACAATGATGTACATGAAGGCCTTTGAATGTACATGTATGTACATGTACTGTAGGTTGTAAGTTGAATTTAAAAGCTAAAAACAATCTAGCACTTTTAATAGACAATTTACATGTACATACAAAATGTACAATACAATACTGTGTACAGTACAGTGTGCACAATGCTTGCCCATGATTCAAACAGAAATGGTCTTGAATGCAAGTTGCATCAATTTGTAAAGACCCTTGTAACTAAACATCTCCTTCCTGTGTAGATCCAATAGGGAACAGATTCTTGACCTCTTCATCAAAAACAGGGGCAGATTGTGACAACTCCTTTCCCTCATTGCTCTGTGTTAAAGGCACACTCACAGAATACATCAAAAATGTACATGTTTTTCATGTATTCCAACATCATCACAAGAAATGAATTATTAATTCTAAGCACTATTTGAAGATAATGAAATTTCTGAAACATTTCCTACTTTTGAGCAAGCACCATGAGTGCAAAGCAGAGGCAGATAATGGCGCTACACTGTAACTCATCAAGTCATCATCATCATCATCTTTAGAAAGTGCATAAATTAGCATACAAATTTTGAAGGTTGGTGAATAAATCCATACATAATTTAATGCATATAAGGTTCATCAAAATCTACCCATGTAGGCAATACAATACATGTATGCCTACATGAAGGCCCTACGTACATATGGCCGACTCACATATGTACAGAGCACAAGAGCATGGCTGAGAATATGCAGGCAAACAACCCCACAGGCCACGACGCCACCACAACCCTGTCTGGGTCACGCAGGGCACCCATACACACAAGCACTGACTGACTGCAGCACACAGAAGCTGCGTTTGCAATATAGCAAGTGAAGGCATGCGAGGCAGTGATTTAACATGCACGCTCTCCCATTGTCTAGCGTCCTATGCCCCTTTCATACCCACACCTCTGGGGGGTCGGGGGTCAAACGAGGATTGACGAGGTCAAACCACTCACCAACCTCCCTCTGAACTGTCAACAGAGAAAAGACCTGCTGGTGTTTTTTTTTTCTTTTTTCGGGGAATGCAGGCTTTCCTGGTTTCACTATCAGTGAACTCTTGCAGGGCGCAGGTTTTCCTTATTTTTTCTTTCCTTCCAGCCACTTCCCAATAAATTTGATGGGAGAGTCTCTCTGCGCCGTGGTTCCCAAGTTTGATTTCCTATTCAAGGCAATGACCCTTTCAGGCTTTCACCAAGGTACCCCAAACTACAGTATTAAACCAAGGGCACAGAAACTTCAATATACACGTAGACCTACATGTAATAATAGTACTATGGCTACTGCTAAATAGTATAGATATTTGAATTTGTAGCTCTATCATGCCATCACAGAAGAACTATTTGAATAAGCCTAGATCATATACTATACAATACATATTTGTGAAGAAGTAAAAGTTGAACTTCATGGCATGCATTTTTTTTCCTGTCAAATAGGCATACAGTGAAATCACAAAAACCATCAAAATCATGCTTAATACCGGCTGCAGGCCTATCATATAATGCCGAAATTATCAGAGGTTTATGCTGCTTTAGAGACAAATTGTTTGGGACATTCTGTTTCAAGAATGAAATGAATCTCAGAACAATTCCAAAATTACATAGTTTTAGGCTGTGTACAGGAATTTAAGCCTTGCTAGGCCTACATGTATGTTGTTGTAAACATTTTAATTTAACCACTCAACAAAGAATATGTTTGTAGGCCGACATGCACCTCATATCGAAGAGAAGGTGCAAAGGCACAAAATTGTGATTTTGAACAATGCCAATTGATAGCCTCACCATACACAAACAGCCTTATGAGGGGTCAGAGCTGTGCTTAGAGACTACCTTCTATTCAGCATACAGACAATGGGTTCCCCCATTCCTATACACTCAACTCCCACCTGATTTCAAAAGGTTCCTTTTTGTTAAGCAAACAGCTGCCACACGACCAAACTCGCCACCTGCCTATTCAGGTGACCCAGCTTTTGTGCATGTTCCATCTTTTAGAGAAAAAATTGAATTCCTATGCATGATGCTTATTCATGAAATAATTCGCTCTTCTCTTTACTATACAAACTGAAAGTTTGTTTTATCAGCAGCAAACTGCATGGTTTTGCGGCACTTTTACCCCTTAAATTTGTATACATGTAGGGCTTGATCTTGATTCAGCAATTGTCACGACTGTATTTTTTTTATGTTATGGTCCAAGCATCTGATGATATTTGGGCACTTTCTATAAAATCTAAAAGCCCAAGGTTTAGATTTTCCAACAATAATAATATTCACCATGTTCACTAAAAAAGAATCTAAATTTAATTCATCCCCAAACTCTCTCTTCTCTCTCGCTCAGCTCAGTCATTTTCATCACCATAATTCATCTTCATATTTAGGTCCTAAACTCTACTTTCACTCCATCGACACTGACCTGTTCAACATACATACATGTACGGTATAGTGAGCGATTGTATTACCGACCGGCCTTGTATTACCGAACGCGCGCATCATACGTATCAGAAACTAATTTCATACGCTCAAAATTTTGCAACATCCTTCCAAAGAGAACTTGAATAGAAAGATGAAAAATTGTCAAAAACACATTTTCAAAGTCTTCATATTCTAAAAATAATAAAATAAGGTCAAAATAGCCCATCAGTGATTTTGTTGTTTTCTCAACTTTTCCCATAGAAAACACACGTTCGGTAATACGATACCTTTTTCAAGTGACCAAAATAATTCACATGCGAAGAGGGGTCCGATTGGAAGCTGATATCGTAAAAATGAAAAACGAATTCGGCAAAATTGTTACATATTTATATTTTGTAGGTAATTGTGTATTTATGGTGAAAATTTGGTGAATTTTATGAAAATAATGTGTTTGATATGATTGAATTCATGAAAAGTGTTCGGTAATACGATCCACTACCAATATATTTACCCATACTCCATACTGTTCAACATCTGATTCTCATCTCATCAACACAACAGACAATTCAATTGACTCATTTGACTGCGTTAATTTTTACTTATTTTTCAGGGGAAATGACAATTTTCAACATGTACTCTAAGCAAGTAGATCTAGATCTATCATCTACATTATTAGTTGGTAGAAAAAATATGTTTACGTCCCATTTATGGCATTTGTTGAAGTGGATATGTGGTTGAATTGGAATTGTTGTTGGAGACCAGTCGAGATCAATTATTAACTCAAACTTAAAAAAAGTTGTCCAAAATTGATACACCTGTCTAATCTAAGATCACGAGAAACATACAAAATAATGAGTATTTTCAGACCCCGAATTACCTTGCATATGGTGGTGAATTTTCGACAGTTTAATCTTGAAAACATCGCCCTGTTTGACGACACACGAACATTTACAATTCCGTTTCTATAGCCCGCGAAAGATAGATGGCTTGAACAATGGACTTCTCGCGTGTGTTGCGTGCATTCCCCAGCGACGAATTCCTGACGATCTCTCGAGCACGTTGTTAGCAAATGTTACCTTGTTTTCCACTTTTTCCACACTTGTTTCGACTACTTCCACTAAAAATCCAATTTGGCTTGCTGTTACTGATACCTTCGTGTCCTTTCAAGATGCTGAGTCCTTATTTCGTGCATTTTCAGGGCAATTTTGCCGAAAAATCTTGTCTTGTTTTGGCCCTGTGTGTTCCTTTCCTCAGCATTTCGCCATCTAATCAACATGTCTTCTTTGGAATCGATCAGCTGCCACACGATGACGTCACGGCGAGTTCATTCGAAAGAAGGCGCATGCATTGTATTGTATAGGAGGGATAAAATGTTATTAAAGCACTCTTTTTTTTCAAAATAAAACAAAATCAGGAATCTCCGTTTGAAGTGTAAACATTTCGTGGTTTCTCTCTTTTAGAAAATACAAGCCTACTTAATTTAATCTTGAAAGTAACTTCAATTGCAGGACCTGTTTTGAAATTGTTTGAATGATAATATTATCATAAAGTTTCCTCTCGATCTGGAACCTCCATGGAACCTTAATCTACGTTGGTATATCGCATAACGATAAATGAAAAAATGCGTTTTTCTTAATGTTGCTCATTATTTGGTAGTACAGAAAGAGGAACTTGTTATTATTATCTATTCGTTAGTTTACATAACGACAAGCCCGAAATTCTCCTGGGAATCTAAATATAATTTTCTGATATAATTACAGGGCATAATGTGTGAAACATTGGATCCGACAGTGGCGTAGCCATACAGATGGGGGGGGGGCGCTAGCCCCCCCCCCCCTAAAAAATGACCAAGAAAGAAAAGAAAAGAGAAAGGGTGAAACATGATATTATTTTCTGAATATCATGTCAAAATCTATCACAAAATAAGATTTTTGTGATACACCTAATATCTTGACCTTTCAAGGTTTTTGGCTAATTACGCCACTGCATTGGATAATAAATTCTTAAAGGTCAAGTCCACCCCAGAAAATTGTTAATTTGAATCGATAGAGAAAAATCAAACAAACATAACGTTGCAATGTTTCATCGAAATCGGAGGTAAAATAAGAAAGTTATGACATTTTTAAGTTTCGCTTATTTTTCACAAAATAGTTCAATGCGCAACTCAGCGAAATGCAAATGAGAGAGTCGATGATGTCCATCACTCACTATTTCTTTTATTTTTTATTGTTTGAATAATACAATATTTCAATTTTTACAGATTTGACAATAATATACTGTTAAAATAATGGTAATTGCACATGTACACTGAGAAATAAAACTTTGTTTCACTTGACAAGGAGGAGAAAATTAGAATATTTCATATTTCATGTAATAAAATACAAAAGATATAGTGAGTGGGTGCCGTCATCAGTCTGCCAATTTGCACACCGACCAGGATGTGCAAATAACTGTTTTGTGAAATTAAGCGAAACTTTAAAATGTCATAACTTTCTTATTTTACATCCGATTTTGATGAAATTTTCAGTTTTTTGCTTGTTGGATTTTTCTCCTTTTTTCAAATCAATTTATTGTTGGGGTGGACTTGTCCTTTAAGAGATGGTCCAGGCTAAAATTGGATAAAAAAAACAAAGTTATTGAATTTTAAAGATTTGCATTATTCCGTTGAAACTGTTCTCGGCACGTCTTTATGAATATTCATTAGGTGGTCTGATGATGTCATATCACCACTTGTTTTTTTTTTTGTATTTCATTATATGGAATTATAGGTTTATTGAAAAAAATTCTACCAAGAACTAAAACAATTGGAATGACAACTGATTAAGTGCATTATAGATGTTTATTGCAGCAACTTATTTCATCATAATGGAGACACATCACTTACACATTAATTATGAAAAAAAAAAAAACATTTATCATTTCATGTAATAACATAAATAAAAGGAAAGTGGAGATGTGACATCATCAGCCCACCTAATGAATATTCATGACAATGTGCATATGACTATTTTCACAAAATATTGATAAACTTTGAAATTCAATAACTTTGTTATTTGTTATCCGATTTTGATGAAATTTTCAGCATTTTGCTCTGTGAATTTTAGTCTAGTAATCTAGATATAAATATTTTCAGCCCGGACCATCCCTTTAGAGCTTTGAAAATTCCAAGGGTATTCCTCACCATGTTTTATTTCAAGCTTCCTAAGCTGCTTCCATCAACTTTTCTTTTTATTAAAAACAGAACAGAACTTAAGGAAGTCAATCGAAATTTAGAGGGAAGGGCTGTAATACAATGAAGTGAATTAAAAAATCGCTAAACACTAATCGCTTTACTTTTCCTGTCTGGACTAGCTTATAGGTGACCTTTTTTTACCTTTAAAAACGATGTTAGTTAGAAAGTGAACACCGTCTCAGATAAAGGCCGCATAGCATAAAATCTAATATTTTGTTAACTTTAATTGATATCCAATGGTATTTTTTCATTGAATCCTTGATTTTGATTGGCTGCTAAGCGTTGTTACCATGGTAGTTACCATAGGATAGCAAAGTTACCATAACAGTAACTTTTATGCAACGGGACCCAGGGTCCCGCATACCCCGCATAACACACATTTTAATAGCGATTAATCGCTAAATGAAACGGCCTATCATTAAGATCACCATTGCATGCTCATTTGGCTCATTAGAATGAGGAGGAACCAATTAGAATTGTTCTTCAAATTAGCGATTAATCCCTAAATGAAACAGCCTATCATTATCAAGATCATCGTTGCATGCGCATTTAGCTCAACTGGTAGAATGAGGAGGAACCAATCAGAATGATTGTTCTTTCAAATTAGCGATAAATCGCTAAATGAAACGGCCTATCAAGATCATCGTTACATGCGCATTTAGCTCAGTAGAATGAGGAGGAACCAATCAAAATTGTTCTTTCAAATTAGCGATTAATCACTAAATGATTCAGCCTATCAAGATCATCGTTGCATGCGCATTTTGCTGCTCATAGCAGTTGACTGAAGTCTATACCAATCAGAATTGTATGTTTTTTGTGGGGTCCCCCCTAGATAAATGAGATTAATCGTTAGAATTTGTGTTACAAGTGAGCCTATGCCTTCTTTAAAGGACAAGTCCACTCCAACAAAAGGATGATTTGAATAAAAAGAGAAAAATCCAACAAGCAAAACACTGAAAATTTCATCAAAATCGGATTTACAATAAAAAAGTTTTTAGAATTTCGCTTAATTTCACAAAATAGTTATATGCACATTCCGATCGGTATACAAATGAGGGATCTGATGACATGACTCACTCACTCACTATTTCTTTTGTATTTTATTATATGAAATATGAAAAAGTCTAAATTTTTCCTCATTGTCCTGTGAAACAAAGTTTTATTTCTCCCTAAACATGTGGAATTACCATTGTATAATAATTTATGGTTCGGTCAAGTTGGTCCTATATTGTCAAATTTGTAAGAATTGAAATATTGTAAAATTAAAAAATTAAAAAACAAAAGAAATAGTGAGTGAGGGACATCATCGATTCTCTCATTTGCATGTGACTAAATTGTGCATTTAAAGGTCAAGTCCACCCAAGGAGAATGCTGACACGAATAAATAGAGAAAAATCAAACTAGCATAGTGCTGAAAATTTCATCAAAATCGGATGTAAAATAAGAAAGTTATGACATTTTAAAGTTTCGCTTATTTTTCACAAAACAGTAATATGCACAACTAGGTGAGTCAGTCGACGATGTCTATCACTCACTATTACTTTTGTTTTTAATTGTTTAAATTATACAATATTTCATTTTTTATAGATTTGACAATAAGATCCAACTTGACTGAACTATATAATATTAAACAATGATAATTCCACGTGTTCAGGGAGGAATTAATCGTTGTATCAGTTGACAATGAGGAGAAAATGAGAATATTCCATATTTCATATAATAAAATAAAAAAGAAATAGTGAGTGGATGACGTCATAGTCTCCTCATTTGCATACCAGCCAGGATGTGCTTATAACTGTTTTGTGAAATTAGGCGAATCTTTAAAATGTCATAACTTTCTTATTTTACATCCGATTTTGATGAAATTTTTAGTGTTATGCTTGTTGGATTTTTCTCTTTTATTCAAATCAACTTTTTGTTGGGGTGGACTTGTCCCTTAACTATTTTGTGAAAAACAAGCAAAATTTGAAAATGTCATAACTTTCTTATTTTACATCCGATTTTGATGATTTTTTTTGGGGATTCTGTTTGTCTGATTTTTGTATATCGATTCAAATCGACATTTTTTTGAGGTGGACTTGATCTTTAATAAAAATGCCTTAAACCTATTTTGCTTTACTGTCTGAAAATTTTAACATTCTTCCCCCCCCCCTCCCGAAATTCATAGTGAATTCCTGAGATTTGCATAATGGATACGCTTCGTTAAACTATGCTATGAGTTTAAAATAATTATTTACTGCAAGAAAGGCTGCAGGGGGGGGGGGCTAGAAATTAGCAAAATACATCATTCGGGAGACAAAAGTGACAGAGTTTATTACGGGGATTCATTTTGAATTACGATTAAGAAGAAATGGTTAGCTACAGGCGCATACGCAGGGGGGGGGGAATTAAACCTTAACCCCCACCCCGTCAGATTTTTTAAAAAACCTTTTTCTTTTTTGCTTGACAAATTTTCATTCAACTCGACCCCCCCCTTGATATAACGTAAATCTGTATATTATTTTGTTTATTCTTTTATTTTTTAAGATTTAGATTTGTTGAAATTTATAGTCCCAGCCCCCCCCCCCCCCCCCATCAATGAAATTAACATCAATTAACATCAAGAAATTCAAAATGAGCAAAACAGATTTTTTTAATAACTAAATAATGAAATACCTGATTAATATGATCAGATATTTTCTAGCTAGACTTTGGTTTTGTCATGTTTTCAGTGTTTATTTTACGTGTATTGATTTGCAGTCCCTTTTTAGGAAAAATATAAGCCCGGAATATAATAACCTGCCTTTTGATAAAACGAAACATTTGTTACTTTCTTTTGAAAAGAAATTGATATTATCATCCCATAAATAGTTTAATTTGAAAATAACTGATCAATTTATAAACAGGTTCCCTCGTCAAATATATTCATTCGGTGTTCCAGTATTATAGAACAACCCTCGGAACCGCTAGTCGTGAATATTGTCCCTCCAATATGAACGAATCCATCTACCCTAAAAGCGAGTGTAATCGCCCGGCAACCAATCTATAAATACCGCCAGTGATATGTGCGTGGTCCGGACCACATGATCCCGCGGCGGTAGTATTCTGCCGTTTGCTTGGCATGGACTGAGAAAATCGTGGGGCCCACATTTTCCCACGTGCGGCGTCCCTCACGTCTTATTTGAACCCCCTTCCATTACGGGCCATTTGGTTTGATCCACTCGAATTACATAACAGTTCTACGTGCGGGAATTTTCGTCATCCAGACGCAATATTGCGACGTATATTACAGAATTGATATTTCATAAGCGGTATTTTGTCTTCATATTTCATGGGATTCATGTTACAATGGCATGGTTGTCGTGTAAATCAGAACGACCTATCAGGAATAGTATGTTATCCATTTGTATTGATCATATCCCCGACAAATACTCCGTTGTTTCTGTCCACTGTAAAAAAAATTAAAATAAATAAATAATAATAATAAAATAATATAATAAATACACTATCCCTCTATTTCCGCAGTTGGTCATAATCATCTTATTATTTTCCTTTTCGGTGACAGTTTCATTTAACCCACACAGCAAAAACTGTGGTGTTAACCGGTGTACATAGAGGACCACACCAGTTATTTTACTCCGGTGTTAAATTGGTGTTATTACAACACATTTGGTTGTTACATTTACACTCTTTGGTGTTATGTTCAATCTCTAGGGTGTAATTTTAACACCTCGGGGTGTGGTCCTCTATTAACACCAACTGTTGTCAGTTTTAACACCACAGTCTTTACAGTGCAGTATCAAAAGATTTTTTGAGAAAAATTGAAGTTCCACTTTGCACCGATGCAGAAATTTCGTCAAAACTCGATATGGAAATTTGCATAAAAATAATGCGTATAACTGACGGCATGCAAATTTGTGTGTTATCCGATTCGATGAAAACCCTGATTATGGAATAATAATAGTGTAATTGAAAAACAAATCTGTTGTATACCAGCCAAGTCTTAAATTCATATTGTTGTTTGAAGATAGACCTATATTTTGTTAAATAAAATGGAGCAGGAATTTGTTGCCTCTGGTTATGGGGGGGGGGGGGGGGCCCGGGGGGTCCATAAAATTCCAAGGTGAATTGTATCTATACATTCACCATCTATTTATCTGCATAATTAACAAAATTTCACCAAAAGTTTATAAGCAGACATTTTTTTTAAACAGTACCTTTCCAGGTCAGATGTGCTACAGCTTATTCGCTTCGCTCTCTCACAAAATTATGAAATGACGTGTGCGGGGATCTGTGCAAAATGTGTTATACTTGCTTCTCGCTCCCGGGGCGGGGGCAGTCAAATGATCTATTGTTGTCCACATGCGTGACAAAACTATTTCCAAACACCCTCTTAACGATTTTTTTTCTCTGTGTGCAAAATAACCCCTGATCAAGTTTTTCGCGGGCTTCATTTACACATTTTGGCCCCGGCCCTAAACAAGTTGTCGTCAGAATATGACCCCTAAACAAGTATTGTCTCGGGCTCGCACGATTTTTCAGAAACGAGGAAGAAAAAGCCCCGGGGGAAAAAACTTGGGGAAAAACATACCCTTAACACGTTTGGCTAGTCTTAAAAAAAGCTTTGGAAAAGAAAACACACCCTGAATACGCTTTGACCCCGCGATTGCATTGAAAGGTCTTTCAAAACCACCTTTTAAAAATAAAATCGGTGTTTTTTATACCCTTAAAGGGATGGTCCGGGCTGAAAGTATTTATAGCTTAATAAATAGAATTCACTGAGCAAAATGCCGAAAATTTCATCAAAATCGGATAACAAATATAACAAAGTTAATGAATTTTAAAGTTTAGCAATATTTTGTGAAAACAGTCGTAATAAATATTCATTAGGTGGGCTGATGATGTCACATCCCCACTTGTTCTTTTGTATTTTATTATATGAAATTAGGTTTATTCAAATTTTTTCCTCCAAGAACTGGAAAAATTGGATTGACAACTGATTTAGTGCATTAGATATTAAATTGCTGCAACTTATTTCATTATAAGGGAGACATATTATTCACACAAGTATGAAATAATGAAAAAATTATGATTTTATGTAATAACATAAGAAAACAGAAAGTGGGGATGTGACATCATCAGCCCCCCCCCCCCTTATGAATATTCATGACGACTGTTTTCACAAAATATTGCTGAACTTTAAACTTCAATAACTTTATTATTTGTTATCCGATTTTTATGAAATTTTCGGCATTTTGCTTAGTGAATTCTACTCTATGTATTAAGATATAAATATTTTCAGTCCGGACCATCCCTTTAACGAGTGCTAGCGCTGCCCGCGTCCAAAACTGAAAAACCACCCCTTAAAAGCGTTTTTTTTTTTTTTTTGGGGGGGGGGGGTCACGCACGCGTGTAGAGCAATATATTTGAGCCCCCCCCCCGGTCACGGTTGTTGTTTCCTGACGCTTTAAAAGCTGATCCAATGATGTCGCCCCCCCCCCCCCACCACCACCATCACCACCACGAAATCCTGATCCGTATATATTGAACATGTTGAAAAAAAAGCCGAGTTTGGGAAGCAAATTAGTGTTCATTATTGGACGGGTAAAATCTTTTGAACATCCGACAAGTACTTTTCTGCAACTGTCTCCTTGGAGGAACCATGCAGAACTTTCATGATAACGCCACCTACGACAATAAACATTATAATTTCCACGATTCATATTGGACCAATGATTTTATATGGCGTGGTGTCTAATGTGCTTTTCGCCACTGTTTGATGATCAAATGTGTATATAGTGCTGGTCGCTTGTATGGAATAAAAAATATATGATAATAATACGAATTACGCCCTTTCAGGCCACCCTCCCAGTCTCTCTCTTCATTCAGATCTTTTAAATACACAATACAACTGAACACTGTTTAAAATTCTTATACGAGTGTTCATCATATAAACCTTATATAGTTGTAATAGTTGTAAGGGCATAACAGTTCAAACTGTGGTCATATAACAGTGCTTAAACAACATTGTTTACACTATTAAATAACTACTGTAACTTTAATATATCATGTATAGTAAACGGCTTTGTATGAAATTTTAAACATAATTGTGTATTCGTCAGTATGCTCATTTTGCCCCCCCCCTATACATTTTAATTCAGAATAACATAAACTGAAATAATAAAAAAAATCTAGCTTTGATGGAATCATAATCACATCTGATACACGTATGTAAAGACGAATATGAAACACATAAATCAATCATATCGAACCGTTTATAAAATTGATATTCGTTATTCTAATTCTGGATCTGTGACAACAGAGTCCAACGTCAGGGCCATTAATTTTGACATAAAGCTTACCAATAATGATCTTTTGGTCGATTTTATGATAGATCATACACAATAATCACTTTAAAAAAAATCGTAGAAATCAGCCCCACAATCAATTATTGCAAAGCTTTCTGCAACCAAGCCAAAGTCTATGAAAATAATAAGAGTGACATTCATCTTTCCTATTTATCTATTTCTGCCCATAAACTTGTATTATTTCATAACTATATTTACCCGGCAGAAGGTATCTTTCAAAACAGTTTGTTTAGACAATAAAAACAAAATGCAAACTTAGGCGTGTATAGCGTTTTCTTTATTTCTTTGGTCCAAATACATATACAGCAAAAGTATTGAAAAGTTCAATAGATGATAATTGAAAATATTTATGAATATTACAAAGTGTTATTGAATCCTTCACTACTGGGAAATATGATTACAATAATACTGTTTACAAACTGTACAACTAGTTGTATAATGACAATCTTGTTTAAACAGGGTTTTAGAATGATCAAACAACTTATTTTAACCCCTTTTATCATCGCAAATCGTATCTCGAACTTTGATCGAGGCCAATAACAATAATCGCTGATAGCCATCTACATAATATAAAAAAGAGAACGATCTTTAAGGTATAACTTATCTTTACATCATGCAAATAATATTATGAGTATTATAAAATGCAACCAATGCCCAAGCATTACAACTGACTATAAAGGCTGACTATAAAGACTGTAACAATTACTTTAAAAATAATCATTATCCCGTATACTAAATGGCAATATTTTTTTTCACTACAAAAATTATTTATATAAAAAAGTATTGTACAGCGACATACTATTATCATAAATGAAATTTTATGTGGGCGATACACAGAATATAAATGCGTTTTTTTAAAAGCTTCGTACAATACAATATGGCCTGACCCAAACCAAATTTTTGTAGTTATTTTTTTTTTTTGTCGAGGCAGACCCCCTCTCTATTTCCTCTTTTTTTTGTCTGCCTGTCTCTCTCTCTCCACCCCCTCTTTCTTGTCCCTATTGGTCAAGCAGCCCCCCCCCCCTTTGCACCATCTCTGTCTCTCTCTCTCGCCCTCCCCTCCATCTCTCATTTGATCTTTACCCTGATTTTTTTTTTATCTCGTTTTGAAAACATGTACAAATAACCTGAAGAGCTTGACTAGATAATGCGCTCGCCCACAAAGTACCCCGACCCACACACACACTGATACACACACCCAAAATTTGGAAAGGATGATAACTTCACTTTCATGACTTAGGCCTAACGTTAAGAAAATATATATTGATGTTCCTTGCCTTCCCTTATTGTGGCCTACACGGAATTAGACAAAATTGAATTGCTGTGGATTCAGTAAGGAAAGGATTTCATAATTATACATTATCCCGTTGTGGACAATCCGGCTTGTAGTTGAACGCCATCTGCGGCAGAAACATTATAGTCGCAGATCCTCAAAACCCGTCCGTGATACTGCAAAACGAAAAAAAGAAAGAAAAATAATACAAACAACTGTGGAGTAAGAGTTGTATTATTTCAGAAATCAAAGATAGTTATGGGCAGAAAGTACGGGAAATATTGTTTAGGGCGGGTTGGGGAGAAAGAAGGCGAGGGGGGCATGGGACAGAGAGATATGGGGTTAAATGTCCATTTAAGGTCAAGTCCACCCCAGAAAAATGTTGATTTGAATTAATAGAGAAAAATTAAACTAGCAAAACGCTGAAAATTTCATCAAAATCGGATATAAAATAAGAAAGTTAGGACATTTTAAAGTTTAGCTTATTTTTCACTAAACAGTGATATGCACAACTCAAATGAGACAGTCGATGATGTCCCTCACTCACTATTTCTTTTGTTTTTTATTGTTTGAATTATACAATATTTCATTTTTTATAGATTTGACAATAAGGACCAACTTGACTGAATCATATAGAATTAAACAATGCTCATTCCACACGTTCAGGGAGGAATTAATCGTTGTTTCACTCGACAATGAGGAGAAAAATAGAATATTCCCTATTTCATATAATAAAATACAAAAGAAATAGTGAGTGGATGATGTCATCAGTCTCCTCATTTGCATACCAACCATGATGTGCATATAACTGTTTTGTGAAATTAAGCAAAACTTTAAACTGTCATAACTTTCTTATTTTACATGCGATTTTGATGAAATTTTCAGTGTTATGCTTGTTTGATTTTTCTCTTTTCATTCAAATCAACTTTTTGTTGGGGTGGACTTGTTTATTAATTTTCACGGTAATATTGTTAAAGATGATCAATTTTATTCTTGTCAATCGGACAACAATAATTTTCGCTTCCGTGACGCAATACAAACTCAAGTCAAGAACACAGTAAATGTATTGAAAATTCCCGTCAAATGACAAATTACTGTCAAGAGGTCTTTGTTGATTCACCTACTTTTGACAAAGACTTCTTGGTTGTTCATTGTCATGAAGGGCATTAAACAATACATTTTTTTTTTTTAATACGTCGTGCGTGTTGGAAGCGATCACTCCGCATTTGCCAAGTAAAGGTATATTTAAACTCAAACTACTGGCGGATCCACGAAGGGGGGGGGGGGGGGCACAGCCGGCTCGTGCCCCCCTTTTGAGAGACACAATTACGATATTAATGTAAAAATGCCGTTAAACACAAGTGTGTCCCCCCTTTGAAAGCGATGCCCTTTATTTTGCTTGTCAATTTTTTTTCGCGTACGAAATGTAGGCCTACTTAATTCTTTGTTGAAAACCTTTTTTTTCTTTCTCTTTTTTTGCTTGTCAAATTTTTCATTCGGGAAAATGTCCCCCCCCCCCTTTTGGAAAATCCTGGATCCGCCCCTGACTCAAACCATATATTAATGTTGGTTAAATCCCCCAGAGTATTGCATGTCACTATTCCATATAATTGCTAGATTAAGTTAATGAATGTGTCCAGAAATTGCAGAAATTTACTGATTTCACATCAGAATTTTATTCGATCGGGAGCCCGATAAAATTAGAACATTTGCATACTTTGTCTGAACCTTCTCAATCATGGAACGATGGGGCTGAATAACATCTCAGTTTATTTATGCTAAATATAATCATTGTTCGTAGCCTTCTAATATCCAATAATAAATATACAAAGTAAGTACCTAGACGGCTATTTCGAATAACAAATTATTAAAAACAGATGTTGAAAACAATCCCGAGAGAGGGCGCTACATTTAAATATAAATGGGTTTTGTAATATTCGATGATATCGTTCACATTATTGACCCTTTACCATGTTTACCAAAGTTTTAAACAGGCTATAAAAAGATGCACACTTTGATATGACAGAGGTGTGTGCGTTCACACTAACCTAATGCGGATAAGTCGATCCCGGGTAACTGACTGGAGGTGGTTGCGGGTATCCAGAAGTTGGTGGAGGTGGTTGCGGATAAACGACTGGGGGTGGATTCTGCGGGTACGGATATGCTGGTGGGGGTTGCTGTGGGTAGCCTTGTTGGGGGTACGGGTAGCTCTGCGGTGGGGGCGGTGGTGCGGTTCCAGTCGGATAGCTAGGCGGCGGAGGGTTGGTCACGTACTAAAGAGAAATGAATGATGTAATGAAGGATAAACCACCTTTTTTTGTTCATTTCTTTTCCACGATAACTCAACTCTTAAAACTAAACTCCGTTGCCCCCCCCTTCCGATCCCTACCACTTATAAATAATGATAATAATAGCGGTATATTTACCCAGGGTAGCTACTTCAGTTCCGAAAACTGTTCTCCCAGGGAGCCCTGCTATTAGTACCCCGGCTTTAGCTGGGCTGCCTATAGGCGCTCAAGCATTCTCCATTTCCGCCACTCTCTAAAAAGTATTTTTTTTTTAATTTCAGTTAAATCATTATTATCAATATTATTTATTTGTTTATTTATTCTATTATTTATTTATTTATTTATTTATCTATGTATTAATTTATTTATTCTATTCATTATTATTAATATTAATATTATTATTGTTATTATTATTATTTTTTTTTTTTGGGGGGGGTATATCATCAGACACATTTCTCACCCATATGATTATATTCATATAAAAAAAAATTATCTGGAAAACGTTCCATACTTACATTAATGTTGAATTTATGGAAATCGATATGTGGCGGATGCTTGTATATGACGTCACAATTTAAAATAAATAAATAAATAAATGAGTATATTAATGAATAAATGAATAAATAAATGAAATTATAATAAATAAATAAATAGATAAATAAATAAATAAATAAAATAATAATGATAATAATAATAATATAGGGTATTTATATTGCGCACATATCCACCTTGTTAGGTGCTCAAGGCGCTCCTATATTACCCGGCTAAGCTAGGCGTTCATAGCGCACACAGCTTTGGTGTGTGCGCCAATTATTTATTAATAAATAAATAAGTACAAAAACATAGCTCTTTTATTCTTGGGTGTTTTTTTTATCAAACCTTCACCAATATCTTTCTCATTTTTGTTTCTGCTTATATTAAACCAACGCACGGTAAACTCCCCCTTTAAGGCGAGGGATGCAGGAATGCAACAATATACAGGCTGTTTATCTTTAGGCCTATATATCCATGCTTTAACCCATAAATCCAGCCCGCATAATAATGCAAGTTGAATATAATCGTTACAATAAACCCATTAAAGTCCAACATGGTATTATATTACACATTTCCATCATCATTGCCATGTTAACGGACAGCTCTTAAAATGTTCTGCCAAAAAAATGCAGGCATTCCTTTATTGCACACAGAGTGTTGATGTTTTTTTCTGTACAAAATGTCTCCCCCCTTTTGGAAAATCCTTCATCCACCCCTGTTAATGAATACCAAATTTCGGCAATATTTTGTAAAAAAAAAGTATGCATGCCGTCAATATTATTGGTGGGCTGATGATGTTCATGGGCGGAAATCCCCCTACTCAAAATAGTAGGGGGGACACAATATTAAATGTCCCCCCTACTATTCGTGGTCTTTTATGATGGTAAGAAATACATCATTCAAAATCGAAATAAAACATGTATTTTTGGACGAGATGACCTTACTTTTGGGATGATAATATTTTTTTTTGCTTGTCAAACTTATTTTCGTCGAAATGAACTTAAATTTGGGGTGATAACCTTTTTTTCATTTTTTGTTTTATTATTATCATTTTTTTGTTGCTTTTCCAGCCAAATTGTCCAGCCCCTTGTCCCCCTACCTTTTGGGAGAGATTTCCGCCCCTGATGACGTTACACACCCTTTTTGATTTTCCGTATTCTTTTACATGAAATGAGAATCATTTGATATTTTAGTAAGTGTTTAAAACATGTCTCCCAGGTAATAATGACACAAGTTTCAGAAAGGATTATTTTCAAACTGTATATTATTAGTAAATGTTATTTGTACACTCTAATAATATGCAAAAGAATAAGTGGGGAGATAACGTCAGCAGCTAGCTCATTGCATATTCATGACGACTTGAACTGTTTCAGCGAAATAATGAAAACCATGCATTGAAATGCCAGGACTTTGTTATTCCTTGTTCAATTTGGATCAAATTGCCGGTGGTTTGCTTGTTGGATTTTACTCGTTCTGTTTAAATCACACAATTTTCAGCCGGGAGTAACCCTTTAATCATAATTTTGTTGGCATGACAGATTTTTTTTCGAAGACACATGCGATGGTATCCTTCCCCCGTTTCACTTTTTGGCGGGAACAAACAAATTTCAATAGTTATTAATGTACTGTAAAGCAATTTGAACATTTCTGCGCCATAATACCCCCTCCAATTTATATAAAACTCTTGGATCCCCGTAGCCATACTTTTTGCATTACATAATTTTTTTTACTAGGCGGATGATGAAAAAAGTTGATCAATACAATTCAAGTATCACTAAAATCTGCAGGCTTACTTAGTTACAACTACCGACAATGCTTGATTTAAATTACTCATTTAATTTTGGATTGCGGTCTTAACTACAATCATTTCTTCATCAATTATAGAATTTTAAAAGAAAAGAGTGATGGAGCTTACAACAACTGTCTTTTCCTCCTTGACAACAGTCCTCGGTGGGGGCGGCTGACGGCTTGCACTGGCAGCGGCTGCGGCCCCGGCCCCTAAGGCCGCCCCTGCCATGAAGCCAAGGGCAGGACCAGGACCATGGTGATGATGACGATGGGGAGGAGGATGGTGGTGATGGTGGTGGTGGTGGTGTCCAAACTAGATTGAAAAATTGAATATAGGGAAAGAAATAATTTTTGGCTTCTATGCTTCAAGCATATATTTGCTCATATAGTTTGCCTCTGCATTTTACCCATTATTTTTCGATGTTGTATTTATGTCTTTCTCCAGTCACTATATATAAGATTGTCACTTGGTTATGTACTTTATGCCATATTCTGCCTCGCGCATTGTAAATTTGTTTTGTATATTATTCCAATAAATGCAGGAAATCCTGCAAAAAAATTATTCTATAAAATAAGGTAAAATGGAAGAGGTATGGTGATATAGGGAAATTACCATAAATCTTTCCATTTTAAGGAGGAGAGTGAAATGACGGCACTTGTGTGATATCACAATGACTGTGTGTTAAGATTAGCTAGTCCCTAATTCATAGGTGTCGATTTTTTCTATCCCCCTTCTTTTGCTCCCCCCAAAAGGGGGTCCCGGGCCCCTCGCCCCCTGGATCCGCCTATGAATTAATAAAAAAACCATATAAAACGCATTAGTTGTTAAGACAATTTTGCTTTCATGCGCCATAGAAATGAGAGAGGGCCTAAACATATGCATTTATTCATAGCTCATGAAATCATCCTATATCGGCAAGTTCACTTATCACATTCAGATGAGAGCGTTAACTGTTTTCATAAAAGACTTGTCGCCTTTAGGAAGAAACTTAGGATAAACTGAATTGGGGAAAGCATGTTTTTTTCTTTTTTTTTTGTATTTCTGGGTTGTCAATTATTATTGATTTTATGTATTTTAATTAATGCATCGATTTTTTTTCCAGGAGATATAATGCCTTTTTTATGCCCTTGAAATATTGTGGGTGGTGGCGATTGTACAGGCCATCCCCACCTGATTTTTTTTTTTTTTTTGGGGGGGATATATCCCCCCACCCCCCCGTATCGACATCCATGTCCTAAGCATACCTTTTGAGATAGAAATTTGTATTACAGAGAATGAATTAATATCCCGTTATTCTATTTCCGTTGAGAAGCTAAAAATGTTTTCGAGCTCTATATGGAACGTATACCTGTTTCGCGACTTGATGACATAATTTCATGATTGTATTGGGTAGCACATTAGTGGATGTCATTCAAGTGGGGCTAAATTACAGACTTAACTTCTCGGGATCTTATAGTGAACCTGGAAAGGTATGAGTAGTTGAGGATTTGAGGACTGGTGGGGGTATAAGGCAAGTGGTTCGTGTGCCCTTTAACGGAAAATTTCAAAGATGTCAAAATGTAGGCCTATTTAACATTTCAATATTGTTTTCATTTTTCCCCATCCTCATTTCTATCAAATAGAAATACATAAACTGATAAGGAACAGAAAATAAAACATTGCTAGTGCACTATACATTTTGGAATCACATCTTAGATATGACCGTGCATGAAATAAAAGAATTCTCTTTTGTCTTAATTTAAAAACAAATCATGAAAATCACAATATTTTCAAGAATTATTGCACGACTAGAGTACAAAATCAAAGAAACAAGAAATGAAAAATAAAAATAATGAAACATTGCAGAACAAAGGCTACAAACACCTCTCATTCAAGCGTGGAGCTCCAAATTCCGTAATGGATTTTAAACCCTGAAGAAATACACGTCCCTTTCTTTGGTGTGCACAACCTCTTTGAAACAGATTATGAACTAGAATTGATGAGGCAGGGCCGCATTGCGATATACTATTATACCTTCAACATGTTCAACGTGCACGCAACACGTCAACATTATCTTGCCCCCCCCCCCCGGCATCCTCCCTCCCCTCACTCCCCTGACTCACTAACTCTCCATATATACACATAAAACAAAAGATATTTGATATCATTTCATTTTTTCCTATACCTTAAAACCCGGAAGGGGGGGGGGGGGGGAGGGGGTGATTGTATTGTACACATCACACCCCGCACATGGAAACTTTAGGGTGTCCTCTCCTGCTTTGCTAGTCCCTGATTTGTACCCATTGTTTAGCCGAATAAAACTGCTTTACGACTCCGGGTTAATGTTATACCGAGGTTTTTACCTGACTGCTAAGAAAGCACGAATGCCTGTGAGCAAGCAACAAGGGGACCGACGGCTTAAAGTCCTCTCCGAGGGACCTGGTAATGAGGATAAATGCCTTACCAAAGGGCACTAGCGCACCACTTGGGAATCGAACCCGGGTCACCGGAATACGAAACCCCCGCTCTACCGACTGAGCTATCGCGCCTCCAAAGGATCAAAATCTTTTTTACAATCTCATTTCATGTAATTCATACCTCATAAAAAATGTCGCAGTCACACATTCACGAAAGCGACACCACACCGATCAAAGCTATTACGTTATTTTCAATGACATGCATATTATTGGTCGGTTTGGAGTCAGTTTCGTCGGTGTGGCAGAAGCTACATCACTTTGAAGGGGAAAAAAACCCCAAAAACATGGACTTTCATCTGATATTTAATAAAAGAAAACATAAATAAATAAAAAGTAGGCGTTACGGTAAAGGCACACGAATATCACTATAGGGGTGGGTGGGTTTTATGATTTGTCCCGACTCCCGTGGGCGTGGTGAACACTTTAATCCTTGTGTTTACATTCCATGGCTTAAAATTCAATTCAATATTTAAATACAATGTAAAATAACAAAATATATAAATGCATAAATGTGACAAAACATACAAAAAAGAAATATACAACAAATAAATATAATTTATACATTCATGTAAAAGAAAAATAAACATATGGTAAGAGGCAACCAAAAAGATTAAAATCTTGTTAGGCAGTTGCCCCTTTACAGGTATTCAAATAATCATTAATAATCATAACGTAATCATATATTCATACATCAAACACAGAATCACCCACACCCAACACACATCCATGACCCATTGCACTCAAACAAAGGAGAGAGAGAGAGAAAGAGAGAAGAGAGAGGGGGGGGGGGGGAGGGTACATGTATGTTTAGAAAAGGGAAAGGGAATCAAGATGAATAACCACTGTTATTGAAATTATCATAATTATTATTATTAGTTTACGAACTTTTATACTTCCAAGAGTGTCATTTACGAACGCAGAGGTCGTCAACACCGTGTCGTTGTTGCTGTCCTATAGGTTCGACGGTTGCTATCTTTTCGGATACGACATCCCCCCACCGGAGGGGGGGGGGGAGCCCGGGGTGGGGGAGACTAAAGGGGTCGTACTTAAAACAAATATTCCACGATATGACTATAGTAAATTAGGACAATTCAAGGATTCGATGCCGTCAACAAGACATGTTTCAATTCACTGCATTTAGGGCCCGAACCTTTTTCTCTGACCGTTTGCGTCCTAGATATAGTAGGCCTAATAATGACAGTAAGTGTGCGCGTGTGAAATATTTATGCTTTCTAAAGAGATACCACACTTTTCTGCAGGGGCAGTCAATATATTTCGATTATAAGCGGGGGGGGGGGGGGGGGCAAGACCCGGGGCAAGACGACCCAGTGGTGACACCATATTTTTTCAGTCGCTTTATAGATATATAGGGCTTAGAGATATATCTCTATGATATAGGGTTTAATTTCATTTATTTATTTATTCATTTATTATTATTATTGATAATAATAATAACGGCATATTTACCCAGGGTAACCCCTTCAATTTCGAAAAATTTTATCCTAGCGGGCCCTGCTATTATTATTACCCGGCCAAGCTAGTCTGCCGATTCGGGTGCACACAGCTTTTTGGGGGAAATATTTCCTGCCGGTACCCATTTATTTCACCTGGGTTGAGTGCAGCACATTATTCGGCAAATAATACAAAAATACCTTTTGAGTATAAACAATACAGAATAAGAAATATAAACCATTGGAACGCCAGGGACAGAAAAGGATAACTGAATTACTGTGGCATAAAGCCTCTTGTCCCAATTCCAATGATTGATTTACAATAAAAAAATAATAAAGCACTCATAATGTAAGGGGTGTAGCATGAGGCATGGGTGATAGAAAACAATATGTGATATTTAGATGATATAAAACTATATGAACGAATTATGGGCAAATATTTATTCATTAATTTACTTATATATTTTATAAACCATTTTTTAGTAGGGTGGCTCCATTAGTAATTGGCATACTGTTGTCATCGCAAGCTCTACAACAATAGTACAAAAATAATACAGATAATACACTGTAAAAAATGAAGTGCTCATTTAAAGGAGAATGAAACTCTTGGAGCAAGTTAGCTTTTGTGAAAGCAGAAAAATCAAAGAATGAGATCAACAAAAGTTTGAGTAAAATAGGACTAGCAATAGAAGAGTTATGAGCATTTGAATGTCGAGATCACTAATGCTATGGAGATCCTCCCATTGGCAATGCGACCAAGATCTATGATGTCACAGATGAACAACTCTCCCCTTTTGGACACTGAAAATATACCCCAAAACATCTCTTTTTGCTCATTTCTCATCATATGACAAACGATTCATCAATGATATAATGTTGTGAAACATCTGTACTTGTCCTCTCATAAAGAGAACACCTCACCTTGTGAAAGACTCTATAAAAGTGAGAATATAAGTGAAATAAGTACTAAAGTAATGAGGGAGTTGTACGTGTGTGACATCACAGATCTTGGTCGCATTGCCAATGGGAGGATCTACATGGCATTAGTGATCTCAATATTCAAATGCTCATAACTTTCTTATTATTCATTCAATCTTCCTCAAACTTTCAACAATATGTTTCTTTGGTTTTTCTCTTTGATATGGATTCAGCTGGTTTCAAGGGTTTCATTCTCCTTTAAAGCGCTTGTACGCAGTAAAAAAAGCTGTTTAAGATTTTATACAACGCTGTTTACTATATGAACCTTACAGTAGTTGTTTAACAGTTTCTAAACAATCATACTTATTTTATTGAAGATTAGATATTGAAAATTAAACTTTGTTGTTTAAGATTTTAAACACATGTTTAAGCTGTTTAAACAATTACTGTAAGGTTCATATAGTAAACAGCGTCGTAAAAATTTTTAAACAGCGTTTTTACTGTGTATAGTGACTGCACTACTCCATTAGTAATTGGCATACTGTTGTAATCGCAACAATAGTACAAAAATAATACAGATAATATACTGTAAAAAATGAAGTGCTAATTTACCACTTAAAGTGCTTGTATAGTGACTGCACTACGAGTAGAAAATCAGCGCTCGTAGTGCAGTCACTATACAAGCACTGTAAGTGCTAAATTAGCACTTCATTTTTTACAGTGTAATCAAACAGATAATAATCATAATTATAAGGAGCATCCCCCCCCCCCCGCTGGGACGCAGCCCTTGCTTTTCGTGGCCCGTGTCCAATATTACACTTGTGACGCGCATGGATTCACGGTGTAAACAACTGTACAAACCCAAATCATCAGACTATCAGACTTTGAACCGTTATCTTTCCGATCAGTATGAACAAACGACATATTGATATTCATGTGTAAATATACAGACATCGGGGGCCCGTAACACACATCTTAGCAATCATCGAATATGTATATTTTTTGAACAAGTGCACACCTAGTTACCAATATGCGTATAGCACTTCCATTTATTTGAAAGCAGGATAAAAGAGCATTGTTGATTAAATGCCTTGCACACGGGCAAAGGTGCCGCTGCGGCCGGGGATCGAACCCCGGACTTTCCGTGTATAACCAGGGGGGCCGTTTCATAAAGCTGTTCGTAAGTTAAGAGCGACTTTAAGAACGACTGGTGAACCTTTCTTACGCGCTTAACCATCGTCAATGAATATACCATTTACCACAAGAAAGGATCACCAGTCGTTCTTAAAGTCGCTCTTAATTACTTACGAACAGCTTTATGAAACACCCACCAGGCGCCTTAAAGCCCCTTTCACAATTGACGTACGACCTGTTTACGACCACCTGCAACAGTTTTTTCTTGTTGTTGCACGATCGATCCCATGGTGTCTTGCGAGCACTCGCAGTCGTTGTAGACGATCGCACAAACTCGATGTGGTCGGAGGTGATCGTGACTGGTCGCATCTGAACTTTGAACATGTTCAAAATTCAAACGCGATCAAATACGATTGATTCACTCGCAACAGGTCGTACCATCGGTCGGGCGATCATCGTGTGAGTGTTGTTCAACGTTGTACGACTTGGTGCGAGAGGTGGCACAACTAAGTATAGTCACATTTAGTCGACTGGAGGTCGTACAACACTTGCACATGTGCTGGAGACCTACAGAGACCAGTCTTGCGACTGGGTGCGATAATATGAGACTGTGGCAAGACCGATCGAAATTACGGCTTACTACATTCCACTACCGTTGCATTCGCATGTATGCGACCGTTCAGCCCCTTTCACAATTGACGTCCGACCAGTTTACGACTGCCTGCAACAGTTTTTTCTTGTTGTTGCACGATCGATCTCTTGGTGTCTTGCGAGCACTCGCAGTCGTTGTAGACGGTCGCACGAACTCGAGGTGGTCGTGACTGGTCACATCTGAACTTTGAACATGTTCAAAATCCGAACGCGATCAAATACGATCGATTCACTCGCATCAGACCGTACCCGGGGTCGTACCATCGGTCGGGCGATCATCGTGCGAGTGTCTTTCAACGTTGTACGACTTGGTGCGAGAGGTGGCACAACTAAGTAGTCGCATTTACTTGACTGGAGGTCGTGCAACACTTGCACATGTGCAAGCGACCTACATGTACAGAGGCCTGTCTTGCGACTGGTTGCGATAATAATATGGGCCATAAGACTGTTGCAAGACCGATCGCAACGGCTTACACCATTGCACTACCGTTTCATTCGCATGTATGCGACCGTTCCACTCGCAATCCCTCGTGCAACACTCGCATGTGATCGCACGAGCACAATAAGAGTATATGCGACTTACTCGTGCATCGGGGTTTACTGGTTGTTTTGTTGTACGACAGCTGTTGCAACTGTGAAAGCCTCTGTGCGATCTTATGAGATGACTAGCGACTGATGCCTGTTGCAGCCTGTCGCACGACCAAAAGGTCGCAAATGGTCGTACGTCAATTGTGAAAGGGGCTTAAGGTGACCGCACACCTTACGATTGGTCTGCGACTCAATTTTGGAATAAAACGTAGTAGAATTTAATGCTAATATTGAGACTTGGAATATCTTAGTGTGTAATGTTCGAAATCATCGTACGAATACCTATGTTCAAATCTGTGACTATGCTATCATCCTTCTTAGAATAATATCAAATTTAATGTCTAGTCGTAATGACGTCATAGCAGTCGTAAGGTTGGCTACAATTTGGAACTGATTTAGCCTTTACTCGAAAATAAAGGCTTGCAATCTTTCAAAATGGTTATATTAGTATTCTTTCAATTAATTTTAACCTCAAATTAAATGATATGTTCAATTCACATTCTCAGAAAATGAGCAAAATGCGATTTGTTCCAAAATCGGATCGCGAACAGTCGTAAGGTGCAGTGCGGTGGCCTTTAGACCACTCGGCCACTTGCATCTCTTTGACTATAACGTACGATCAATCGTGAAAGTCAAGCGTATTATTAATTGCTAGCCCATGTAGATCAACCGCTTATAAACTAAATGATAACGAAGGATCATACTTGAAAAATAAACCACAAACACCGAAAGGAGATCAGATATAATCATATTCTGTTCTTTTCTTAAAATACAAATAAGGTTTCACAGTTAAACCGTACAAGGAAGTGATGGAGCTTACAGGTTTGTAATACGAGGTTCAGTGTTGATTCATAATGTTGCGAATAATGAAATTTGCGGCATCGCATGGGTGATAGAGTGGAAATTCCCCATTCTATCTTTAGTTGGAATAAATACATGTTTCGTCGTTTCCCTTTTTTGTTGAGAAATATCCTTACAATACGAAAGCGAAATTAAGTTTAGTTGACATGGTTAAAAAGGAATTAAGAAGGAGTGGAAGCATACACGTTCTAATACGGGTCATGTAGGTCATGTAGATCTATTGAGAAAAGAATATGACGTCATCTATATAGGATTTCTCCCCCCCCCCCCCCACATCAAAATATCGTGAAACTGCTCCCTTCGTGTATAAGAATGAAATATAGGCCTATTTCAGAAATATTGTTAGTGATACAATCCTTTCTCTTCGTTGAACAAATCAGTTATGCTGTTTAAACGACCCCTATGTCAGTATTCTGATCTTCATCTGAGAAAGAAACGTGTGTGTGATGTTGAACTTCACCATGTCATACCAACCACTTCTCTTCTAACTTCTTTTTGCAGGATTTTCATTAATTATATGATTAATTAATGCATTGATTAATTAGTTATTCACTATATCAATTAATTAATGTATTTATTAATTTTAAATATCTATTTATTTATTCAGTACTTTTTTTGGAGGGGGGGGGGCATGTCCTCGGAGTAGGCGTATCCCTTCAATCTGTTTTCAGCTTATCTTGATGTTTATTTTTATTATTTTTTACTGTCGACTGTTTAAAAAATTAAATCAGGGGCCGCAGAACAGAGGGGCTGAGGGAATTCAGCCCCACCATTCTCACTATGTAAATAAATGTGTAAACCCCAATCAAATTGTGATAATGAATATTCAGCCCCTTCCTAGGGCTCAGCCCCCTACTTAATCGTTCCGAGGCACTTGTGTGGTTATTATTTTGTGTGCCTTTATCTCTTGTATTGTATTAATTCTTACAAATTTTCATTTTATTTTCAAATCATTATAACCATGTAAAAATGTGACTCTGCGGAACTACCTTCCTACTCATGCAAAAAAAGTGAAATATTGTTTCAAAATAAATACTGATATACGTGATATAATGTACATTGATCTGATAATTTTACATTTTAGTCAATGATTGCGCGAAGTGTCTTCTGGGTACTCGATCAGCAAGACAGATATGAATAATTTCGTCGCGAACTAATACACATATTACATTACATTAGCATGATATCAAATTATATGCATTTAGTCGATACAGACTATTTGTAGAAAAACAATGAGGTAGAAAACTCTATATTTTTTTACAAAAGAAACTTACCGGCATGGTTAGATGTTCTCTTGATTTTTTTATTCAGCAAATGGTTGCTCTGATGAAATACGCCTCGTCTAATCGTCCCGAAGAATCGATGATAAAGAAACTAAAACACGCAACGATTGACTTTGCTTCGGTGCGCTACTTCGTCCTTTCCACGGTAAAAAACTACTACTAGTTTGCCGTGATCAGCGCGAGAGGTCACACCGGGATAATTTCCGATAAACCGCCTCCAGTCCGACCAGAGCTTTCACGTTATTCCCAACGACATAACCACCGGTCGAATATGATTCGGTTTGGTCCTTGTGCCTGTAGCATTTGACTGTTTTCTTGCACGTCGATTATGTCCAAGTTTGCGTTTATACACAGTGTATGTCACGTGATAGGTGAAGCCGATCTTACCAGTTCCTTATCTGCATGACGTCATAGGATGGGGTTCAAGTAGGCCATAAAGTTGTGTTGAAAGTCGTGATAAAACACAAATCATACATTGAATGCCTTTAATTACCTCATTTCCTATCACTTCATTTATGTCTATCTATATTCCTCTAATCTTCAATAAATCTATTACTTTTACATATCTAATTGTTTATCCCTTTTTTGATATCAAGCAAATGAACAATTCCATTTTAGTTGATAAATATTAAATTCAATTTTATTATTTTTTAAGGAAGGGATTGAGTCTTCACTCTTCTGACGCCAAGTACACACAGATGCCGTTCATCACCCCTATCATTTGGAGGGAGAGGAAGTCATATATATATATATATATATATATACATACATATATGTATATATATATAAATACATATATATATATATATATACATACATATTATATGATATCATATGACTATAATTAAGCTGTTCATGTAAACCTGAAACATGGGCTTCAGTCCCCTCCCACTTCCACTCACACACTGTACACACCCTAAATTGTTTCGTCGATTATCCTTCCTTTACTCCCCAATCTCTCTACATTTCTATCTCTCTCTCTCTCTCTCTCTCTCTCTCGTTCTGTCTCTCTCTCTCTCTTCCTGAGACCAACGATTAAATATTCTGGTTGCTATGAAACTAAATTCAATCTCGATACTATCATCATCATCATCATCTTCATCATCATCATCATCATCGTCGTCATCGTCATCATCATCATCATCATCATCATTTAGTATTGTAATTATTGCTAATGATGTTAATCAATATTAGTCCCTTCATGATGCTATCAAATACGAAATTGTATGACCATGGGTATGACTATCCGACCATAATAGGGTATGTAATTGATCACTTTATTTCGGAAATAAATCAACGTTTATGGCGCCATCACGTGACGAAATCTAATCCATAACCTGAAACTGTAAATAACACTCCTACCAGTCAACTATATAAAAAAAAACGAGAAAATATTTCTTCACAATTTCGGCAAACGAAATACCCTTCCTAAATCAGTGTTATATATAAAAAAAAATCATACTGACACATTTTGTTGTCAATGAACTATATCAATTTACACATATTGGTAATAGATAAATACCGTTTTCCTTCTTGTGGCAATAAGGTGTGTGAAATGTATATAGGGCACACACAAGTAATTGATTAGCGCGCATTGCAGCTTACTGAGCATGCTGAGGCATAAGCAAAGATCACACGACTTTATTAAATATGACAATTCCTCAAAATTAGATATGTTAATATATCAAACTGTAAATGATAAAATACAATCTTTGTTAATCCTTTCTTATATGTAATAATGCCTTTTTGAGAAGCTAATCTGTATGATTGTATTCAATTTTGATTATTGTTGTCGTGAATGGACGACCAGCGCTTCTCGGTGTTAACCTCTGATCTCTTTACTACAGATACAGTATAACTACAGACATGACAGATAATACAGATCAGTGCTGTGAACTGACCTAAATGATGGTTTGTCTTGTTTCTGGTCTGACATTTTATTTTTGGTTTTAAGCTGGCCAATTACCGGATTACGGTCCGCGATTTTGTTGCGCTGTTAGTTGTGGTTCCTCAAAGTGAAATAAAGCGAAATCTATAGGCTAAGAGTGGTTGAATCTTATCGTTTTGTTTATTGATTTTTTTCGCATTATTTATTTATTTATTTATATATATATATTTATTTATTTATCTATTTATTTATTTCATTTATTTTAGTCTGAGTTACTCTTGCCCCGTGCTACTCGTCACTGATCTATATCCGTGCATTCCGTAGCCCAGCGCCCGCTATCGGCAAAGCAAGAACAAGCCTCTTCATCCATAAAACTGAGTTGAACTATATACGCTATGTACCAAGGGCCACGGAATGGGGGGGGGGGGGGGGGGGGAGGGCTAAGTGGGTTTCAGCCCCCACGTTTTCCAAAAAAACGTAACAATAATGATCATCTGATTTTGATTTTTATCATGGTCAGCCCCCCGGTCCTAGTTTCTAAACCGTTCCATGGCCCCTGCATACAAGAGTGATACAAAAAATTGAACGAGATCCCGGGGGCCATTACATTAACGAGTGGATACCATGCGCGACCAAAAAAAAAACACGTAAAAAGGATGTCTTTTTCAAGAAAGGGCACGTTACGTACGTAACGTGATAAGGGTGTCAAAAACACAAAAATAATGAAGAAAGGGTATCTATTTCGCTAGTAAAGATACGTGATTAGGGTCAAATTTGCGGGGATGATAAAACAAAATTAAAATGTGTTATGAAGGATGTCCCTTTTGCCCCAACACTACGCGTTTAGAGTCCGATTTGCGCGAGGTGTAGAAGATGGGGCCGTACTTAACCAAATGATGTGTAAAGGTAAAACCGACGACCGACGGACCCGTGACATAATAAAATATTGCTGTACTTGTTTAGGGGTTCATTTCAGGGAATACTTGCCAAGAGTATCGTTTTGTTTCCAATACTTGTTAAGGGTAGGGTTTCACACGCCAATACTTTTTAAGGGGTGCATTTTTAGAATATGGAAAATACGTATTTAGGGTGCTTTTCGAGACCCCATGGTCGCGCATGGTATCCACTCGTCAATGACAGTGGCCCCCCCCCCGGGAACGAGACATACTCTTTTTATCAGAGATTAGCAGATCAGATTTTTTTTTGCGATGAATAAAGTTTATAAAAAGAGGAAAGATGAATATTAAAGTGTCCTTGATCTTCTAAATTTGTACAGCATAGAATTTGCATGAAATTTCACGACACAAATTGGTCGAAGCATATTAATATCCAATCACTACTATTTTTAAGAGCCCACAGTAAACAAATAAAACAAAAACAAAGCAAACAAACATCGTCGAGAGAGGGAGATATCTAATATTCGAAAATTGAATTTTCATACGGAAAATCGGGACTTGCAAATGTTTTCAAGAGTGATTGACATGTTAGACAATAACTGATTTCAATTCACGTTGCTGAGCCTATTTTGTTAATCGTTAATGTACATAATTCTACTTTATTTTGAGGGACACTTCTTATAATCTTAGACTTTTCGGAGATCGAAACACTGAAGACGGTTTCCTGTGTCGCAACGATCCGGTCACGTGAGGCGCATTCTACAATCCTATTGGCTGGCCAGGATAAAGCCCGCAAACACGACCACACCCATGGTTACTAGACTGGTTGTCAAGGCGTTCCCTCCGTTGCAGAAATCGGAGGTACAGCAGTGGGTGCACACGTCACCCGAACAGCCTTCGTGACAGGAACTAGCGCAGAATCGAGTCACCTCCGATCCGTAAACAATTTTCTGCATAGTAAAAAACAAACAAACAAACAAATAAACATGTAATTGTTACGTAATTTTGTTCATACATACATATATATAGCTGAATAAAAACACAAGAATGCATTCTTATGCATTATCAGGGGAAAGGATTAATTGTTCTTTCACCAGTCACTTGGAGTTTCGGCTCATTATAAAAAATACTCCCTCTTGGTGGTGTGCCAGCAGTGCAAAGCACCGTCTTTCCCTCTGGAAAAAAAATTGCTTCATTTCTGGTTACCCTCTTCCTTTGGACATACTTGGTCCAAAATCCAAGCAGAACCCTCCTCTGCTTTCTCAGAAACGGCCCTACAGGCATGCTTATTCACTCTAACTCCCCAAACACATAGGCAATGATCACGTACACTATGCTACAAGTTCAGAATATCTTGTGAGCTTCCGCTCAAAGGTATAATCAAAATTATCCTCCCAAGGGATAGTCAACGCTCATTTGATAGGACTACTTCCTTAGCAGAGTCAGTCCACAAAACAATAGTGAGGCAGAGATTTGTAAGCATCACATGCATGCTGTGGGAAACTCCCTTTTCTGTCCAGGTCGACTTTAACCTGCCAATCACGAACTGAAGACAATACAGTATCTTGGGCGCTTTTTAGACATTGCCCCTGATCTTTGCCTGGCCCCCTCCCTTTACAAAATCAACATGGGGCGAACCCCATTAGCACCAGCACCCTTCCCAGAATTATGAGATTTCACCCTCTTTACCTACATCCGCCTCTTTAACAACCTACAAAACTTGGTTATGCCTTCAAGTATACATCCCAAAATACAAGCTAACTTCACAGACACTAAGTATACGCTGGAGGGTAACTCTGCCTCCAAAAGCACTACACCCGTCAGGCTCGTCATTCCACTTGCTGAGGAACAGGAGTAGACAAGAGATCTGAGGTCGAGCGAACAACGAAATAGATTCGAAACGGCTCCATCTGCCATAGCACAGACCGTGTCTACCTTCTGCCTCCAGCCCCCTTCCACTTCGTCCACGAAACCTGCTGGGCCTGGCCAGCCACTCTGGTCCATCTCTTCTCCTCCTCACCCTCTCATATTTCCTCCACGACTATGTCGCGCTGTTCTCTGGCTGAAGCTGCGCTGACCACCTCTTGGTAGAAGTCCAGCCCAGGCCCAAACGACCCGTTTTGGCAGCATCGACTATCTCCTTATTCTTCAACGTCGACTCAGCCTCTTCCCCTGCCTTATCGGCCTGCCATTTCATCCCCGATTTAACACCAGGCTGGTAATCTCTGATATTACAAAAGCACGAAGCATTACAAATTATCTTGGCTTTCTCAACTTTGTCTTACTTATTATGGAGGGCAACGTTGGTCAAATAATTTGGAACACCCAGCCACCTCTCGACATAGCCATTAATCTTACGCTCCATGGCTTCACGACAACCATTTCATAGAAGTTAATGGCCACCCGATGCGTGGCATCAGCCAAAACTGAAGGCACCACAGTTTGCCTGAGAGGCCATATTTAAGTTTGCCTGAGAGGCCATATTTAATTATCAATTGACTCCAGACCTTTCCTGATCTGCTCCTCAGTGTCCTTATAATTCTTCCTATGTCTTTCAAGTCTTCAGTTTACCAACGGCCTAGTGTAAAGCTCTTTTAACCGGCTGCTCCTGGATAGATGGGATCTCCTCCCAGCACAACAAGAAGCGGAAGTAACCTCCTTGAGTCACTCAGCCTACCTTGTGTCAACCAAGAAGCTTCAAACACAAAACGCCCCTGGACTTCTTGGTATTGAGTTTCATCCTTCCCCAATCCATTAACTCTTCGAGCCTAGCCTGAATGTCCTTAGAAACCTTCGTACTTTGACAGAGAATAGTAAGGTTGTCCATAAAGGCACGAATTGGAGGCAGTTCCTCTGCACCAGGGAAAGTCACACCACATCCAAATCCTCCAGTGGATCTTAAGAGGACATTCGTAACAAGCACAAACAAAATGGGAGATAATGCACATCCCAAAGGAACACCAACGGGATACCAACCTCCGGACTCTGCCAGTCTATAGTATACTGCTGAGTAAAGAACCTCGTCTTGAAACCTTCATAATACTGCATCACATACCTGGCTACCTTAGGAGAATTCCACAAGAAATCCACCGCAAACTCTATCAACGCATGCGGAACTGAGCCATATGGATTGGCAAAATCATGCCTGCACAACTACAAGGTTCCGTCGCACTTTCTTTGACAGAGATGTGGTCCGCCACATCATACTGGTATGGTCCAGGTGGGTGTTTCATAAAGCTGTTCGTAAGTTAAGAGCGACTTTAAGAACGACTGGTGATCCTTTCTTACGCTCTAGACCATCGCCAATGAATATACCATTTACCAAAATAAAGGATCACCAGTCGTTCTTAAAGTCGCTCTTATCTTACGAATAGCTTAATGAAACGGCCCCCTGGTACCCGAGAATAACCTGGGGTGTCTGAATTTGTTTTCGAGTTATAAATCCCAAGGGGAAGGTTTAAAGCCGATAGGTTTGCTAAAGAATAAACATATTTGCTACGTTCACGCAATACCGTATCCTATGATGATGATGATGATTATGATGATGATAATAACAATAAAAAACAATAATAATAATAACAATAAAGATAATAATGATAACAATAATAACAAAAATATTGAGAAGAGCATTATTAATCAAACAGCTCTTACCTGACAATGAGAGAAAAATTCCGGAGTAGTGCAACCTTTAATGACACCGGAACCACTTGGGTCAAAAGGGTCTTTACAACCGGAACCGTTACATTGGTAGCAGTCGATAGCCACGATACCTAAAAATAAAGTATAAGAGAATAGTTATTTCAAAGCAAGGTTAAAGGGGAATCCAGCATTGGTCATAAAATGTTGTGATAGAGAAAAAGAAGTAAGATAATCAAAACAGAATGGTGAAATTCTGAAAGAAATGGGATAAGCAATAAGAGAGTAACAACCGTCTTAAAATTAAAATCCTACCAACTGGGCAAGTAATAATTAGACGTGTAGGGACAATTTTCTCATAGGCCTTGTACTTATTTACCAGGGATTGGTGATTTTTTCCTTAGCACCAATTCTAATGGGATAGTCATCAATAAATAACTTAGGTACCATATTGTTTTTTGTCTTCATGACAAAGAATATAATTTGAAAGAAAATTTGAATTTCCTCCGACGAGATCCAAGATAGCAAGCGTGTCAAAACATTTAAGATCAAGCTAAAAACTTACCTTTATAACTCATTTTAGCAATGATTTTCTGTTACTTGTAATTTTGTCCCCCCCCCCTTCAATTCGGCGCCTTGAAAACAACTCTTACGAGATGGATATGGCGCCTAACAAATTGCATGTATATATATATATATATATATATATATATATATATATATATATATATATATATATATATATATATATTTGTATATATATATATATATATATTTGTATATGTATGTATGTGTGTGTGTGTGCGTGTGTGTGCGGGTGTGTGTGTGTGTGTAAATTAGCCGTTTTATGTATCGGAGTAATTGTCTTATGTGACCTTTCCAATGCAGACGATCTGAAATCTCCATGGTTACAGGTGGTTACCTATTTTTACAACGTTTAAGAAGTTATAGCCAGATAACATATCGTACAAACTTTCATCTATCTACTTATTTGATTTTTTGGTTTCCTAAAAAACCCAACCTTTTGTTTGGGTTGGAATCCTGTTTTAAAGAGACATCTACTTCTAATTTGCAGGAGATTAATCGTGCTATTTTAAATGTGAAACCTAAAGCACATATGTTAAGTTTTAGAAATATTAAATGATTATTCTTGAAATTATAAGTTATTATATGTATTTATTATTATTAAGAAATGATATTTATAACAAAAACAAGTACATAATTCAAAACAATTATTACCTGCCACCATTGAGATCAGAATGGCTAAAACGAAGGACGACCTCATTTTGGACATGCTATTCTTAAAGAGAGAAAGACAAAATAAATAATTATTTCAAAATCATATGGCTATATTATGTACATGTATATCATTCAAAGAAAAGTGAATTAATTGAGATTACGTGCATTCCAGATGAATCAACCCGGGGGGGGGGGGGCACTTAAAATTGACGAGTGGATACCATGTGCGACCAAAAAACACGTAAAAAGGATGTCTTTTTCACGATAGGACACGTTACGTACGTAACGTGATAAAGGGTGTCAACAAAAAGCAAAAATAATGAAAAAAGGGTATCTATTTCGCCAAGAAAGCTACGTGTTTAGGGTCAAATTTGCGGGGATTATAAAACAAAATTAAAATGTTTTATAAAGGATGTCCTTTTTGCCCCAACACTACGTGTTTAGAGTCCCATTTGCGCGAGGTGTAGAAGGTGCGGCCCTACTAAACCAAGTGGTGTGTAAATTAGGTAAAACCGTCGACCGACGGACCCGTGATATCGCTGTACTTGTTTAGGGGTTCATTTCAGGGAATACTTGCCAAGAGTATCGTTTTGTTTCCAATACTTGTTAAGGGTAGGGTTTCACACGCCAATACTTGTTAAGGGGTGCATTAAGGGGTGCATTTTCAGAATATGGAAAATACGTGTTTGGGGTGCTTTTCGAGACCCCATGGTCGCGCATGGTATCCACTCGTCAATGGAAGTGCCCCCCGGGGAATCACCATGACTTGCAACTGATTGGTTATCTGCTTCTGTCAATCCATGGGGCGTTTTGAAATATGGGGGGGGGGGGCAAACAACTCGATTTGCCTCCACATGTAATTTTGACAACTTGAAATTCATGATATTTTAAGCAATTTTGACTCCTATTTTAAAAAGAACTGAAAAAGTACTATAAAACCAAATAGGGCATGGACATACCACTGTATTGTAACATTGTCCAGTTCTCGGCGAAATTCTGCATCGAACTTGTTGATCTTTAATTCACTTTTGACCCCCTCCTTAAACATGGATCGGCGTCCCTGCAACAACAATAAGTGGAGGTGCCGTGGCCGAGTGGTCTAAGGCGCCTGGCTAAACATGAAAAAGTCTGGGGTTCGATCCTCGGCCGCGGCAGCAGCTATGCCCGTGAGCAAGGCATTTAATCTACAATGCTCTTTTATCCTGCTTTAAAAGAAATGGAAATGCTATGTGCATTATTGGTAACTAGGTGTGAACTTGTTAAAAAAAAAAAAAAAAGCTCGTTAAAGTTGTTTTCTTGCAGCGTCAAATAGCCCAGTCTTTAAAGTTAAGTCACCAGATAAATTTTAGGTAATCGCATTAAGCACAAGGATATGTTTTACCGTTCGCAAACTCATTTCTAATTTAAACCTACAAATATCTTTATCAAACATAGATTATTGTTATTTTAGCAGCTTGAAAAAAATACATATTTCGCACGCTTGATTAAATCCGAGACCAAAGAGATAAGCATTTGTTGCCCATTGGATTACAATATAAAAATAGGGCAACTTTTGCAATAATTCTTTTCTGGCGCTTGCGCAGAAGGAGACGATTTTGGTTGCTAATTTCAATGTTTGCGAAATCTGGTTGGAACCAGTTTTTGAAGAAGCGCAATTAAGAAATTGCGTTGCTATGTACTATGCAGCGCATGATACTCATAGAGGCGAAAAGTATATCCACATCTATGATGATACTGCAAATTAGCCAAACGCAAACATTTTACACGCTAAGTGTATGTGCGTGCCATGCATGATATTGTGCGACTGCGCAGTCACAATTTCCAGATCATGAATAACCTAAAATGAGAAGCAGTGACAGGGTATATAAATTTTTCCAAATAGTAGCCTGAATTTCACATTGTAAAGATGTAGGTAGTGATAATAAAATTGACTGTCTCCTCTTTCGGGTAATATTAAAACAATATTTAAACAAATGGTTTGCTTGCAACAAATTATTCCTTAATCTTGAGAACACCAAATATATGATTATTCGAACAAATGGAAAGAATGCCCCATCTAATCTTCCTGATGTTCATATTGGTGGTAATCTAATCACACGGGTTGACAATATGCAATTCCTTGGTGTGACTTTAAACGAACATCTGTCTTGGAAATCTCATATTATTTCTATTAGTACAAAGATATCAAGATCCATTGGTGTTTTGTCCAAGTTACGACATTATGTTCCTAAATCAATTTTGATTACTTTATATAATAGCATCATACTACCCCATTTGAATTATTGCAATGTTGTCTGGGGCTACACCTTCAAATCTCACTTAGATAAACTAGGGGAAGGCGGGGTAAGTTGTGACACTTTTTGCATTTTGCATGTTAGAATTGATATGACTAGTAATATTGTAGAAATAAGTACCTTGCCTTTAAATTTGATTCTTGGGAAATATTTTTCACCTATATATAACTTTCTACCCCCACACTGAAAATCGTTGTGACCTTTGAAAAAACTGATGTCAAATGGCTCAACTTGCCCCATCTCTGGGGTAAGTTGTGCCACCTTCTGGGGTAAGTTGAGCCACAAAAACTATGTACAAAATGTATGCGGGAGAACCAGGATGTCAATTTTTCATTTAAAGTCTTTTCACTTGCTAATTCTCTATAAATACTTACATCTTCTAAAAGTAAAAGAACTGTCATGTGAATTTGCTCCTTTCTGCCTGCATATCAATGGCTTTTTATGTTTTTTAATTTTTTTATTATATATTACCATATGAGTTACCATGGCTCAACTTGCCCCATGTTGGTTGGCTTAAATTAGCCCCGTCCGAACTTTTTGCGATATTTTCACATCCATACATTTCTTATGCATCCATCATGTAAAAGACTATGACAAGAGTGAGAATCCATACCTGGACTAACAATATTGTCCTTATTTCTATAATATATTCAAAGACGTGTGTGGGTAAAAAGCACTCATCTATTTCACACCCTTTTTTACTTTTTTGGCTGAAATTTGTATTTTTCCCTCTAAAAAAGTACTTTTTGTTTCAAAGTTGAAAACAATGTGGTGGGGTTGAGGGTTATGCAGTGGGTCATCAATACATGACACCACCACAATGTCTGACTCATTCATTATTAGCCTGGGGGTGGTGGCTCAACTTGCCCCTATGCTCAACTTACCCCGCCTTCCCCTACGTATTTCACAAAAAAAAATTGTTCGCATTATTTCAAACGCTCCCTATCGCACTCATACAAAGCCTCTGTTTTCTCAACTGAACATAATGCCAGTACAGGACTTGATATCATTTAATTCCCTCGTATTCATGTATAAATTTTATGCTAAAATCTTGCCTCCTCTTTTCAATGACATTTTTGTCCCAAATTCTACAATACACTCTCATTTTACTCGCCAAAGCAATCAAATTCATCTACCCTTAGTTCGATCAACTATATCTTTAAATTCCTTTAAATTTTTTTTCCAAAGTTATGGAATAACCTCCCCTCTGACATAAAATCCAGTTCAACTCTTTTTAGGTTCAAGAGACTTATCAGAAAACATTATCAGTTATCATGTACTTAAAAAATTTCTGCCAATTTTTTTTTATTTTTTCCCCCATTGAAAGTCCCCCTCCCCCCTTTTTTTGTTGTTTTTTTGGCTGTTGCATCGGTGTTCTTAGTGTAATTATTATTATTTGTTGCATGTATTTTTAGTGTACATTTTAACTCGGTGGCCCCTTTTTATAAGCTCTGCTTTCTCTGGGGTCACCAAACCATCATTCTATTATGTTTAGCATTTGTATAATTATTGAAAGTCCCCCCCTCCCACCTTTTTTTCCCCCTTGTTTTTTTTTTGTTTTTTTTTGGCTGTTGCATCGGTGTACTTAGTGTAATTATTATTATTTGTTGTATGTATTTTTAGTGTACATTTTAACTCGGTGGTCCCTTTTTATAAGCTCTGCTTTCTCTGTGGTCACCAAACCATCATTCTATTATGTTTAGTATTTGTATAATTATCTATTTGTATAATTCTCTGTATTTATGTAATTGTTTGTGCATGATGATGGTTGAATAAATGAATTGAATTGGAAAATTGAATTGATATTGCCCCCAACTAACGACCTTGGTCATATATACGATTGTGTTGTTGGCAATATATTCCATGTTCCCCTTTGGGGTCAATGCAATGTTAATTAAATTGAATTTAAAAAATAATCTAATGGCAATACAGGTCATTTGAAATATTTTACTTTTGATCAACATGAATGATACGCATTAGCCATGTTGATGATATAAAGCATTAACAACTTTAAAAATCATGACCATATCGTTTTCAGTCCAAACTTGTTTTCATGATCCGTGCTCTATGTTTAATGTCTGTCCTCGTAACCTCTCCTGGTACTGGTACATTACCATGTGCAGAGTAACTGTTTTAATATGACGGGCGTTTAATTTCATTTTTTATTACCTAGAAATCGTTACCATTTGCGGTATTCAAATGGTTGATTACATAAGATTGGTTCCAAAACAACCTATACCAGTACTATAAAAAAAAAAAAAACTGAAGTACTAAAACGCGACTGATAGTACTAAGGTTGGTTCTGTATATTAACTTCAATAACGTCTGTCGACGAAAATGTCCTTTCCCATCATTAACACAATTTATTATCATTTTTATTATTATTTCGTTTTATTTATAAAGGGTAGCCCCGTCAGTAGTATTGCACTGTTTTCCAGGTATTTGATAAAGTACATTTCATTGTTTGTGGAAAATAAAATCGTTTTTTAAGTACATCATATGCTATTCGCTTAAACGTTGACAATCTCGATTGACTTAGATTTGCATTAATTTGTCTAATAATTACTGTCGCTTATTTCTGTTTGATAATGTTGCTTAAAAATTAACAATGAAATAAAATATCCAAAGCTCACCATGGTGGTTGACGCGATGAATATTAGACGAATTTTTGAATCAGAAAACGCATTTTGCGTGAGGATACAGACCGTGGCTAATATTACACAGGTTTTAGCTCGACCTACCATCACCGGTGCTCAGTGCATTCAAGAAATAAATCTTGGTGGATACCCATTCACCTGACCTGGGTCGAGAGTAGCACAGTGTGGATACATTTCTTGCTGAATGAAAACCCATTACCATCTGTTTGAGAGTCAAAACCACTAGACCACGAAGTGCCCACAAGCAAGCCCTGGAAATGCAGAGGAGTTGCACCATCATCCCTTATCATGCTTCTGTGCTTTTGATTTGTCAATTTCATAATTTGAAGATTTCAATAGATGGGTCAATGTGTGGGTCGTGTGGTCCAGTGGTTAGAACATTGGACTCATAATCACAAGGTTGTGAGTTCAAATCCCTACTCTGCCACTGTCTCCACTTTGATAAAAAAAGGCCCGAGTAATTTCTGTCGTCTATAAGGTCAGCCACTATGACTGATCATGGACCTGCTACAGTACTAACCTACTACAATAGATCACTATATAGATAACCTACCAACATTTAACGTGATTCCTATCCTACATAGCAAAGAGCAAACAAACAAAATAATAAAATAAAATATTCCGTGAAATATTATATAGGTAATGGTATGTGCACACGCATGCAAAGGCTACATACACAGTCACGCCACGGACACACCCTCACATACCCATGCGCCCAGAGGCGTCGATCCTGGGGGGGGGGGGGGGGGGGGGCAGGGGGGGCGATCGCCCCACCAATGAAAATATTGGGGGGGGGGGGGGGTCAAACATATCGTTTTGCCCACCCCCCCAATAATTCCGCATGTGCAAAAACAAAATAAGATTGTAATGTTACACAGAAATCAGCTAGCGAGATTGAGATACACAACTCATTCTTTATTTAAAATCGCTTTCAAAATGTCCGCTTTTTCAGATTGGAATATAAAAAATTTCAGCTCGCGCTTCGCGCTCGCATCGATTCTGTAGTAAAAATCCATACTTTTCATGATTAAATTGTGAATTAGAAGTCCCGTTTTCAATTCTAAGCCTCAAAAGAACTCCCGCTTCGATTTGCAAAATATCTTGTTCTTTATTAAAAACGTCCATTAAACTGTCATTTTTTTTTTCAGATCGAAATATCAAAATTTCAGCTCGCGCTTCACGCTCGCATCTATTGTTTTAGATACCCATCTTAATCCTTGGTACCAAAAATGCTTAGAATATCAAGCTTTCGGGTCAGAATATAAAGAAACTTCAGCTCGCTCTCGGCACTTGCATTATCTGTCAGGGGCCGCGGAACGGTTTTCAAAGTGGGGGGGCTGACCATGCTAAAAATCACAATCATATGGTCATTTTTACGTTTTTGTACACGGTTTTGGAAAAAAGTGGGGGGGCTGAAGCCCCCCCAGCCCCCCCCCCCCGGTTCCGCGGCCCCTGTCTGTGTAGTGAGATATGTATCCTCCTCATGAGTTACTACAAACAGTCCTAAACAGGTACCTTTTTCCAGTTTTCAGGTCAGTATACAAAAAAATTTCAGCTCGCGCTTCGCGCTCGCATTAATTTTTTGGTGAGATATGTGGCTCTTTCTCATGAGTTATATATATATATATATGCCTATGTGTGTGTGTGTGTGTGGGTGTGTTTCGTGTGATCGAGCGCCTTTGGAACGGGACCGTTGATTCATAATTTTGCCCCCCAATCTGAAAAATGGATCGACGCCCCTGCATGCGCCCACACCCTCACTCACACGAGAACCCACGCGCACACCCTCATCCAAGCGTAAATGCCCCCACACACTGGCACACTATGCTGGCACATGAGATGGCGAACATTAATACAATACGCACTCATACTGTATAAGCACCAAAGATAAGCACACCGTGCTTATCGATACACCTTCCAATACTTAACCAGTTAACGGAAGTAATCGCCCATTTGCATCTGATAAAACCACCCGAACTCGGGACTATTTAGAAATCCACTTTCGTTATCATGGTTATTGAGTCAATTTCTGATTGAAACGGTAGATTTAAATCTTATATTAAACTTTAACGAGTTAAATGTCACTCTAAGCGCGGCGGGGGCACGAATTGTCAGGTGGAATCTATAAAATACCGATGAAGAGAGGTTTCGTGACTTAACATTAAAGACAGTGGTTCAGACCAATCAGTGTCTTGCTGGATATGAAATGTCACGATGGTCACTTGACTACCTAATTAATATGAAAACAAATTGGAGGCAGCCCCTACTTCTATATCGTATTACAAGAACATAAAATGACTTTTGCTCATGTGCAAAATGATATTTTATGAGGTTTATGTAAGGCACTCCATTTTATGTATTAATGTCCTTCTCAATATCAAGAGATATTGACGAACTGGAGCATGTCTGAACATGTACGGATCTAGGGGAAAGGGCAATTAAGGACGTTCCACAGTTATGTTTGTGCGCATCATGATCTGCGCCTATGTTACACTCTGCGCGCTGACGTCACAATGGATGAACTGGCGATTTAATCAGCTGTAGGTATTGTGAGCTGATTTTTCTCCTTATCTGCATGCACTAACTGCAGATCCGATGTGTTATTTTATGAAGCTAATAAACTGGAATTATTCCATGGACCATTTTTTTTTATTCCTCTACAATTTCAAAATAGTTTCTCTGTAGTGCTGCAAAGTATGAGGAATATGACCCCGAGTTTCGAATAAATGAAAAAGTGGTTCGGAATTTTCCCTCACATTGATACTGCTTTTGGCGCGTTTTCGGGTGTTTTAAGCAAATGTTCTCTAATAAGAGTGCTGATAGTTTGAAAACAAGCACATTAACCCATATTTTTTAAAGTTTGCCCCTCTTAGGTATACCTTCCTCTACAACTTTGCAAAGTTTGGTGAAAATGACATGGGTTTTGAATAAAGTGCAGCATTTCTTTTACTTCTCAAGTTTGTTATTGAAATTTTTAAATTTTTGAGGTTGAGTATCTTTCCCGCAATTTCGAAGAACTGAGAGTGTTGTTAGACTTAAATGAGCAAACAATTGACAGCAATATAGATAGATTATCCATCTTACGGATACAATTATTAATCATATTGCAAAATTTGATGAAATTTTCATGGATTTTGACTGAGTAATATGGCTTTTAACTCATTGTTGGGATCTCGTGAGGTCCAAAAATGCAAAATTCTTTTGGATGCGCAATTCTTAAGAACATCATCCATTTTGGGTAACTTTGAAGCTCTATAGCAAAAAATCAAGCACATGGACCCCATAGTTTAAATGTCGTAACTTCTTCAGAATATATTTCTCTACTAATCTAGAGAGTATGATGAAAATGACATGGATTTTGAATGGTTTGGGAGCAGGACTGAGGAACCATTCGTATTTTAGACATTTTGGACGGTATTAAACTTTTGCCCGTTTTAGGGGTATTATAGATTGTTTCAAGCCAACTCGCAACAGTTTGGACACGGATAGTTTAAAAACGAGCACATGGACCCCATATTTTTAATATTTTAATGTCTTCAGAATATATTCCTCTACTAATGTACAGAGTATAATGAAAATGACATGGATTTTGAATGTTTGGGAGCGAAACTACGGAACCATTCGTTTTTTTAGACGGAATTATTAGACTTTTGCACGTTTTGGGCGCATTTTGGGCGATTTTCATGCCAACTGACATCACTTTGGACACTCATAGTTAAAAAACGAGCACATGGACCCCATATTTTTAACTTCCCTACACCTTTGATATGTATTCTTCTACAATTTAGCCGAATTTGATGAAAATGACATGGATTTTGAAAAAAGTGCAGCTTACAAAATACTTTTTTAATTTTTGAGTAGATTCACGTCTTTGAAGATTAGTTTTTTCCACGTTTTTGCACCATTCTTGCCAAATGAGGGCGCTGCTGACTCCAACTAGATATAGTATTACCAATTAAAAGACTTTCTCTTACTTTGGTATACACTTTGTTATATATCCTGTAAGTTTGATGAAGTTTGATGCGATATCGAGAGAGTAAAGATGATTTAAACTCATTTGGTGAATTCGCGAGGTCTGAGAGAGGCATAATTCTCTTGATTGCGCAACATTTCATATCATTCAAATACGGCGACTTTGAAGACCCGTAGAAAAAAATAAGCACATGAACCTATATCATTTTTTGCATTATCATAATGCATAGATACCAAAGTAACTCTCTGCAAAATTTGGTGAAAATGACATGGACTTCATTTTAACTGTGAAACGTCCTTAAGTGATCCTCCAATTAAAACACAGAGAGAGAGAGAGAGAGAGAGAGAGAGAAGGAAAAGAGGTGCTAAAGAAACTTGAAGAGGGGAAAAAAGAGGCCTTACCAAAGTGGCCCATAAACCTCAGTCTCCCGCCAATGACAAAGTGAAGGGGGGAGGGGGGCTGGGATTTTAAGTCTTTTAAATTCAGGCTATTTGTCAAAATATTATCATTATCTAGATCTGGTACAAAAATGTAAACTTATCTTTGTAAAATCCTGAAATCTTAGCTCAAAATCGATAATGATCACTAACAAAAAAAAGCATATGTCATGTATGTGGGTCAATGTATTAATATTGCTTCGAAAAATACCCGACATTTGATGGAATTCCGAGTTTATTTTGCTTAATTGTCAGCACTTTTACGCATTTTCTTTCAGAGCTAGTTGGCAAATACTTTCTATTTATATATACAGACACTAAGGTGGTAATTTCATCGGATTCTGATCGAACTAATTTTGAGATCGTTAATGCCACAACTGGTGTTTATCTTCGATTCCAAACCTTACGTTTACTTCCTTTAACCAATGCGATGAAGTTAATGCCCTAGGGTCCCTAGCGTATATAGCCTACGCTGGCAATAGCCCAGCCTAGCATTTTGTCTTGTCATTAATGGCAATTTTGATAAGTGCTTAAGAATTGGACATAGACATCTAGACATAGATCTAAGCCTAATATAAGGCCTGGAAGGATACCGGCGATTTGAAAGTTCTGATTCATTCATGTTTATGGTATGCAACGCGAACGACCACAATTTTGCAAGTTTTTTGTCCACGCGCATGCGTACTCTTATTCGGATGACGCAAGTCATGAATATTCATATTGGGGTCCGGAACTACTGTGGGAACAATAAAACCTAGTTGCTTGGTCTAACTCGGTCGTCGAGAAAAAATAACCACTGTCCTAACTACATGGATGATGGCGCTGTTTAAGTTTAAGGAACACACTCGCTCCACCCGTTGACCTAAGTGGTATAAAGAAGAATTTAACATTGGGATCAGATTTGCTTGTATGTGGAGCGTTGTGGCCCAGTGGATTAGTCTTCGGACTTTGAAACAGAGGGTCGTGGGTTCGAATCCCAGCCATGGCGTAATTTCCTTCAGCAAGAAACTGATCCACAATGTGCTGCACTCAACCCAGGTGAGGTAAATGGGTACCGGTAGGAAGTAATTCCTTAAAAAGCTGTGTGCGCTATGAACGCCTAGCTTAGCCGGGTAATATAGGAGCGCCTTGAGCACCTAATTAAAAGGTGGATATGTGCGCAATATAAATACCCTATATTATTATTATTATTATTATTATGAAAACAAGATGGAAATTAGAAAAAATGCAAGAAAATTGTAAGAAAAATATAACGATAGTGAAATTAGTAGAATTTGAGTGTCAAAATCACTCTTATTTTCAATGAGGCCAAAATAATTGATAGTGCATTCTACCCTTTATGAAACATATGAGAGCACTATACAAGAAAAAAAAAAAAAAAAAAAAAAAACAAACAACCCTTAAAGATCAAACAAACAAGCAAAGACAGGTGTGCATTTTTACTCGCCTACCGAATTTCTAATTTATTGTTCCCCTCAATGTTATACAGTATAATTTTACTAAATACATAGGGCTTTTTATTTTGAACTTTACAGGGAATTAATAATTGTAAGCTTTTCTTGCCATTTGATTTACTTTCATTTCACTTTGTCTAATCCAATTTATTTGTTAAAAATATTACATGGTTTGGTAGGCCCTACACGTATTAAGATCTACAGTTTTGCTTAATTGGTTTTATATAATATGAAATATATTGTTGTTGCTGCCCCTTTCACACAAAAATTTGTTGTACTCTGTTTTTGCTTAGGTAATTCATGCTCGCTCTCCTGCGCTGCTTACTTTTCACTCTCTCGATCACTTCCCTTGCTGCTTGCCTTTCTTCTTCCTGTCCTTTCCTAGCCCTACTTCCTTTCTCGTTTTTTATTTGTATTTAATTTGTGTTACAGGCATATCCCGCCACAAGCTTTTTGCCATTAGGGAATTATGCCTTCTTTTGTTTAAAAATATTTTATATATTTACAGTCTTTTATGATAAATGATTTTGTATGGATCAATTTGAAAATTTAAATTTTGTGAAAATGGAAGAAAATAGATGTGCACTGGAATTGAATCGAATCCCTATACTCGCATGTGAGGATGCCATGTATGTAACAGTAAATTTACAACGTCTTGATTCATCAACTGAACTTGAAACTGACCGGTGTCCCGAGGTCTAGTGGTTAGAGTATTGGACTCATAATTCAAAGTTTGTCAGTTCGAATCCCACCTCGGCCAAAGGCATCTCCACTCTAACCTAAAACGCATGAGAGCAATTTGTATCGACTCTGATTATTCAGCGCCATGATAGCATAGGCGTAAAATGTTTCCTCTGTAATATTAGCTTGGCGTTGATGACAATGGATGATGGGGGGAAAAGCTTCGGAGCCGAGTTTCTTCTTCAACATAAAAAACACTCCGGTGACCCTAACCTGCAGCAATTAACAGAACACTTGAAGCACTCATTTTGGAGCCCTTATTTACATCGAGATATAATTTACGCTTACTCCTATTAAAGCAAAACCAAAATACAAAAGAACACAGGAAACGGAGGTTAGATTTTATGTTTGGCTTAACTTGCAGATTTTCCATCAGAGTGATTGTCGCCGGAGCAAATACCATGGAACCCTGTGTAGAATACCTGTATCGCATCATAATTTATATCGTAGTGATCATTGTTATCGCTCACGTACAGGGAGATTGAACCTAGACTTTGAATCTAACCGTAATGTGGACCTCAACACAAGCCTGACTCTCAAGCCATCTTCCTTATACTCTACTTCTTCCGATGATGATCAACAGCAGGCCTCTTCTCCTGATGAGCCCTTCCCTGCCATAATTCCCGTAGAGGATAGCATCTGTGAACCAAAAGTTAGTACTCCTCGACACACTGATCCTGTCTCTAGTGCTACAACCCAACAGGTCATTAAAGAACCCTCGAAGGATCCTGATACCCTGCCCTTCTCTACTAATCGTCATGATCCCTCCCCTGGGACTTCAAGCTCTTCCGCCAATGGCAACGTCCACCCTGATGGTCTTCCTCATGCTCCCTCCTTCCATGGTTTTCGGCATGGTCCTCAAACCTCACCCATATCACTCTTCTGGAAAGGGCCCACTACTCTCTCATGGCAGCCTTACATCTAATGGCTTTCCCGAAGGCAAGACAAGACCCTGTGATCGCAGGAGAAATCAAGATTCTGCACGAGCAAGTGATAGAATGCACTCAGTCGAGCATGAAATTATTGTGCCACACACAAGTCCAACGCAACTAAACCGCACAGCCCCCTCAAACAGTTTGGATCATGGGCCCCTCCCCCACAGCAGAAATGACCGCACTCCTCCCAGACCAATAAACTTGTACTCCCATCCAAAGAGATCACTCATCTGCAGAAATCTCTCCCTCGGTACAATGAACGTAAGAGGGTTTAACACCATTGTTTCGTTTCTTAAAGAGCAACTTCTCCATCTAGACATCTTGGCTATTCAAGAACATTGGCTCCTCGCCCAAAACTGCCCCAAGTTGAACAGTGTTTCTAATGAGCATCTCGTCCTCCACAAGCCCGCCGAGAGAATCAATGGCTCACTTAATCTCCGCACCCAACGTGGGAAAGGTGGTTTAGCCATTTTTATCAGGAAATCTCTGGTTATGGACTGCTGGGAAATCAAGTGCCCGTCACCTAGATTACTTGCTGCTCACGTCAAGGTTAAAGAATCCACAGAAACTTTCACCTTTGTAAGTTGCTACCTACCCTGTGGAGTGTCCAACGCAGATCAAATTGAATATCATTCCTGCCTTTCTCACCTCTCATACCTACTTGAGAGCACTAAGAGCACTTCTGCCATCATTATGGGAGACATCAACGTGGATATAATTCACCCTAACACCAAGAAGACTCTTGCTATCCTTCAGGATTTCCTGAATCGAGAGAACCTCTGTTGTCTTACCTCTAGTCATTTTAGCCCCGACACCTACACCTTCCAGTCCGACGATGGGAGACACAAGTCATGTATTGATACTATCATTGCTCCTTCCAGAGATGAACATCTTTTTAGCAACATCTCAACGGTGGAAAATGACCCAACCAATACCTCTGACCACCTTCTGATCATTGCATCCCGTTCGTATGAAGCCTGCTACTCTGATCGCCGCATTTTACACTCCCAAATCCCCTCCTCGATCCAACGACTCAAAGTTAAGTGGCAGGACGTAGACCAGGCTACCATCGAGGAGATGTATACAGTCCCAATGGAGAAGATATCTCTGAATCTGTTCCGCAGTCTCAGTAACATAGATCATATTCCTCTCTCAGAGGCTGAGAACTTGCTGTCTTCATTTTCTGATTTCATGGTCTCTTACTCTGTGAATCTGCCACACACCCTCCCAAATGGGAAGAAGAAAGGGAAGGCAGAATGGAATGGTGAGGTTAGTCAGGCTTATAAGCTGGCTAAGGAGTCGCGGAAGACCTGGCTACTGACCGAAACCACCAACAAGGACCAGGCCAATGAAGACTGCATCATCGCAAAGAAGTCCTTCAGAAAGTGCTTACGACAGTCCAGAGCGCATTTGAGGAACAATCTTTTCTCTGAAATTGAATCTGCCTCTGCGTCAAACAGCAAGCTATTTTATCGTCTTGTCAAAATTAATCGTGGCTCGGACTCTTTGCATTGTGAAGTTGATCATCTCTCCTACGGCGACCATGATTACAAAGGTGATGAAATGCTTCTTGGCTGGCAACTTTATTTCACTGCCCTTTCCTCTGATGGCTCCAACACCTCTCACATAAGCTCCGCTCAAGGACAATCTCCGGCAGTTTTCCTGCCCCATGAGGATTCCTCTGCTCCTGAGTTAAGACATGGTATCCAACTTACATCAAAAGACCTGGATGAGGCTATCAAGCACCTAAAGTTGGGCAAGGCTGCTGGCGAGGACAATGTTTCTCCTGAACATCTGAAGCACCTGGGTGACACAGCTCGTCGTCTTCTACTTGCCCTGTTCAACACCTTCCTACATCATGCCCACTGCCCGAAAATCTTCAAGCAAGGCCTCATTCCCCCTCTTCACAAGGGTAAAGGGAAGGATCCACATGACCCAAGGAACTACAGAGGCATTACTCTTACATCTGTACTATGCAAACTTCTAGAACTCTGCCTCAAACCACAACTGATACGTCAGCTCTACATCAGCGACACACCCGATCAACTCCAGTTTGGTTTCAGGAAGGGATTCTCATGTGCCCTCACATCCATCTCACTTGAGTTGATCATCGAACTGAACACTGCACATAAATTCCCTACATATCTTGCTCTCCTGGATGCAGAGAAGGCCTTTGACACCGTGTGGCATAGAGGGCTCTTCGAGAAGCTTAAGTCATCTCATCTAGACCCCAGTATTCAGGACATGTTAGAATCAATGTACCATGGGATTGAAAGCAAGGTCTTCTGGAAGGGTGCAGCCAGTAACCCAATCCCCATCACCCAAGGCGTACGTCAAGGAGGGGTCATGTCTCCTTTACTCTACACAGCTTTTGTGGACGGTCTGATCAAGGAGCTGCGAGAGAAGAACCTCGGCAGCTCAATAGACGGCCGATTCTCTGGTGTTGTTGTTCTTGCGGATGATGTCGCACTGGTTGCCAACTCTCCAGACGAGCTTCAGCTGATGCTTGATGCCACATTCAACTATGCAGGGCTCTGGCACTATAAAATCAACCCTACCAAAAGTGCAGTGATTGTCTTCAACAACACCAAACATCCCACAAGATCCTCCTGGACAGTCAATGGAAGTATTGTTGATGTAAAAACCAGTCATCCCCACCTTGGGATCTCAAAATCCGGTTCTCGGTCCGACCTGACCGACAGCATCATCGGAACTGGCCTTCGAGCATTCTACTCCCTGTCTGGCTCTGGGGCATATACTGGCGGCCTCACCCCCATGTTGGTCACACACCTTTGGCGAACCTTCTGTATTCCAAGGATGTTGCATGGCGCTTCTATTACTAAACTCACTAAATCCATGCTGCAGAAGCTCGACAAAGCTCAAACGCACCTATTCAAGAGGGTTCTTGGAGTCCCAATAACAGCTGCAGACGAGATAGTACATCTTCTCACCAACCTCTTGCCTCTCTCCATCCAGATAGATCTCGATAGATTGCTCCTTTTCGGCCAACTCTCCAATTTGGATCACAACCGTTATGAATACCGGACATTTCTAGCAGCTCTCGGAGCATGGACTCCCACTATCCAAATAATCCAGGACACGTTGAGAAAGTATGACCTTCCTGATCTTCACACCAATATCTCGAAACCACTTCCTTACTCCACCTTTAAGAAACTGGTTAAAGATCCAGACCGGACCCGAAAATGAAATTGATAAATTATATACCAATCGAAAGCTTATAAGCTACTAAATACAGCAAGGTATGCTTTATGCATTTTCACCGCTTCCCAGCTGAGTATTTTGCTTGTGAATATTCCAATTATCGGGCTTCGAACCCCGCTTAGAAAATAGGCTTTATTGTGCTTTTCACCTGCCTCGAGACCGTGACGTCACGTTGTGTAAGAAGCGTCGTGATTCCATCGGTTTGTACACAGAAAAACTGGGTGATTTTTTGCTTTCCAGATAACGCATTTCATTCTCTTCACTTCTATTACAGAGGGATATCACATATATTTTTACCCACAAGCTTGAATTTATGAAATCTACAGTTTTGAACTAGTTTTTGCCATATTTTATTTCCTGCTTATTTGGCGCAGATTTCAATTCTATCTGCATTTAGATTATGTATAACAACTTTTCCTGACATAGCAATTTAGGCCCAATAAGAGCCAAACAAAGAAATCACAAAAAAGTTAGTGAATAGTTGTAGGTTTACAACAATTTGAACAGTGAATCATTTTGAGTGCCATTTTCATCTGAAAACGAAAAAAAAAATATGGATTCATAACATGGAAATGGAAGAAAATACCCAATGCTTTTGTACACAAACCTATGGAATCACAACCCTTCTGACACAACGTGACGTCATCATTTCCAGGCGACGTGGGGGTGCTCAATCGAAGCGTACTTTGGAGGAGCAGTTTCTTTGATTTTTATTTAATATTTGTCAGAAATGGAAGGAGATATATGTAATATTTTTGGTATATTTGTATTGTATGAATCATTACCTTTATTTTGATATATGACTGTTTTTACACCGGTCAGGGTCTTTAAGTACAAGATCTATACTGCCGTCAATAATCTCGTCGCACAGGGCACTCGTGCGAAGTCTTCTCTCAAGTTCTGGATCGATCAGATCCCACCCTCCACCAATCTCCTTTATCCGAAGACCACACATTCGCCTGTCATCCGATATGCGCTCATTGTCAGAGCCCAATTGCTTTCGTCCACGTACCTAACTCAATGTCGCCTCTACACATTAGGAAAGTCCTCCACCCATATCTGCCCCCTCTGTGACTCTTATGATGAGACAGTAGAACACTTTGTTGGATCTTGCTCCTCTCTTGGTCACCTCCGCCAAGACTTCATACGCAGAGTCGAGGAGTGTCTCACCGACCACCCAGATTACATGGACTTGTATACAGTTGTTGATCCACACCAATTTTCCTGTGCTACCCTATTAACCCATCAACCTGGTCTCCCTTCCGAAGTGAATAATAGTCTGCTCCTCAGATCTCTCTTTTTCTACATAAAATTCATGACCACCGCTCCAACCTGATGTTGAATCCCTAAATGATCGGACTGGAATTGATTCGTCTCTGAGAATCTCCAAAACAGTGGAGGGATCACCTAAGAGAGAGGTTGAGTGAATCGCCTATGCAAATCAGCCTGTTCCATACAATTAAACGTCATTTGGCATTAATGTTCTAGGGCGCGTTTTTGTCAGCGGGACTTCCACGTTGGTCCGGATTTTATGATCATGCATGATATTCACACATCGAAATGGTTCTACTTCTGTGTTGGATTATGCTCTTAAGAAATTTATCAATACTGATACAAGCAAGTGTACTCGCCATTTGATTGTTACATGTTCCGCACCCAGCATGAGTTCGATAAAGGCAACCGAAAAGCTTTCTTCTGGGTAGATGTTCTACGTTGGTTTATTTATATTGGTATGTACGGCGCCTTTGACGCCTCTGATGTGGACTATCACAACTGGAGACACGCACAACTTCCTGAAAGTAAGTTACATGATAATCATAATGCAAACTATCTTCTTCACAAATGTTTCCATGCTCGCTAGTTCGTAGTATTATATCATAATATATGAATAGTTTGGTTGCAAAAGGGGTTAGGTCCACTTTGGACCATTCCGAGAAAAAAAATGTTTTTTTTTATTCTCACGTATTGCAATATTCTTATGACAAACTGAATTGTCATGATGTACTACCCTATTATGTGAACATAAAATTGGGTATAAAAGAAATCTACCTGTCTTCATTTTTTTTCTATATATTCTTTTAAACTATTAAACGCATCGGACGCATCCTACACGCTCTCTGTTGAACCAGAAAAAACTTCAACAAGAAACCGAATTTATTACCAATTGAACGATAATATGACTCGTTTGTAGGATTTCGAGGCACACCCTTCCTACCAGCATCATAGATGGTTCAATTTTTATTCATTTTTGCACATTGTTGTCAAAATACTGAAGCAGGACCCTGTCATGTTTTCGGCAAGCTACAGCCGGACTACTACATGTATATGATTGCGATACATATACTACGGAATTGTGCGTTCTCCGATACTTCGCGACTAGAGTGTAGTGTGCTTGGTAAACCTTCCGTATATTTATTATACTGCAAGATTGACATCATTTGTTTTATACCCTGAATTATTTGGAAATTAGATGTGAGTATAAACATTCTGAATAACCTATGAGTTATGAACATTATATTGCTGCAATACTTCATACTCGGAGGTAACTGAATCTATATGTATTATATTTCGTCAACTTAACTTATATACAACTGATTTCTACTGTGAGGTGGAGTGTTAACGAAATTTTTCGTCATTTCGTTTATATTTTTCGTCATTGAGTACTTATCATTGATAGACTGAAATACCCTCACACTATTCCAATATGGCGACGCCAAACGACCAGGTAGATGACGCCACAAACAAGCTCATCAATGACATGTTCTCACGCTTTAAAAACGAAAACAAAGATCTGCTTAAGTCTATCAATGTAATCGTTCACGAAGCAGTGAAGGAGGAATTTGACAAACTTCTTGATCGTTTGAATGATCAGGAGAAGAGAATGGTAGATATTGAAGTCGAGATTAAAGATCAAGCTAGAGAGATTAGTCGCCTCTCCGGCATAATTGAAGATCAACGAATAACAATTAATAATCTTCGCTTATCAACTGAGGATTTGGAGCAATACTCGCGCAGAAACTGTCTGCAGTTCTTTGGCGTAGAAGAGCAAAGAAACGAAGACACGGATGACCTCATTTGCAAAATAGCACGTGATCAACTGGGATTGGAGATATCCAAAGAAGATATTGATCGCTCGCATCGGTTGGGTAACCCCAATAAAGCGCAGACAGAGAATGGAAAAGGGAAAGTAACATCGAAGCGCCCTCGACCAATAGTTGCGAAATTTATTTCGTACAGAACTCGCCATGCAGTCATTTCTCGACGTCGTCGTCTGAAAGGTACTCGGGTGGTTATCCAAGAACAACTGACAAAATACAATCTGAACCTGCTCAACTGCGCAAAGAAAAACAAGAATGTACAATCAGTATGGTCCAGTGATGGTCGAGTAATAGCAAAAATAACAACCAACAATGGCAAACCGATGAATAAAGTAATCCGTAACGAAATTGACCTCCGATTCTCATAAACATTTAAATGACATAAAATGAATTATCATCATTTCATTATATAGCTGACAAATAAGAGGAACTCCTATGTTTTGTTTTTCAGCTCCTTCATTGATAATATGGACCGCCTATTTTCTGTTAGGAAGACTTTCTTTGATTGTTTGATTCATCAAATTTTATTATATACAATCTTTTAAGATTTTTTGTGTAATTTATGTTTACATGGTATTACTTTTTTTATCAACAACTTTTGAGTTTGTATCACCTCTTTATGGTCAAGTATCCGTGTAGTAAATGTAATAAACCAGTAAAGAGTAACCAAAAGGCCCTTTTATGTACCTCATGTGAAAAATGGGCACATATAGTGTGCGAGGGAATTCCCAAATCCAAATATGATGATTTAAACGAAACTTTCGAAAACTGGCAGTGTACCGTGTGTATTTTGAAACAATTTCCCTTTTGGGATCAGGAATGTATTCCGTCTGTAGAAAATTACGTTATGAATTGTTCTCATTTTCCAAATAATACCCAAGTTGAAGATCATGCATACAATATACTTACTGATTTTCCAAATGATAAAGGCATTAAGTTAGCTCATCTAAACATCAGAAGTTTGAGAAATAAAATTACAGATGTGCAACAATTTCTTATGTCAAATCCTTTTGATATTTAAGGACTATCAGAAACATGGTTGAACGATGATTGTTCAAACCATATAATATCCATTGATGGTTATAAGATTGAAAGGAAAGACAGGGAAAGTTCTGGTGGGGGTGTAGGATGTTACATCAGTGAGAAATTTAATTACATGAGAAGAATAGATCTGGAAACCAAAGATCTTGAGGTTATGTGGCTGGAGATTAAAAGAAAAAATTGCAGTTCGATTTTTGTTGGTATTTTATACAGGAGGCCTTCCTCAGCAAGTACCTATTTTACCACCCTAGAAGCAAATGTTGAAAAAGTAATATCATTATCAAATAATATCATTTTGATGGGTGATTTCAATTGCAACATGAGTAATAATAATGCATTGTCTAAAACAATTAAGGATATTTGTCATACTTATCAGCTTAACCAGTTAATTAATGACCCCACACGAGTTACACCTCACAGTAGCACAATCATCGATTTAATACTTACCTCAAATTCGATTGAAAGTGTTAAGTCGGGTGTAATCTCTATTGGTTTTAGTGACCACTGTTTGACTTTTGTAGTAGTGAAAGGCAAGCACACAATGTTTCATTCTAAAATAAGTAAATTTAGGTCTTTTCGCAACTTTGATGAAAACAGATTTCGAGATGACTTGAAAAATCAAAACTGGAATGATTTCAATAACGAAAACGTTCAAGTTGACGAACTGTGGTCACATTTCAAATCTTTGTTTACTACTGTAAGTGATAAACATGCACCTTTTATTTCTGTCAGAAGAAAAAGAAATGGAATACCTTGGATTACAAATGAATACATAAATTTGGCACGTGACCGTGATTTCTTTAAGAAAAAGTTCAAAAAAACGAAAAGTGATTATTATTGGAAAAAATTTACTGACTACCTGTTTGAAAATATGAATCATGGTCAGATTACGGGAGCTATATTTTATGATCTAAAAAAGGCATTTGACGTAATTCCACACGAAATAATACTTGATAAACTAATTTTCTATGGTATGAATAATAAGGTGCGTGAATGGTTTAAATCGTACTTGGTCGGAAGACAACAATGTGTTAATATACATGTAGATGATTATTGTAGTGAGTTTTTAACTATGAAATCAGGGGTGCCCCAGGGGTCAATCCTTGGCCCCTTGATCTTTTGTCTATATATTAACGATATTAACAACTTAAGAATTCATAAAAATTCCAAGATTTCACTCTATGCAGATGATACCGTTATTTTTAACAACTCTCATAACTTTTCTGAAGTTCAATTGAATTTACAAAATGACTTTAATTTAATATGCAAGTGGTTTGATATTAATAAGATGTATATTCATCCACAGAAAACCATGGTCATGCCTTTCGGCACTAAAAGAAAGCTAGATAATCACCAATTCAAGATCAAATTATACGATAACTACTTGCAGTGTGTTGATAAAATGAAATATCTTGGGGTTATACTCGACTCGCAACTGACCTGGTCTGACCATGTAAGATATATATGTAATAAAATATCACGTACAATTGGATGTATTCGCCGCATAAAGCAATTAATACCCCATAAAACTCTTGTAACCTTATATTTTGCTTTAATTTTACCACATATTGATTATTGCTGCACTGCATGGGGAAGTTGTTCAAAAACAAATCTTTCCAAACTACAAAAATTACAAAATAGATATGCAAGATTAATATTAAATAAGGATTATAACACACCGCAGTGTACACTTCTTACAACCCTAAATTGGCAATCCGTTGAACAAAGACTTAAATATCACTACTGTTTATTAGTATTTAAAATAATTAATGTAAAAGCCCCTAACTATTTAAAATCTCTTATTACTTATCGCACCTTTAAATATTGTACCCGCTATGCACTAAATTCTCTCCTCGACATTCCATTCCCCAAAACTGAATTCAAAAGAAAGTCATTCTCTTATAAAGCAAGCTCCCTATTTAATAAACTCCCATTTTCAGTTCAATCCACAAATTCTATAAATTCTTTTAAACGAGGTTACCTATTGGCCAAACATTTATTATAACAAAGTATCTTCTAGTATTCTTTCCTTTTTGTTTATTTGTTTTCTTTTTTATGTTTATTTTATAGATTATAACTTTTTATATTGATTTTCACTTGTATTTATATATATTATCATGTTTATGTTCTATTTTATGTTTGTAAAGGGGGAGGGCTTCGTTGTAAAGCAGTTTTATAACTGAACCGAACTACCCTCCACCTTATTTTATCATTTGTTATAAATAAAACATGAATAAATAAATAAATAAATAAATTTAAAAAATCATCATTGGGGACCTAACGCCTTTTGCAAGCAAACTGATATGTATCCAATCTATTTTCATTAAAGAAGTGATGTTTTTATGCCACTTATTCACGTTTTCATGTGAACTGCAAATTATCTTTGTTTTCATCAGAGCTACTAAAAATGTCGAGGTTTTGAGACGGAAAACAATAAAATTTATGAACAATAGACTTAAACCCTTGGGACAAATGTGCTCTTCAGAAGAGTTTGTTTGCGAGTTTATTCTCCCATATGGCAATATTCTTATGCGAAACTAAATTATCATGAAACCCTACCATGAGAACATAAAATATGGTATAAAAGAAACCTACCTGTCTTCGTAATATTTTTGAAATATTCTTTAAAAGAAAATGTGTGGAACTAACCCCTTTTGCAACCAAACTGAAATGGACCTAACCCTTCTTGAAAAAAAAGTGATTTTTCTGTGCCATTTCAGATCACTTTTTAATGGGTATTTTTACTTTTTCTTTGGTATCATCTTATAGAGCTTCTAAAAATCAATATATTGAAATATATATATATAAAGATATTTATATATAATCATAAATTGTTTAGTAAATGCCGTAGAAATAAAATCATACATTTTAAAAGGAACATAGCTCTCAAACAAGAAAGGTAAAGTCACTCTCTTCGTCAGTGCCCATGATCAGACGTGTTTTTCACGACTGTTTCAGAAACGGATTTTGAATTCTCTTTATTTTTGTCTTCATGGGCACTGACGAAGAATGTGACTTTACCTTTCATTTTTGAGAGCTATGCTCCCTTTAAAATGTATGATTTTATTTCTACGGCATTTACTAAACCATTTATGATTATTTTATTCCATATGCCGAAGCAGACGATTTATATATATGATATATATATATATATATATATATATATATAAATGTGTGAAGTTATACATGTACTACAGCTTTGGCAACTCTTTTATATTTAAATATTGTGTGAAAAAAATGGATGAAGAGAACAATGGTAGGCGTAGCTTAAATCAAGGTTCCCCAGAGCTATCTACCCTTTTTGGAAAAATTGGTGATGCCGAAAAAATGTCTCTGCCGGGAATCGAACCCGGTCCCCCAGCTTTGAACGCCGGTGCCTTAACCACTAGACCACAGAGACGGGTTAGTGGCTAGGGCGACCCCGATCCAATTGACCGTCAGATAGACAGATTTTCGACACCATACCAATTATAATTTCCTTTGTCGGGTGAAGGTGGGTTTTGAACAATGACAAGCCGCCATGCCTCAGCTGGATCAAAGCTATTGCTTTGATACAGTACACGTATGGGAGAAAGTATACAAATGTGTGAAGTTATACATATACTACAGCTTTGGCAACTCTTTTATATTCAAATATTGTGTGAAAGAAATGGATGAAGAGAACAATGGTAGGCGTAGCTGAAATCAAGGTTCCCCAGAGCTATCTACCCTTTTTGGAAAAATTGGTGATGCCGAAAGCAATAGCTTTGATCCAGCTGAGGCATGGCGGCTTGTCATTGGTCAAAACCCACCTTCACCCGACAAAGGAAATTATAATTGGTATGGTGTCGAAAATCTGTCTATCTGACGGTCAATTGGATCGGGGTCGCCCTAGCCACTAACCCGTCTCTGTGGTCTAGTGGTTAAGGCACCGGCGTTCAAAGCTGGGGGCCCGGGTTCGATTCCCGGCAGAGACATTTTTTCGGCATCACCAATTTTTCCAAAAAGGGTAGATAGCTCTGGGGAACCTTGATTTAAGCTACGCCTACCATTGTTCTCTTCATCCATTTCTTTCACACAATATATATATATATACATATATATACATATACTCGGCAAAAAAAGTTCTTGGACACTTATAAAAGTTAAAATATTCCATGTAGATATCTGATTAAAGGCAAATTATTGTATGTCATCATGACCAGACAATATTCCTCTTCCAGTATGCCATGACATTTTCACGTGAACAGTCATGCATGGGTGGTTAAATGGTTTAAACAATAGCAATGTTAGAAAATTGCAAGAAATTGACAATTCAAATGCTAATGATCATGGCCATCTTGTAGGCTTACAGTCAGCAATTTCAACAGGTGGTTATCATTTGAATTTAATGTTTGGGAAGCATCATGATATGCATAATGAGATGGATCATTTGGACACTCACTTTCAAGATGAAGCTTTCCAACCAAGAGCGTGCAAGAGCAATAAGAATGTTGCAGTCTGGGCAGTCATTTAGACAAGTGGCTAGATATTTCCAAGTTTCACCAACAATTTCAAATTTTCACCAGCGGTATTCGACTACTAATGAAGTTAGAGAGCGCCCTAGGAGTGGTCGACCTAGGGCCACCACCCCTGCAGAAGATAGGAGGATAAGGATGCTTGCGTTGAGAAGGCGATTTGTCACTGCACGAACTATCGGATCTGAAAATCATGCTGCAAGAGGTCGAGGTGCCCATCGAGTTTCTTCCCAAACAGTCACAAACAGGCTGCATGAACACGGCTTGCACTCCCGACAACCTGCACGAAAACCAAAGCTGTTGCCTCGACACATTCAAGCTCGTTTGCGTTGGGCACGTGATCATGCACGGTGGACAAGACGAGACTGGAGCCATGTCCTTTTCACGGATGAATCGAGACTCTGTCTCCATCATAATGATGGTAGGGTTCGTGTATATTCAGAGACTGTTGTGTGCAGGAGAGGCAACAAGGCCGAGGAGGAAGTGATATGGTCTGGGGTAGAATTACAAAACAGGGTAAGGCACAGCTCATTGTTGTCAACGGAAACTTCACCGCCCAGCCAGTTGTCGTAACCTTTGCTGCAAACCATGGAGGACAGTTCCTTCTCATGGATGACAATGCGCGACCCCATCGAGCAAACATCGTCCAAAGATTTCTGGATGACCACAGTGTTCAGCGCTTGGATCCATGGCCCGCTTGTACACCAGACATGAAACCGATTGAACACTTGTGGGATCAGCTAGGAAAATTGGTCAATCAATAAAATTCAACCAGGAGACACTCTTCAAGATGTCCGGCGTTATCTCCTGGAAGAATGGGACAACATCACCCCAGAACAAATTCGCCGACTTGTGACAAGCATGCGACGTCGATGTGCTAAATTCATACAGAGCCAGGGTGAACAAACGAGATATTGAATTTTCTTTTTTTTATGCCAAGACTTTGCTTTTATCGTTTGATGGATATTTATGCCACATAAACTTTCACAACTGAAAGAATGAATGATCGTCAACAAAACGGAGTGTCGAGTGAGTTTGAACGCTAGCCTGTAAAACCTCTTCATTTTATGAAATTATTGAAATTCAAGCCTTATTTCAAATAAGCAGAACTTTGTTATTTCTTGACCATTTTCTGTAATTGAGGTATCAAATTAAAGACCAGATATTGAACTTTTTAAAAGTATGGTTTACTTTTTAAAACCCAGGTACGGCCCGCCAAGTGACTTTTTGGTATCCCCTTTTCAAATTGTTTTTGCTCACTTATACGTGAATGAGAAATAATCTAAGTAATTTCAGACGAAAGAAGAGATTCTAAGCTCTAAAATGGTAGGTCATTTGTCTATTGTATTTGTGATTAAGTTATGATAATTCATCGATAAATCTCGGTTTCGTTTTTTGTGGGACGCACTGTATATATAGGTATACATTTCTTTTTATAAGATCACTCATGTACCTTATTTTGAGTCAAAATATGAGCGTGGAGCGTTGTGGCTCATTGGATAAGTCTCCGGACTTTGAAACAGAGGGTCGTGGGTTCGAATCCCAGCCATGCCCTAAATTCCTTCGGCAAGAAATTTATCTACATTGTGCTGCACTCGACCAAGGTGAGGTGAATGGGTATCTGGATGGATTTATTCCTTGAACGTTTTAGCGCCGTTTCAGCTTTCAATATGGCGGCTCAGCTACAGCCGGGGTAATATTATGATACCAAGTATCAAAGCGCAGTTGAGTATATGCATATAGTACTTGTGCTATAAATGGACATATCGTATACCTGCGCTATACAGTGCGTATCAAAAAATAGTTTACACTTAGAAAAAATCCTGTAAAATTATACATTTGTAATATCCTGAAGATTTTTCCGCATTTTATCATTGGTACAGATCCAGTTAAGCAGATGACGATCTAACTGTCGAAAATATTTTCGCTTGAGTGAGCACCACTTACTTTTTAAAAGTTCATGAAAAAAGATTTGCGCAGAACTTTGAAATAGTTATGCGAATAAAAGTAGACCTTAATCATGAAGAACACGTGGAATTTAGCTAATAAAATTGTTTTGAAGATACATTTTACCCTTTTAAACTTGTTTCCTTGCCCAAAACTCTTCGAAGAATGCATTGTGCCCCACTCCACTCCCCACACACCGAGGCCATCTCGACGATATTTGCTTTACACTGAGCTGTCATTACATGAAATTGCTTAGGCTTCATTTTCATTTTGTTAATCATTGTCAAGCTTGGAAAAAGTGTGGAGAAACAAGTATTAAAGGGAAAATAAAATGTAAACCCCTTTTAAATGATAAAGATTTAGTGAAACAATGCTGGAGATGTCTGGTATAAACTTTTATTCAGGTTTAGCTATGTCCTCAGATCCAGCTGACACAAAAAGGGTAAAGGTTGTGCTTACTAAGTGTTGAAATTTCAATTGGGTGGCAAAATTGTTACAAAATGCTTAAAGGTATCCATTTTATTTCTATTGACTAAAATTGCAAACGAAATGTATGAGAAATGTTTCGCAGAGTAAGTTTGATTTCGCCCTTCCCCTTCACACAGCGTGAAAATGAGCATTTCTACCCAAACAGATTTTTGCGAGTTTTACAAAAATGGACAGTGCTCACTCAAGTGTAACATTCTGTCAAAACTTTTACTTTTATTGGATAGACGAGACCCAAGCCCAACATAATATGTGAAAAAATTACCCACATCTTGTATATTTTTTAATTCCCAGGGCTTTTTCAAAGTGTAAACTTTTATTAATACGCACTGAATAGCTTTGTGCCTCTTATCACCGCAACGATAACAAGCCACAGTTTTCTGTTCAGGTGGATTTTTAACACTTGCAGTTGACTGTTTCCACGCACCAGGCTGTTTCTGTCTACGCTTGGGCTTAAACTTCACTGCGTTCACACTATCTGCAGGTGTATTCAGTGCTCGAGTCTCTCGTGACGCAGATTCCATCTGACGTGCAATTGTCATAGCAGACTGAAGAGTAAGAGACGGCTCGATCAGAAGCCTTTCCCGAATTCGCTCTGAGTTGGTTTTTTCCACCAGTTGATCCCGAATGAACTCATCTCGATGATCACCAAACGCACAGGTAAGTGACAGAGACCGGAGTGCACAAACATATGTTTCCACAGGCTCGTCTGGCATCTGGCCTCTCTGTCGGAAACGGTAACGTTCTGCCACAACATTAACCGTTGGTAGAAAATGATTATCTAGTCTATCTATGGCTTCTGCATATGAACAAGACTCACCAGCACCGGTTTCTGTAGATGACCCAGCACTAGCAGAAGAGGTCCCCGATGAGGTAGATGGTAATGTATGAAACACCCGCTGGCCCTCCGCTCCGAGACAGTGGAGTAGCAAGGCACGGCGACGGTCCTCGTTAAATTTGTTGGCAGCCGATGCAACGAGATACACGTCAAAGAGTCCCTTCCATTGTTTCCATGGCATAGCAGGAGTGCCTTGAGAAGGTAAAAAGTATGGCGGGGGTTGCAAATTCGCCATCTCGTCGCCAATGTTCAATACCAGTCCATAACTACAGTAGAGGTCTAAATAAGACAAGAATTCACTCTGCAAATTCCAACACAAACGTTACTTTAATCGGCATCCATTTTACTACACGATTTCCTTGTGCACCCTATTTCGGGTCTCCTCGCACTAGTCTTCATTCAGACTGTATACACAACAGCAGTACAAGGCTACAGGTGAATAATAGGAAGATGAAGACAGAGGCGTCGATCCTGGGGGGGGGGGGGGGGGGCAGGGGGGGGGGGGCGATCGCCCCACCAATGAAAATATTGGGGGGGGGGCAAACATATCATTTTGCCCCCCCAATAATTCCGGATATGCATTAAAAAAAAACAAGATTGTAATGTTCAGCAAGCGAGATTGAGATACACAACTCGTTCTTTATTTAAAATCGTGCTCAAAATGTCCGCTTTTCAGATTGGAATATAAAAATTTTCAGCTCGCGCTTCGCGCTCGCATCATTTCTGTAGCAAAAACCCATACTTTTCATGATTAAATTGGTGAATGTAAATGTCCCATTTTCAGTTCTAAGCCTCAAAAGAACTGCTTCAATTTGCAATCATCTTTTCTTGGATATATAGCTTGTTCTTTATCAAAAACGTCCAGTAAACTGTCATTTTTTCAGATCGAAATATCAAAATTTTCAGCTCGCGCTTCGCGCTCGCATCTATTCTCTTTTAGATACAAATCTTAATCATTGGTACCAAAAATGCTTAGAATATCAAGTTTTCAGCTCAGAATATAAAGAAATTTGAGCTCACTCTCGGCACTCGTACTATCTGTGTAGTGAGTTACGTGTCTGTGTCTCATGAGTCATACATATACAGTGCGTCCCAGAAAAAACGAAACCGAGATTTAGCGACGATTTATCATAACTTAATCACAAATACAATAGACAAATGACCTACCAATGTAAAGCTTAGAATCTCCTCTTTCATGTGATATTACTTAGATTATTCATCATTCACGCATGAGTGAGCAAAAACAATTTGAAGAAAGGATACAAAAAACTCATTTGGCGGGGGGTATCTGAATTTCAAAAAGAAAATCACATGTCTTAAAAGTTCAATATCTGCTCTTTAATTTGATGACTCAATCACAGAAAATGGTCAAGAAATAACAAAGTTCTGGTTATTTGAAATAAGGCTTGAATTTTCTTAATTTCATTAAATAAACTGTTTTCACCGGTTTCCCACAGAAGCTATCGCATGGTTAACAAAAGACTTAATGCATGGCTGATCGTAAACAAAACGGAGTGTCGAGTGAGTTTGAACGCTAGCCTGTAAAACCTCTTCATTTTATGAAATTATTGAAATTCAAGCCTTATTTCAAATAACCAGAACTTTGTTATTTCTTGACCATTTTCTGTAATTGAGGTATCAGATTAAAGAGCAGATATTGAACTTTTTAAAAATGTGGTTTTCCTTTTGAAAGCCAGATACAACCCGCCAAATGACTTTTTGGTATCCCCTCTTCAAATTGTTTTTGCTCACTCATGCGTGAACGAGAAATAATCTAAGTAATATCAGATGAAAGAGGAGATTCTAAGCTTTACATTGGTAGGTCATTTGTCTATTGTATTTGTGAATAAGTTATGATAAATCATCGCTAAATCTCGGTTTCGTTTTTTCTGGGACGCACTGTATATAGATATATACATATATATATATATATATATATATATATATATATATATATATATATATATATATATATATATATGTGTGTGTGTGTGTGTGTGTGTATATATAATATATGTATGTGTGTGTGTGTGTGTGTGTGGGTGGGTGTTTTGTACGATCGAGCGCCTTTGGAACGTTAATGATTTCGCCCCCCCAATCTGAAAAATGGATCGACGCCCCTGGATGAAGATGTTGAGAACTTGCCTAAATAAAGGTATGTAAGTCGCAGGGTGGGAGAGGAGGGATGTAGTCTCTTCTCTACGGCTTACTTATAAAATAAAGATTAAATTTCAAACAGGTAAGTTCTCATTTAATCTTCCTATTTTACTACGTAAGTCTCCGATTGAGACTACATGTCTCATCGGGAATAATATGAGATTTCAAAGCCATGTAGACTTGTACGTAGCAATACATCTGTAAGCCCATAAGGCATCCAACAACAGAAAAAAGTCCCAAAACATATGGGCCTACATGTACCTGAACAAATGTAGTTCAAGACTAATTCACCTTGTGAAGTCAATGTTTCAACACTGCTTGCGAAAATTGACCAGTATTCTGCAAAGGTTTGCAATAAAATGTTCGGAATGTCTTCTCTGACACCCAACCTGCTCTAGACATTATCTCTGATACAGGTACCTCACTTCGTTGTGCTGCCGAAGTAGAAGCTGCCCTCGTAGAGTGAGCATGAAATAACTCTGTGTCTATACCTGCCTCATGCATGACAGTCTTGATCCAACGTGCTATCGTTGGTTCCATGACAATTGCTCCGCCGACATCTGCTTCGCCGACAATTGCTACGCAAAATACGACAACTGCTCCGCCGACAGTTGCTCCGTCGACACTTGCTCCGCCGATATTTGCTCCGTCGACACTTTCTCCGCCGATATTTGCTCCGTCGACATCTGCTCCGCCGATATTTGCTCCGCCGACAATTGCTCCGCCGATAATTGCTCCGCCGACATCTGCTCCGATTATACGACAATTGCTCCGCCGATATTTGCTCCGCCAAAATCTGCTCCGCCAATAATTGCTCCGCCGAAAATTGCTCCGCCGTCATGTGCTCCGATAATACAATTGCATGAACATCTTATACAAATTTTTTTTTTTTTTCTTATTATTATTCGTTAATGTTTTATTTATTTATTTATTTCTGCCCTATCATCACAGCTTTCTGCTTAAAAAAAAATGTTCTCCCTGCCGCTGCCACTTGACAAATTGTAACGCAGAAGGGGAATGACACCCTCCCCATTGAAATTGTGAATCTGGATTTTTGTTCATATATTATTATCATTGGTTTCAATCCGGACTTGAGCGGGGAGAGAATGGGGGGGGGGGGGTGCTGGACACAATATCTCTTCCATAGGCGGATCCAGGGGAGGGGCCGAGGGGCCCGCCCCCCAAAAAAAAAACTATTGGCGGAGCAAAAAAAAAAGATGGAAAAGAGAAGAGTAAAAGAAGAGGAGGAAGACGAGTAAATACAATAAGATGAGGGAAAGACTTGGAAAATAAAAAGAATCTTTCATGTCACTGTATAAAATTGCCTGTTAGGGAATTTCATATCTTGTTCAATAATTATGGAGTTCAAATATCAAGTTTGGAAGTCAATATATAAAACATATTTCACCTCGGGAATCAAATTTTCATTATTTTGTGTGATTTACAAATTGATTTTTAAAAAGTGCTCTGTAAAAATGTCAGTTTTATGGTCTGATTTTTAATATTTTCTGCTCGCGCTGCGCACTCGCAAATTTTGATTTATCAGGTACCTATTATTTTCGTGTATTCCGTAAAGTTTTCAAAATATCCCTTTTCAGGTCTGATTGTCAAAACGTATCAGCTAGCGCTGCACTCGCATTTGAATGGAGAGTTATGTATGTCTCAATATTGAATATACAAATAAACTACTTAAAATCCCCATTTAATGACAGTTTATCAAAAAATTTGGCTCGCGATTTGCGCTTGCATTAATGGTTAAAAATATATTAACTGATGCATCCTATTCATGACTACAAGAGTGCTTGAAATGTCCAGTTTTCAGACCATAATATCATCAGATTTCGTGCCGTCATTAGGCATTAATGAGTAAGATATTAATTTAGAAATTAAATTGTCCCTTTTGTTTTGTCTCACGCTTAGCAAGAGAAATAGGAAAATAGTCATATGATGGCATGTCCTAAGGATGTCCCGGTCCTATATGTCAAAACTCAAAGTAATAATAGAACATATCAGCTCTTTATTAAATGCAATCCATATCCACCTCACAATTTCCCTACAAAGTGCTTGAAATTGACTCTGTTTTTTAGTTGGAATATCAAAAAGTTTAATCTATTTAAATCATTATCCAGTTTCAGATCACAATATCAAAAATTTTCTGCTCGCGCTTTGTGCTCGCATTATCAAGTTAGGAAGATCCCATATTACTCATTCTTTTCATGATTTACAAAACATGAATAGAGTGTCCCGTTTTAGGTCTAAATCTCGATTTTTCCGCTCGCGCTTCGCGCTCGTATAAATTGGTTAGTTATATAGCCATCCTGTTCACGATTACAAAAATTGATTAAAATTTTCCATTCTTTATGTAGAAATTTCAAAATGATTCAGCTCGCGCTTCGCGCTTGCATTATTTGATTGTTGAAATATGTAGCATCTTCATGGCTAAGTGCAAGCAGTCCTTAACAGGTACCTTTTCGATCACATTAAACGTATACATATAAAAATTTTCTGCTTGCGCTTTGGGCTCGCATTAATAATGTAAGGAAGATCCCCAATCACTCATCCTTTTCCTGATTTACAAAACATAGAGTGTCTCGTTCAGTAGGTCTAAATCTCGCGCTCGCATTATTTGATTTTTAAAGTATTTAACGTCTTCATGGCTAACTGCAAGCAATATTTAACAGGTACCTTTTCCATCAGTTCATTTCTGCTCGCGCTTCGCGTTCGTAGTAATTATTTAGTTGCATACACATCTTTTTCAGGATAACAAACATTGACCAGAATGTTCAAATTTTAGGAAAAATACATACAATTTCCTTAAAAATTTAGCTCGCGCTTTGCGCTCGCATTATATGAATAAGGATTATATTATATATTTATGTTGATTTATAATAAAGCTAAGAAGTGATTATTAGGACCACCCCTTCAAAGAGACCAAAATCATCATCGAGCGGCCGATCGGGGAAAATATGGTTTAAAAAACCCCGTCCCCCCTATTGGCGAAGGCTGGATCCGCCCCTGCTCTTCTGCTTTCCAGCAACTTATACACCATACATTCGCGCGCGCCCCCTCTCTCTCTCCCTCTTTCTCGTTTTGTTCTTTCACACTATTTATTTTCATTGGTTACCGCTTGATTTATTTAACATTTATCAGCATTATAATTATTAATATTTTTATCAATATTTTTTAATACGTCTTGGGCTTTATCTACCCTTGCACCTTTTCTCATTCAAACGAAAGCATGATCATCACTGGCGTACATATAGGGGAGGGGCGTGCTAGGGGTCACGGATCCCCCCATTCTCCCTACCAATAAAAAAAAAGAATAAAGGAAAGGAAACTAAATGTCATCCTTGTCTGGCCCCCTCCATTTTTTTTTGGCTCATTACGCTACTGGTGAGTTACTATAAGACGAGACTTCGGTTGTATTTTATTCTATTCTGTGCAATAGCAACGATATAAATATATTTCAATAAATGAATATATGTATGTATATCTCTCATAACGTATAAACAAATAATGTTGTTTTTAAAAGAAATAATATATATACATACCAGTAATAATATAGTAACATATTCATGAAACCCAATAACGCATCGCACTGAATTTATAATGCGAGCACGAAGCGCGAGCTGTTATCAACCTGGAAATGGAACATTTATACGCATTTTTTTGTCAGTTGTAAACATGAAGCATACCTATTGAATTTCACCTGGAGCAAATATCTCCACTTCGGAGCATATTTCGCCAGAGCAATTTTGACGCTAAGAAGTTTTCTTTGTACTGTTATAATAATTACATGAACACGCGTATTTTTTTTCATTTTAATCACCAGGCACGTAATAAAACTTAAACAAATGCCCCCAAGGAATAAGAAATTAAGAATATCTATCCCTCCTTTGTGCTTATCCATTTTTTCTACTTCTTTCTATGTTATCTATCAGGGGCTGGGAGCTGGGGGGCTGCAGCCCCAATTTTTTTCAAAAACCGTGTACAAAAACGTAAAAATTACCATATGATTGTGATTTTTAGCATGGTCAGCCCCCACTTTGAAAACCGTTCCGCGCCCCCTGTGTATGTCATGTAATATATCATGCAAGCATAGTTTAAGTTTACTTTGCATTGACGTCTTCATCCTGTGCTGCAATTGTTACGCGTATGAAAGTACGAATAGATGAATAAATAAATGTCGCATTATCGGAGCAATTTACGGCGGAGCAGAAGTCGGCGGAGCAAATATTGACGGAGCAGATTTTGGCGGAGCAAATATCGGCGGAGCAATTGTCGTATAATCGGAGCAGATGTCGGCGGAGCAATTATCGGCGGAGCAATTGTCGGCGGAGCAAATATCGGCGGAGCAGATGTCGACGGAGCAAATATCGGCGGAGCAAGTGTCGACGGAGCAAATATCGGCGGAGCAAGTGTCGACGGAGCAACTGTCGGCGGAGCAACTGTCCGGAGCAATTGTCGGCGGAGCAGTTGTCGTATTTTGCGTAGCAATCGTCGGCGGAGCAGATTTCGGCGGAGCAATTGTCGGGTCACCCTATCGTTTGCTTTGTAGCACGATGATGGGGCTTCTTACATGTTAATAACAAGTGTCTCTCCATGCCCCGCAGATTCTTTGTCCGTTGCACATATTCTTTCATATAGTTCATTATGCACAATCTCCTATCTGGAGGATGAGCTTTAAGTGTTACATTTAGTCCTGTATTTCCCGGCTTATTTTGCTTCAGAGTATTTTCAAACGAAATCTCAACTGACGATTTATTCCACCTCATCCTGTCCAGGTGAATAACATGTAGAGACTGCACTCTTTGTGCGGAAACAAGTGCTATCAACATAGTCTATTTCTGCGTTAGTTGCTTCAGATTAAGTGCCTTAGCTGGAGATAACTTCCTGAGATAGTTCATTACCACTTTGACATCCCATATAGAAGAGTACCGGGGTGCAGGCGGACTCAGATGGAAGACTCCTTTCATAAATCTGTTAACAAGAGGATGCGACCCAAGAGGTTGTCGTCCATCATCCACAATAAGAAATGTGGATAGGGCACTTCTGGCTGTATTTAGGCTACTATAACCAACTTTCTCTTCGTCCAACATAAATGTGAGAAAGGCAAGAACATCACAAACTTTGACTTGTAAATAATTGATGTGTCTCTTGGCACAAAACTTTTTCCATTTCCTTATGTACACCTGGTACTGTGACTTGGTGGATCCTTTCCACGAAGCTGCTATAACATCTATTGTCCTTTGTGTGAGGCCTTGTTTGACATATAGTCCGCTCCAAGCCTGCAACATAAAAGTGATAAGTGATTATTCAAAGGATGTGGGGTACCTGTGACTGGGCTGACATAATAATGTTTTATTCTTCCCAACCAGCATGGGTTCCTCTACCAGCATACTGCTAAGAACAGGGAACCAACCTTGTGTTGGCCAGTTCGGTACAACCAATATCCCACATGCCTTATCCTTCTGAATCTTTTGCAAACACAAAGGTATCAGACTAAAAGGGGGAAAGCATAAAATTCCCACTGGCCCCAATCAACAGTGAAGGCATCTACAGCCAAAGCCTCTGGATCAGGCCTCCAAGAAATGTACCTGTTAACCTGTTTATTCAGGCGGGAGGCAAACAAATCGATTTCTGGTATGCCAAATCTCTACTAATTTTTGGAATATCCTCTTATTTAACATCCATTCTGTACTATCAGAGAATTTCCTTGACATACGATCTGCCTCAATATTTAATCTTCCAGGTAAATGAGCAGCTGTAAGCCAGATGTCATTATTGATACACCATTTCCAAATATTAATGACTGCTCTGTTACATTCCGGAGACTTTGTGCCACCCATATTATTCAAGTATGCAACAGCTGTGGTATTATCTGTCCTTACCAGTACATGAATGTTCTTTTTCTCTGAGCAAAAGGCTTTCAGCCCATGGCCAACAGCTATTGTTTCTAGCACGTTAATTTTATTTTGATTGGCCAGTGCCATTTCTTCACTGTTCCATCTACCACCTGTTGAAAAGGAGAGATCTGTTGCCCCCCCAACCTTTTCCACTAGCATCTGTATGAATTTCCACATCTGGTTTTGCCCTCTGCATGGGGTTGAATTGCGAATCAATGTTTAATATCCACCACTGCAATTCATAGATGCTTTCTCTTGATAATGTCATTTGCCTATCAAAATGTCCCTTGTTCTTTGCAAGGGCCAATATCTTATCTTTCTCCAATGCTCTGTAAAAAAGAGGACCATATTGTACAGCTGGACAAGATGCTACTAATTGCCCAATTACTCTTGCAACTTTTCTAGTTTGCGGATTCTGATTACCCATCAGTTCACGACAAGATTGTTTAATGTTTTCTTGCTTCCCCCTTGGAAGCCTGACACTCATGTCTTGGGTGTTCAGACTGAACCCCAGAAAGGCGATCTCACAAGTAGGATCTAAAACAGACTTTTCAGGGTGAACAATAAAACCCAAATCTGAAAGGAAATTAGTAGTTGCTTTAACTGTTGCCTCTAATTTCTTAGCAGTTTTGGCTATGATAAGAGTGTCATCTAGATATCCAATTACAATATGGCCTTTCTCCCTGAGCGATGCAAAGACAGGTTTAAGCAGTTTTGTAAAAAGCCTTGGTGCTGAGCTAAGCCCATTGGGCAATGCTTGAAATTTCCATAATTTTCCCTGCCATACAAATCTCAGATATTTTCTAGACTCAGGGTGGATAGGTACCGTGGAATATGCATCTCGAAGGTCAACTGAAGCTAAATAATCATCTTGAGAAATGAGGGGTAGAGCTGTTCTAATATTGTCCATCTTAAAATGGCAATATAAATTGCTTTTGTTCAATTCTGACAGATCTAATATGATCCGTAGGCCGCCATTTTTCTTTGGCCTTGTGAAAATATTCGATATAAACTCCCCTTTGATATGATCACATGATTCTATAACATTTTTCTCCAGCAGTTTATTTATCTCTTTTGTAATCACTGCTGTTTCTTCTGAATTTCTTTTAAACTCATGAAGGGGTCTTTCCCTTCCAGGGGGAAATTTGAGTGGATCAAATTCAAGCTTGTAACCCTGTACAGCTTGTAAAATAAGTGAATCAGATGTAAGCTCTCCACATTTATGAGCATTAAGCTTCAGTCGACCGCCGACTGGAAAATCATAATTCTGTGTAGATCTAGGTAGACTGGGAGTCTTTCCTACCTTGTCAAAATCTGGTAGTTTCTCTACTTCCTGCCCTGCTCTTGGCTGGACTTCCGGAACTGTGGGGCTTGATGTCCCTCTCGAGCTGATGTCGGTGTGAACGTGTGAGGGACCTGTGGAGCTCTTCTCCTCCACTGAGTTCGCTGGCCTAAAAAAGGTCTTGACGCACTCCCTGGTGAGTCAGAGTAGGATGTCCGCGACGTCCAACCAGCTTCCTTATATCTACGTTCATGCCCTTGGCTAGGATAGGGTCTATATGATGGTTTTGGTTTTTTATAACCACCTTTCATGACTCCAGCTGCCGCTTTATGCTGGTCTTGCAAGTCTTTCACCTGCTTGCCCAGATCATCTCCGAATAAGTACTTTGTTACTGGGTTTGTGGGCTTACAAAGATGAGTAAACTTTGTGTTAAGATCTGGCTTTATCAGTTCTTTGCGGAGGGCATTCATCTCAAAATTAGCATTGCATAACAATGCTAACACATCCTGCTGTTCAGAAGACATGTTATTTGGATCAAGAAGACTGACGTAAGCCGAGATGCCCCTCGTAAGAGATTTTTGGACCCTCTGAAGTTTGACATCCTTGGTACGAACAGAGGCAGATAAATTGTCCCAAATTGTCTGATTAACTTTCGGAGTGTCAATGACTCTGCAGTTTGACGGGCATGGATATTTGCTGCTGGTCTCATCCAGCACTTTTTCCTCCAAGTGATGGCTCATTAAGTAATTCACCGAGTTAGCCAGTTCTTCCTCAAGAGGTTGCCCAATGTCTGATGCTACCGCAAATTTAGCAGCAAAAGCTGGAACTTTTTGTGATTTAGTCATGTCCATGCAAGACTCCAACTCTGCACTTGTGCTCTCATCTTCAACTTCCATGATTCCCTCTGTATGATTTCACTGCGACCACGATCAAAATGTCGCTATGGCTGTGCATGTCCCATGCCTGCCATATCATCTTGTTTATTGGGAAGAGCCTCCATAAATTGGCAAAGTAAGCCTTCGAGTCTGTCGAGACGATTGTTCACCATTCCAATGTCATCCTTCGACTTGGACGTTTTCGGCAGAGCCGCCGCGACCGCCGAGCGATCGCTAGGCTTCTGCATCGCCGGAACTCCCCGGGTGCGCTCCGATCCTGTCGTCCCCTTGGCCGCCGCAGCACGGTCAGCCAGACTCACGTTTTCCAACTCCATACTCGAAATTTCCGCCTGCGGCCACGCCTGCGGAACGTTTATCCTTTAAATCCTTCATAATAAGTTTGATAATTCCAAAGATTTAGAATTTCCGCGAAATTCTATGGATTTTTCTACGTTGCGAAAAATCTTTTCCGCTCGATCACAACACGCGCCAACGAATTGACACACACGTGATCAGCGGGATCTCATATTATTCCCGATGAGACATGTAGTCTCAATCGGAAACTTACGTAGTAAAATCTATCGTACGGTTAACAAAATATTTCATGCATGGCTGATCGCCTACAAAAGGAGTGTCGAGTAAGTCTGAACGCTAGCCTGTAAAACCTCTTCATTTGATCAAATTACTGAAATTCAAGCCTCATTTCAAATAACCAGAACTTTTTTATTTCTTGATCATTTTCTGTAATTGAGGTATCACAAAAAACTGAACGTTTGGAAATTGTAGTTTTCTTTTTGAAACCCAGATACAGTCCGCCAAGTGACTTTTTGGTATCCCCCTCTTCAAATTGTTTTTGCTCACTCATGCGTTAATAAGAAATAATGTAAATAATCTTAGATGAAAGGGGAGATAATAAGCGTTACAATAGTAGGCCATTTGGTTATTTTATTTGTGATTAAGTTATGATAAATCATCGATAAATCTCGGTTTTGTTATTTGTGGGACGCAATGTCATATTATCAATCACAACGTCTCTTTGCGCTTCCAAAGGATTTGAATATTATTACCCCACCCGTAGATTGGCAGCCGTAATTTCTCAGATTACAACGCACACGCATTTAAAGGAATAAATTTCCGACAGGAACCCATTGACCTCACCTAGGTGGAGTGCAGAACATTGCTGATCAATTTCTTGCTGAAGGAAACTTCGTCATGGCTTGGATTTGAACCCACGATCCTCTGTTTCAAAGTCAAGGACTAATTCTATTGACCACAACTAATTATGTAAATGGATTGAGTTGGATTCAGTTGACTATGAGGACTATTCCTTAGAGAAGATGAGTAAATGTTTAAATTCAAATATATATCTTTTTTTAATATCCTGTAAATGTATCAATGCATTATTCACCTTTGTATAGACAATGCAATGACTGTTTGGGGCAACTGTCCAGCAGCCGACAAATTGCCCTTAAGTAGATAAAACAAAAGAACAGCTAGATAATAAAATCTCGGACTATCAATTGCGAGCGACTACCCATTGATTAATGAACTCTCTTGGCAAACTCTTGATCATCGTTTATTTTCTGATTTTTCTGAGAGACAATTCTGTAAGGGGTATTGCCTCTACAGTTTATCAAATAATATTGAAATGTATTTTGATCGCAAGAGGTGGATAATGGGAATGCAAACTCCCTAAATGTAGTTTTGCTCAAACCCCCCATGTTCCTATTCAAACAATCATTTAAATATGAAGGAGCAGTAGTTTGGAATAAACGACCTGATGGTATCCAAGATGCCAGTTCAGTTGAACCTTTCAAATATCAAGATACGAAATTTCGCTTGATTAAATAATCATTTTCTTTCATATACACTTTTAATATTTCTGTAATTATTATCATGACTAAGAATGCCTATCTGCTTATTTACCGATAGTAATGATTTCTCTACACGGCACTGCTTATTTCAAATAATGTCGATATTTTCTTTAAAATTATACTATGCTTGTTATGATCATGCCATCAAAAAAAGAGCAGGATTCAAAAGTGTTGGGTGAGGTCTGAATTGAAAAGCTGCAAAACGAGCAGAATTAGTCATGAAGGGTCAATACAGAACATGATTCCTTTGTCTGTGTCAATAGAGATGAAAATCCATTCAAATCAAGCCCCTGCGTCTGTAGTGATGGTTCTGTGAGACAACATGGTTTGAGTCGTAGTTTGAAATACCAATGCATGTTTGTTTGTTATGTGTTTGCTTGTGCAGAGGTGTGTTTGATTCCATATTAATGTTGATGTTAAGGTGCATGAAAATAATTAAAAGAAACCGCTGAGAAACTCACTCATGACCAGTGAAAAAAGAACAGTGACTTTCAATATCGTGTTATTGTGCAACTTTTGAATTTTGACCTTGCCCCCACATTTCAAGGCACTGCACCTCCATGTGAACGATAATCATATCATGTAGGGTATCATATTAAAGAAAATTGAATGATCTATTTATTAATATTAATTACACGTTGATATTTACTAAAACGTATGAGGAATTATCGATCAAAGTCAAAAGAAACTGTTGAGATACTCACTCATCAACACGGAAAAAAGAACAGTGACTTTCAATATTGTGTCATTTTGCAACTTTTGAATTTTGACCTTGCCCCACATTTCAAGGCACTGCACCTCCATGTAAACCATAATCATATGATATAGGGTATCATTTTAAAGAAAATTGAATGCTCTATTCATTGATATTAAATACACATTGATATTTACTAAAACCGAGGAGGGATTATCGATCAAAGTCAGATTTCCTAACATTTTTTGAGGAGTTATTACGTCTCTTTCTTCTCACTCCTTATCTTTAACTCACGCTTAGCTAAGACTTACTTTTTTCTTTTCTTCGTGTTTGTCCTATGGTTCTTCTCTTTAATATTTACTATCTTAAGTTTTGTTGTGCTGTAACTCCTATTTACCTCTTATCCATGATCAATATGTGAAACAGCCTGTGAGGTGATTAATGTTGCATCCTGTCGAAAGATGTTCAAATTAATAAAGGCGATTGTGCTCGCCGCTGACGAAAATACAAAAAACAAAACAACGACAAGGTTTTAAAAACAAGGAGCATTTCATCAACATATTTCGTCCGACAAGATGTCAGACCAGACAACTTTTCTTGAATTTGATTGGCTGAGAACCGTTACTATTGCAACTCTTCGGTAAAAAAGTTATTTTATGAAACGCTCCCAAGTAGTGCACTCTTACTTGTCTTGTAAAAAATGGGAGCGTGAAGCGCGAGTTTTTTGTTTTATTTTGACCAAAGAACGTGACATTCTTAGCACATTCTGTGACCACTATAAAAAAGACTACTATTTTCTTACGCGTTACGTCTGTCGGCATTTGTGCAGATGAGTGGGGTAAATGATGTGTACGCCTTTACTTATAGAAGTCCCCGCAATAAATATAATAAGTATATATATATATATATATAAGTGAATCAATTAAATGAAATAAATTAATGACTTAAGTGAAATAAACATTGTATAAATAAGTAAATACATAATTTGAAATCCGCGAATACTGCATTTACCACTCTCCTCCCTGTCGTCATAACTGGTATCCTGCAGTAACGGCGAGAAAGTGACTTGTTAACAACTGTCACCGCTTGCTACACCCGCTTTCCTAAATTGAACTCATGCATCGACATCGCCTATAACGGCAACGTGCCCCCAACCTGTACCAACCGAACACATTTGATCATAAAAAAATGAATACTGTAGCTAGTCTAAGCGCTCATCTAAATACGGTTAATCTCCACGGCCCCAGACCTATGTCGCTTACCAACCACTCACCCCCTGACGATTTATCCATTGGAAGCAAAAATCCCGACGCCTGATTGCCGCCTCCCACAAATAAAATCATATATTGGGGGGGGGGGGTGGAGAATAAAAAAAATCTTGGGACGCATCGATCCAGACTAAAAAAAACCGGGAATGAAATTAACCTCACTATCATGCTTGCTTAAAAAAATAATCATGAAAATAACTGCCTCTTTTAATGCCTTAATTTTGATATCAGACAAACAATGCAATCTCCTGATCTTCTTCCTCACGACACATATTTTACCCTCTTTAGAATATTTCATATACCTTGAATTTACGCAAAAATCTAATGATATTTCGAAGGTCTTGCAATTTCACTCTTTGAACTTGACACCGTCTCACACAGTACAGTCCTAAAGACTGATTCATGTTATAATCTATATATCGTGGTGCTCATGTATACGCTCGTATACAGGTATACCGAAATTAAACTCTGTATCTGACGGCTGAGTGAATTTTCTGTACAAATTAGCATATGCAATACGATTCAAAGTTTTTTGTATCCATATATGGCTCGGAAATATTTATCACGGTGCGTTTTTTCAGTGGAAAATACCACGTTGGTCTTGAGTTTGTGATCATGAATACTATTCAAAGTTAAATGGTTTTACTTCTGTGTTAGAATATGTTCTTAAAACATTATTTGTACTGATATATGAAGAGGAATCATTGTTTGATTGCTAAGTATTCCTTGCCAAGCAAAACTTTGATAAAGACAACCGAAAAGGTTTGTTTCAATTGGAGTGGATGTTTGACTTTGATACCAATACTGGTACGACATGTACGGAGTCTTTTACTTCTGCAGTGGACTATAATAACTGGAGACACGTAGAACTTTAGCACTGAAAGTAAGTGACATGATAATTTCACATTATTTTCTTCGTAAATGGTTCCACGTTTGCTAGATCGTGGTATATTGTCACTGTGTATTTACATATTGTTTCCATTTTTTACTTTGCTAAGTTTTTGTCGTGGGAAGGTGAGAGACTCTAGAAAATGTCGTTGTTTGACTTTTGAAAGCACCCGGCGTGCGTGAAAGGCAATTAATGTTTTGTTTCCCATATTGCTAGAAACTAAGTTTTTTGATTGATAAACTGAGTTTATCAAAACAAAATAACGTCATCTCCAAAGAAAATGGTTGTTATATACTTTTTTCCTGAGAAGTGAGAGTGTTCATAGACTGTGTTTATCAAACGATAAACTTAGGTTACATAAATTTAGAAATGATTTTGTTCTTTGGCGCCATCAAATACATTTATGGTCACTTGAAGAGAACCTTCTATTTTCTCTTTTACATATAAAACGTGTCCAAGTTATTACCGAAAAAGGTGGAAAACTTTAATTTCTCCAACCCCGAACTGCCCAGTGCGTTGCCAGGTAAAAGCCAAGTGGCCCATTTCGTCATAAAATGATCGTTTAGTAAGCTTTACCCAATCATATTTCCTCTGAAAAGTTAACGCATCCCTGGGGGACGAAAAAGGAAATTTAATAAAACATAAAAATCATTTTACAATGCGAATACGAAACACATAAAAAAAAAAAAAAAAAGTTCAGGGAAAAAAAAAGCGAACTTTGAAATCTCTTTCATCCCAAAATGAAATTGTTAACTCATTTCATTTTGGGATGAGATGGTTTACCAGTTTTTAATCACATGACCAAGACCGAAGAATATTTTTAGGAAAAATGAATTGAGACAATATTTTGGAAATGAACATCGAACTCTTAACAAGGGTTGAGTTCTTAAAGTGTCATTGTAGTTCTGACAGTTTATGATTCTAGTTCTTGAAATTTGGGTATTGTACAGTGCGTCCCAGTATGCCCAGAAAAAAATGAAGCAGATATTCTCATGCATATTTTCTTTAAAGGAAAATGAATGATGTTATTTCATTTACATCAATACAATGCAATTATTATTCTATATGTTGATACCTAATATGGGACAAACACTTCACACATTAATAGCGAGACAAGTTTGACATTTTGATGTCAAAACCAAGTTGCGCAGAAAAAGCATAACAACATTGTCTCCTGATACGACAACCATGCTCATTCGACGATTGGATCATTAGCATTTCTTTTGCATACTTTGTTATGATTCTCTCACTGATCTCTGAAATGTGAGTAGATTCAGATTCACATGTGAGTTTCTGCGCAAATCGTTTCTGACATGCCTTAATATATATTGTCAGTAATCCGCCGTATGCGAACGACTTGCTAAGAGGTTGGCGTCATTGTAAAGAAGAGATTCTGCTCTTACCATAAATCTCAAATATATTAATTTAATAGTTAGCACATATTTGATAATTATGAAATCTGTCTCTGAAAACGGGTTTCATTTTTTGTGTGACACACTGTATAAAGGGGCATTTTGGCCACAGATGGACACAGAGGCAAAAAAATAAATTTGATATTCATGTCAAATGCTTTATGTTTTTTGATACTTTTTTTTTCGGCTCTGGCAGCCATTTTTTAAATTTCAAAATGGCCGTTAAAGTATGGATACAATTTACTTTTGATAATGGTATATTGATAAATATTTTGTTTTGACAGATTTTTAAAGAACAGGTTTGATCATGATATTTTCCCCTGTGATTTAGTTTGCTATTATAACACTTTATAAAATCTCATAGAAAGAAACACAAGTAAAGAAACACACTTAAAAAAAAAACTCTAACCAATAACTATAACATTCACATCATTCATCCTACTTAGTATATCTTGCGGATCTTCTGTTCTTCTGGATCCCCCCGCCTTTATTTTGCTTCTTTTCCCGTCTCCTTACTTTCGCTATTCCTGTGCCTTTTTTTCTTCTTTCTTTCTTTTACTCGTTTTTGTCCTCTGTTTTGTTGTTGTTGTTGTCTTTTTTTTTCTTAAATTTGTCCGTTCTTGTAATATTTCGTCTGTCTTGTTTTGGTAAAAATTTTTGTCATGTCTTGATCTTGTACCGTTCTGTCACGTCCTGTTTTCGTAACGTTTTGTCTTGTGTGTCCTTTTCATTTTTTCTTCATATCTTGTGATATAATCCAGCCTTGTTTATCTTTTACTTGGGAGAATATGTAAAAAAAATACATTTAACAAGGATTTACATATATTTTTTACAAGAAAGATATGATGACTTGTATATTATATTTATTTTGAACTTCAACAAGAACGATATGATTTGTATATTATATATATATATATATATATATATATAGTTTATTTTTTAAATTAAGTCTTATTTATTGAAGGAAACCTTCAATAACAAGCTTTGCTTTCCAGAAGGTTCCTATTTCATTTCAAAATGTTATATTATATTTTGCTTTACTTTGTAACTTTGTTGAAATTTTGGAATGAATAAATTCGTTATCAAACAATCAAAGTAATTCATTTATCTGATACAAAAAATATTGATGAAGTACATGTATGTGATATGGTATGTAACGTGAGTTACCAAAAACATGAACTTTTTTTCTCATTTCCCGGAAAGGAGGATATATCATATGAAACCTGGTATATTTCCTCCTTAGGTTACACCCCTCCCTTCTGCACCAAAATCAAAGATAATCAATTAACAATCAAGCCATAGGGTACAATTAAATATGTGTAACGTCAGTTACCATGTGGAAAATGTAATGTCAGTTACCGAGATGTAATGTCAATTACCATGATAAAACGTTGGTTACCAATAGTGAAATGCAAATGTGGTCAATTTTATGGCGAAGAAATATTGTATACTTGTTATTTAAGTCTAAATCACACCAGAAGGAGCTTGCTGTTGACCTTTAAAAGGTATAGATCACAAGGAATACTATATAAAATTATGAAGGAAGTTGCATTCCCATCGTGCAAAAAAAAAAAATACTGTGAAATTGTTTTGTATATAGGTACATGTACTTACCAAGTACCTAATTGTTTGTATCAGAGGAAAATACATATATTTCTTTCGGTTGTCGGGGGGAGGGGGTACTTTTTCCCAACCAATTACCTAAGACTGCAACATTTCATTAGCTTAACATTGCGATGAATGGGGGTTTCCAGGGCCCTTTTTTTAGTTTCTTGGATCTTTTTAGCATTGCCGGGCTCAAAGTAAATTCCTGGTTTTTTATACCTGTTAGTAGTGCGCATGTAGATGTGTGATACGATTTTTGTTTTTGGTTTACAAGTATAGACATGAAAAGAGAAATTTGACAGTTCTGATTAATGTTGCATGAATCTACTAAAACGGTGTCTTTTTTCTAATTTACAAATAGTTCAGCTTCAGTTTAGAAGCTGGGATGTATATTTGTTGACAGCTTAAAAGAGATATTAGCAAAGAGAATGATTAAACGAATTATGAAGAAAATTGATAGCCGACAGATATGAACAAGCATTGCTTACACTGACCAGAATATAAATCAATAAAACTGTATGGCTGCATGAGATTCTGGGAAGGGGTAGCCGAGGGGAGGAGACCCTTATTCATTTTGCCTTTTTTGAGGGGAGGGGGAGGTTGGAGAAGGAAAGGTTTAAAAAGTAAAAAAAAATGATGAATATATGTAAATGGGTGTATAGTCAGAAAAATTCATATGTACAGTCAATGCAATATTAAATTACTATAGAAATACATGTAGCTGCTATGACCCCCATCTCTGAGTATAAGTAAAACATACATTTCTTATCTTTTGATAATTTAAAATGTGAAGTATTATTAAACTTTTGTGATTTTAAAAAGCTTTACATATATGTACCAAGAAAATCATGCCTTTGAAAATCATATAGCACTGGTCAATGTTAATGTGTAATGTCACTTACCGACAAGTAATAATAAAATCAAAGAAAACGAATTAAGAAAAAGAAAAAGTTTTTTATTGAAATGTTCCTAGAAACTCAGGTATACTTCCACATCAAGCACACTTTCATGTAAAGTCTTGCACAGAAGATACAATGCAATGATTCATTTGAGTTCCATGTGTTATCTCTATGGCAAATTAAGTGTAACGTCAGTTACCAGCATGGTAGTGGAAAAATTATCATAGCCCCCAAAAGACATAAACAAATTATTGAATATTTTGACACATCTTAACCTAGTAACGAAGGTATATTTACATATTCAAATTATTACTATATCTACTCAGGGACATGAGATATTTCAATTTTACTGAACACCCTGAAATTGCATTTCCTTTTTATGTAATGTTACCGAAACAATTTTGCTTGCTGATGCATTACAAATGTGGTAACATTGAAAAAACTTAGTATCAGAGTATACAGCAAATTTCAATTTATTAACTCTATCAAAAGCAAACTCGCATCATTTGGTATTTTAGAGATACACACAATGAATGGTGTGTAAAATTGTGCCGTGTACCGTCAGTTACCGTGAAAATGCCCAGAGACGTTATCACTGATCGTCTTGCACGAGTTTGATGTCTCAAGATCAAGGTCATGTATGGGCAATGAACTTGGTAATTCACTATGATTTGAATGGTGTTTTTGTGAATAATTATTTCAAGTTTAAGTTCAAGTTTATTTCATTTCTCAATGCAATGATACAACATAGAAATTAATTACACAGATATATAACGATAACCATATAAGTGATTAATTGTATCAAAATCCTTGGGAAAGTCTACGAATATGTAAATGTTGATCAATCGCATGTGATAATGTATCAGTGCATTTCAATAATGCTTGAGTAGTATTGCGATTAGATTGTAAACCAAATTGTGATTCACAAAATAATGCTGTGCTTAATAAAGAAGTCTGTCACTCTTCTAAATACAATTCTTTCATAAACTTTTGATAAATAAAGTAATAGTGATATTGGTCTGTAATTGTTTGTTTTAGTAGTGTCACAATTTTTATATATTTGGGTTACTTTTGCAATTTTAATGTAATAAAGTACCGTGCCAGTGGTTAGTGATAAGATAAAAATATGGGCTAGAGGATGCGCAATTGATAGAATAACAGATTTGAAGAGAAAATTGGGGATCTCATGGTGACCTGAACTTCCCCCCCCCCATTTTTCCGATTTGTCTTCGGTATTTTAATAGTCAGCACTCAAGCTATGTTAAATCGTGAAATGCTGGCGTAGGAGGGTCAATATACGACCAAAAATACCCTTACCCGGAAAAATTAAACAAAAGGTTTTCAACGGGTCTTAGAACTATTTGACCTCAGGAATAATATACTAAAATCTTCCAAAATCTGCAACCGGGAAGTGATATTTTTTTAAGATGGCGTCCAAGATGGCCGCCATTCCCTGAAAATTGATACAACTCATTCATCATACACCATAGAATCCTATTTCAGTTCGCATGCCATGGTACAGGGGGTTAAACAAATTTGTTGATAAAAAATAGAGTGAATATAATCACTACACGATAAATGGAAAATCCAAGATGGTGCCCAAAATGGCTGCCGTAGGCTAAAAATCCATAATTTATCTTTCAATTAAAGTACATCGGGGCAAGTAACAAGGACAACCAGTGGTCTGGGGGTACAAAAATCACAGATAGCATCAAAAAATTGAGTTTATGATGGATGTTGATACTCAAAATTGACATAGTTCATTTCATATCCGCCTGGGAGATACGATTTTGGTGTCTAGTCCATAAATTTTAATGGTCAAAATACATTTGTACAAATAACAAGGATTGAAAGTCAGTGGTCCAGTATGTTCAAACTCCAAGACGGCTCAATATCGAGGAATATGATATTTGTGTCTTATCTATACCATGGTTAAATTGGACAAATTATACATTGGGATAGATTGTAAAGACAGCTGGTGGTCAAGTATCAATAAAAGTCCACGTTGGCTTCAAACAATCGAGTAAAAAAAAATAGCCACTGTTATTTACAAATGGACATAGTTCATGTAATATCCGTCTAGGGCATATGGTTTCGATGTCTCAACCATGGTTTTAAAAGTAAAAAAATTGGTTACTACAACTTAGTGTCGTCAGCCATTCTAGACGGTTTGTATATTTTAAACTGTTTTCACAAAATATTGCATAACTAAATGCTGAATAAATGCGTTATTCATGTTATATTCATGTTATGTTTATAATAAGATTTTTTAAAATTTTCAGCATTTTGTTCGGCGAATCTTACTCTAATTATTAAGATTGAACTATTTCATTCAGGAGTACCTATTTAATAACACTTCGAGTGTTCTGTAATTTCAAATTTTGAAGCTGGAAAAATACAGTCCAGTGTATATTACCATAAGCATAGTGGTAGAATGTATACGCTTAATGCAGGCCGATTCAAGTTTGCCTTTCAACTCGACGGTTGAGTGAATCTTCTACACAAATATGACCCCGGCCTTTTAACAGAGTGCGTTTTTGTCAGCGTGGAATGGTGTATTGAATTGTCTGTGTTTAATTGCCATGCATGTTATTATTTACAGCTAAATTGTTACTTCTGTTGAATTATTTTGACAACATTAGAGATGCAATACAGCCAAATGTAATTGCAACTTGCAATTTGTTGAACACAATTTTCATAAAGGCATTTGGAAACTTACCTTGTTTTATTGATGCTTGAATTTGGTATATTTAAATAATATTGGCTGGTTTTGAGGGAGACGCCCAATTTTCAAGTATGCCCTACAGACACACCTAAACTGCAAGATAACGCGTTGCTAACGACGTGCGTCGTCGGCTACAAAATAAATCAAAACAGATATTACAGATATTATAGAGCTGATTTAGTGCATTCTCGCTTCCCGCTTTCAAGAGGAGATTGAACGTTTATTATTCGTTGTAAAGCATAAATGCGGGGATGATGTCCAGGATTATGATTTGCACAGACCCCAATCCAAATTATCTCCAAAATATTTTATTGTTTAGTTAAGTATGTACCATTTCGCAATCTTAGATCAGCTCAGAAGGATTTTTTTAATTGTTCTAGTGTCCAGACCAAGTTCTATGGAGAAGGGCATATGCTGCCTCTTCACTTTAGAAATTCACCCCATCATAATTATGTAGACCCAATATCAAATCTGTAATATTTATAAATATTTTTAAACGAGTTAATGCCACGATTGTCAGCACACTATTCTTCTTTTCTTTGCCTTTGCTCTTTTTTTTTCAAAAAGCGCATGGTGAAGCGTTTGGCAGTGGTATGCGCTATGTGAGAGGGTTGGTATTATTATTATTTTAAAGAAAATGAATGTTTTAAATGTTTTTCAAATTGATCACCTACAAGTTGCCATATTGATGTATTCTTATTTCAAAGGTATACTGCCTATGAGTTTTAATGATCATTTTACTAAGAAAAGTGCAATACATTCATATAGTACTAGGGCACAGGGGAATTTACGTTTACCTTTCTTAAAACTTAATTTCTCAAAAACTACCATTGCTTTCATTGGTTCTAAATGCTGGAATAATATTCCAGATGAACCTCAATTTCGTCCGACTTTGTTAACATTTAAACGTAAATACAAGGCTTATATACTGCGTGTAGATTTTTAATATACCTAGTATGTTTTTTTCTTCTTCGCAATCTTATCTTTCATATCAATTCTCTATTCTCATCTTTTGCCCATCATTCTCCCCTTTCTTTCCAATCCCCATTCTGCTTGTCTGCCTTGCACACCCTGTATCATAATATAAATGTATTTTTTCTACTCTTATTTTGGGATTGCCCTCGATAGGCGTCTTTGGCTTTTTGGCAATTCCTCCGTATTCAGAATACATATGTTCTGCTTCTTTGGTTGTATTTTGTATTTTTGTAGCTTTTGGTACTGATATTTTTGTTGTATTTTGTCAGTTTTAATCAATCTTTGTTTTATTTTTTATTATGTTTTTTATATTGTACGATTTGAATTTGAATATGGAAATAAATGAATTGAATTGAATTATCTATACGATGCAATTTTGCGACAAATTCGAAGAATTTGAAGATTTTGGAGGCTCAACGAACCAGACCATAACCTGATCATAATATCCAATTATACTAATACAAGCTTGTATTGAAAAAAAGGTTTAGTTTACAGCAATCTAGCTTATGTTATATTTCTTTTATTTTATTTTTTTATGAGAAGACATGACACATCAGGCCGTGATCGATCCTCTCCCATCATTTCCGATAGTCTACACGTTTTATGTATTTGTCAAAGGGGCCATCCAGGCTGGAAATATTGAATTGAAGCGATGAAATAAAATCAAACATGCAAAGCACTGAAAATGTCATCAAATTCATAAAAGGGATATCGACATTACGACATACACTCGTATAAAAAATGCATTATTTTAGTAAACAGTTCTCGCAATGAAATTGTTATAGATGCGATGATGATGATTCATTCAAATTAGGTCCATCAGAAATGAATATATATCTAATGTGTAAGGTTATAATTGCTACAACCTAATTTTATACTAGAGAGAGACACCGTACACATAAATGTTTGCAAATATTGACAAATAATGAAAAGAATAGTGGGGACATGCGTCATGAGTCTACCTAATGAATATTCAAGACGGTCTGCATATTATGTATTCCCAAATCCTACTTAAATTGAGCTGAATAAATTCGTTATTTGTTAACATATTATAACGATATTTTCAGGATTCTGCTCGATGAAACATACTTTATTTTCTAAGATTATAAAAAAATTAAAATTTTTTTTTTGCCCGGAGTATCCATTTAATAATAACACTTCGAGTGTTTTGTAATTTCAAATGTAGAACCTGGTAGATGACTACCCCTTATGGCGAACAAATATCTAACACTGTAGTGTATATTACCCAAAGCAACGTGGTAAAATGTATTTTTGTTGTATAATCCAGGCTTTTTCAAGCTTGACTGTGAAGCCGACGGTTAAGCGAATCTTCTATAGAAATTGTCATTTCCCTTGCTATAAAAAAACCTGTTTGCACTAATATGATCCCGGTATTTTACCAGGGCGTGTTTTTGTAAGTGAGGAATGCCATATTTGTCTTGATTTAGTTATCAAGCATAAATAATATCTGCAGCTAAATGGCTACTTATCTGTTGAATTATGTTAATAAGATACTTATAATATTAGATTAATGCAAGTGCTATTGTAACTCGATTTACATTTGTTACCTACCAAGGAAAACTTTGATAAAGACAACCGAAAATTGTTCCTTGTTTAAGTTGATGCCTGACTTTGCAATATTTATTTAATATTGACTGGATTTGAGGGAGATATCAAATGCTCATGTGTGCCAAAAAGAGAGCCTGGACTAAAATATAAAGCGTTACTAACGACGTGCGTCGTTTGCTACAAAATCATTCTTTGTAGGCTTTGAAACTGATATCACAGACATGACAGAGTGATAAGGTATGCCAAACAGAAGTTGATGTGTAGGTCTGTAACTACCTATTTATGGACAATGAACTAGACCATGTTGAAAATCGACATTGAAATCTTTTTTTGATAAATATGTAATAATATTAATTATAACAATAATGATATAATAATAATAATACTTATAATAATAATGTGACTTATAAAGCGCCAAATCCACTCTGTAGAGTGTTCAAGGCGCACAAAGAGCTAAGAGTTATATACAAAAAAATGTTAAAAAGATTTGTTAAAGTATCGACAGAGATACATTTTTTATGTCTTCAGGAAGGCTATTGGACAAATTTGGACATGCAAAAGCAAATGATCTTCCCCCCAAGTTTTTGAAACTTTTGGATAACAAGGTACATAACAAGCCAGAAGTGGTTGAGCGCAAAGACCTACTTGATCTGAAATAATTGATAAATGAAAGACTGTATTGTGGTGCTGATCCAAGGATATAATGAAAAGAAAGCAACATAATGTTTAAGATAATCCTATTTTTGATAGGGAGCCAGTGCGGCGAATTCAAGACGGGAGTGATGTTAGAGCGTTTATTTGACAATGTGTCGGTGTGCAGCAGCTGCATTCCGAAGCTTCTGAAGCTTATATAACTGAGCCTGCGGTAAATTGAACAAAAGGACATTTCAGAAATCAAAGCGGGAGACAATCAAGGCATGTACTATCTTTTCGGTTGCAGACTCAGATAAATATTTCCCGATAAAACCTAGGTTACGAAGATGGTACCGAACTGATTTATAGATATTTGAGATTTGGGAAGACATTGTCAAATGTGAAATAAAATTTACTCCAAGATTATGGCAAGTCTGAGACAAATGAATCGTGTGGCCAGAAAATAAGAAGGAATCGACATCAATTTTGTTCAGCTGCACTTTAGAGCCAAACATAAGATATTCACACTTATCTAAGTTTAGTTTCAAAGAATGATGTGCATGTTCTTGCATCGTGTCATAATACTGGCCTCAAAGTCACTAAACTTGTTGTTTAGTGAGCGTGCATTGAACAACATAACAGATGGTAGATAAGTTTTATGATGCACAGTAGAAGTATCAATCAACACTGACCTGTCAATGTTCGAAGAACTATTACTAGAATTTCTCGGAAATTTGTTGGTAATGACAGGGATCCGATGTTGTCGCTTCTCAAATGCACGATGACCTCTCTTAGTTGGAGGCACTTTACATATACCAAAGTCCTGTAATGTATGGTAAACATTTAAAGGCACTCTTGTAGCAGTACATTTAGTTCCAATAGAGAGGAGTTCCTCCCTGGAGTATGAATGCACAGGCATTGTTAGGTGTAAGGTCCAGAGAATAGTAACAATGGTAAGTTGAGCCAGCCTGGACATTGGCATTGTAATTGTCAATAGATTCACTCAAGTAAGATGAACACAAAGGCTATGTGGAGAGCACTGTAGCACTATAGAGTAATGGCGTCTGAAAATCTACCATGAACTGCACATTTCGAAATCAAATGATACTCTATCGCAACTTCACTGAAATAACTAAATATTGTCTAGCATTGTCCTGAGATGATATATGGTATACTGCTAACAAAATGAAGAAATTATTCAAAGGTGGATGGCAAGAATCTTGTTTCAATGTAGAGCTCAAAATGGTGCAACGTTATAGGCGCGACCATCACACTACCATGGCGAAGTTGAAACAACAACAAAGACATCCGCCCACACAACCCTGCGGTACACCATGGGTCAGAGGTGAAATAGCTGATTGGCAGCCATTTATACATATAATATGTGAATGGGAAGAAATGTAGGATTCAAACCACTTAAATGCTTCACCTCTGACACCAAAGTATTCGACATGATAGTATGGTTTACTGTGTCGAAGGTGGAGGATACATCGAGTACGAGTGAAGCAGTCACATGCCCTCTATCCATCTCTCGGAGAATATGATTTGAGGTGCTCACAAGAAGGGTTTCCACATTGTGGTGGGGTCTGTAGGCAGATTGAAATGGGTCAAACAGATTATTGTCGTGAAAGTATTCAGCAAGACGAGAGAAAGCAACTATTTCAAGGACTTTGAAGATGAAGGGTAAGTTAGAAACCGGCCGGTTGAAACATTTAAACGAGGATGAAACATTTGGAAGAAGATGGCTTGTGTGAAAACAGAAAATCAAAGAAACAGATCACCGAAAGTTAAAGAAAAATCTGACAAATAATGAGAAAGTCAAGAGCATTTGAATATTGTGATTACAAATGCTATGGAGATCCTCACATTGGCAATGCGACAAAGATGTGTGATGTCACTTGTGAACAACTCTCCCCATTACTTCAGTATATATTTCACTTAAACTGCCTCTTTTCTCACATCTATCAGTAGATTATGTGTTCTTTCTATAAGAAGGCATTTAATACAGATTTTCAAAGAATACACCATGGATAAAGAGTTTGTATCTATAAGAAAAAAAACAAAAAGAGACATTTTGGGGGTATTTTATAGTCCATCAAAGTGAAAGTTGTTCACATGTGACATCACACATCCTTGTCGCATTGCCAATGGGAGGGTCCCTATACCATTAGTATTGCAATATTCAAATGCTATAACTTTCTCATTATTTGTCTGATTTTTTTCAAACGTTCTTTGTTCTTATTCTTTGATTTTTCTGTTTCGACACAAATCTTCTTCCATGGGTTTCATTCCCCTTTCAGTTAGCAGGTTAAGAGAGAATAAGGACGAACATGGATGAACAATCCTTTAGTAACTTTGCAGGTATAGGATCTAATTGACATCACTTGGGAGGAGATTTGTGAAATCAAGACATAATCTCATCAGGAGAGGTAGTGCGTAAGATGTCCAATGTAGAAGAGGTGGAAGACTGTAGAGGTGAGAGGTCAGGAGTTAGACTGTTGCAAATCCCTTGATCTTTCGTTTTAAAGAAATGTGAGAATTTACAGGCAAATTCGTACCTGTCTGTATCGTTTGGTAGAGGGGAAGATTGTCGACGATTGAGGTGTCTGTTAGCCAAAGAGAAGAGTTGTTTTGAGTCACCTTGGCACTCCTTACCAACCTACGAAGTAAGATCGCTTCGATCTCTTGACAAGAGAGTTAACAAGGTCGCGCTGAATTTGCAAATGATCCCTGTCAATCAGTAGTACATTTTCCTCCACTTCGTCTCCATTCTTCGTCGAATATGCTTCTGTAAAGTGATGTCAGAGCTGTACCAAGGACAGTCCAATGGCGCTTTACCTTTCTAGTCCTTGATCATGGAGCGTGGATGTTGAGAAGCTTCTCAAGCTCAGTATTGTAGCGAAGAGCAGCAGTATCGACGTTGTCTGTAGAAAAAGTATAATGCTGTTATCAGCCACACTCTGGGCAAAAGTTACTCAGATGTTTCGGGAGATAATTGTTGAATTACAAAATTCAAAAACAATTATCTGATTGGCAAAACAGTGAAAAAAAGTTACATCAACAAATTACTAAATTCCAGGCCGGAAATGAGGATTTGAAGCGATAACATATAATAAAACATTCAAAACTCTGTAAATTTCAACTAATTCTAACTAATGATTTATTGTAATAACATAAGAACAGGTAAAGTGGGAGCAGGTGTCATCAGCTAGCCTAAGGCAGTGTGCATACTGTTTTCAAACAACATTGACCAACTTGAAACTGAATAACTTCGGTTATTTGATATCAAATTTTGATAACATTTTCAACATTTAGCTTGATGAATTTTACTATGTTTATCAAGATATAATTGTTTTCAGCCCTGAGTGCCCATTTGCACTGACAGTGTTTTGTAATAAATCTGGTAAGTGGCTACTCGCTAGGGCGAACAGCTCTCTCACACTGTAAGGTATATAACTAAAATCAAACAGGTAATTATGTACGCCTAAATCCGACCGATTCCAGTTTGACTTTGAATCTGACGGTTGAGCGAATTTTCTATGCAAATTAGCATATCCCATAATATTAAAACTCATTTTTCACGAGCATGAACCCGGAAAAAGTGGAAAAAATTTTAAGGCGCGTTTATGTCAGCAGGGAATACAATATTTCTTTCTGGATTTGATTGATCATATTTGACAGTTTTTTCTAAATTCTGTCGGAAATAGTGTTTATAAGAAAACCTTGAAGCATACAAGTCACTGGAATTGCCATTTGATTGTGACGTGTTCCGTATACCGTAGAAATAATTTATAAGGACAGCCGAAAAGTTTGCTTTTGAGGAGGAGACTGTGGTATATTGGTATATACGGCGCCTTTCACGTTTGATGTTGACTGTGGTAAATGGATACAAGCACAACTTCCTGAAAGTAAGTGACATATAATGCAAGCTATCTTCTTCACAAATGGTTCCACATTGGCTAGTTCGTAAGAGAATAATGTTATGATTATCATTGCATATTTATTTCCATATCAGATTTTTTTAACCTTGCTAACTGTGTGTGAGGGGGAAGAATGGTCTAGAAAATATTTTACCTTTAAACCCACGCTTGTGTATGGCGAGGAACCTTGCTAACTATGTGTGAGGGGGAAGAATGGTCTAGAAAATATTTTACCTTAAAAACCACGCGTGTGTATGGCGAGATGATGCAATTCTTTTTCGATAAACTAAGTTTTTGTCCAAAATATAGATGTAGATCAGAAGTATCCACAAGTTCCATGCGGAGAGTTAATACAACTCCTTGTATATTCCTCTAAAATACGTCTGCAATAAGATCCAAATCATATTACATGTATGACATGTTTACTGGCCCTGTAATACAGGGGGATATTCCAAGGGGGATCCACACTTTACAAGCTTTGCTTTTCAGTGGACCCCCCTCATTTCCGTTTCTGTTAAATATTATACTGCCTTTTTTTACGAAGTAAGAATACTCGTTTGTAAAATTGTATTTGATTTGTATTACTTTATATTTCTTTGTATTATGTTTTGAATGGAAATGAAATATTGAATTAAAATGAAATTGAATACATTGACCAACATGATAACGTTTTGGGAATAATCTCATAGCGCCACAGTCTATAGTTGATTGCGTAATAACTCTCAATTTTTAGTTGTTGCTCAATCAAGGAAAAGAGTCAATTATTCATCGGTTTTAGATTAATACCGCTCACCCTAAATGAGATGAATGTCCATCATGAAATTGCCATGTCCTTCAAAGTTTGTGGATGCTAAGAAGACACGATGGGGGTTCAAAACACCAAGTTCTGGGTAATGTGCCATCGATGGAGGTGTAGGGAAAGAACTTTGAAACTACAAGTGTAAAGAAGACTTTTCAAAGAAAAGTGCCGTCTTCTTGTTTTCAAAAATGTAATTAGAAAATAAACCAGCCATCTTGGCTAGAACTAGCCTCTTGTCGAGGCACTGGCGGCTGCTTCCCGAGCGAAGCGAGGGATTTCCTAATCCGCGAAGCGAATTAGGCCTGGCACGAGCCAGGGCCTCTTGACATCTGAGCTGAATTATATATTCATGAGGAACGTCTACCTAATGAATATACATGAGTTGTGATATCACCGGTCACCTAGTAAACCAAGGAAATGTTAAAGCTGTTTCGTCCGGGGCTCGGAATAATATAGCATTCCACTATTCTGCAGGGGATTCAATTAATTGCGGGACACTAAAGGGGATATAACCAGCAAAATGTTTCAAGCAGTGGTACTACTCACTAGCGTACCTACGGGGGGGGGGGAGGGGGGGCACTCTGCCCCCCCCTGACGAGCCACAACCCATACAAAAGTCATATAACTGCCCCCCTGACTAGCTTGAAGACCTTTATTGCCCCCCCCCCCTGATGAGCTTGAAGACCTTTTTTTTTTTTTTTTTTTTTGCTTGCTTGTCAATTTTTTTTCTGGTACGAAAACCTTCATTTTTTTTTATTGAAGACCTTTTTTTAAATTTTTTTTTGGCTTGTAATTTTTTTTTCTGGTACGAAAACCTTCATTTTTTTTATTGAAGACCTTTTTTTTTTTTTTTTGCTTGCTTGTCAATTTTTTTCTGGTACGAAAACCTTCATTTTTTTTTATTGAAGACCTTTTTTTAAATTTTTTTTTGGCTTGTCATTTTTTTTTCTGGTACGAAAAACTTAATTTTTTTATTGAAGACCTTTTTTTTTTTTTTGCTTGTCAAATTTTTTGGCGGCTGATTTTGCCCTCCCTGTGAAAAATCCTAGGTACGCCACTAGTACTACTACTACTACTACTACTACTACTACTACTACCAGTACTACTACTGGTACTGGCCGTAAAAGACCCATCACCGCCCCGAAACTTCCCGGGAGATATTGGTCAGCCGCTGGTCAGACTCGAGTCAAGGGGAAACAACTCGACTCCAGCATTCCCTCACTTCAGCGCGGAGAACGATAATCGACACATAGTGGAATCGCATGAAAGATAACATTTTTTCCATATTCTGTGGGTAGATTTAGAAAAACATCTCGTCGTTTCACAGTCAGTCCGCAAGCCCTGAAAAAGTAGCTTCTTTTATCCAAGTGATATTCATGACAAGAGGGTTTTTGCATAGTTAATGAGCTTGGTGCGAACCAAAACACCTCTTTTTATTCGGCCATTGCTGCTCTAAATATTGACCAAATTTCATGTTTTTGGTATCTTTGTAAAGAAGAAGAATCATTCTTTTAGGTCATGTGTTTGGATTTTTAAAAGAATGTTGTAATATAGGAAAAACTTTTGATCTAAAACATGAAACAAAATATTTTTTTTCATGCAACAAAAGTTGTTGTTTTCACACTTAATTTCTGTTTAGGCACAAATGATTTTTTAATCATGATAAAGCTGAAGATCTAAGCTTTAATATGATATAATTTTTATAAGAAGATGTATTTTAGATGGGTCAGCAGCCAGCTTTTCATAGGCCAAGTACATTTTGCAGCTCAAAAACAAGAATACTGCGCTCTGATTGGTCATAGACCACACACCCACGCAAATTCCAATGTTCCCCACGCTGGGCCTCTGCAAGGTCACACTCACCATGTGGTAATCTCTTCAAATTAGCCGCGCCTGATTGTTTTGAAAACAGTATTCAGCCAATCAGAACTCTGGATTTTATGTTACTCAGAAATTTCAGAAATCTCGTCTTGCATCTTGATGGATATATTGGCTGCTGACCCATCTAAAAGATTCCACATATCAAGAGTGACATTGTAAGAAAGTATAGAGTTTGAGCTTTCTGATGATATAAATAATGTTGGTGCCTAAAACACAAAATGTTGCACAATTTGCAAGTGAAAACAGAGGAAGAAAATTCTGTTTGATGCATCTTTTCAGGTAAAAAATTCACTTATTTATCAAAATATTTCATTCAAAAGAAATGACCAATATAAAAGGGTAACATTTACTCTTGCCCATGGTACAAAAATAATCAATATTACTCAAGGAGAAAGTGGTTAAATTCTTTGAGAAAGAAAGTCTCACAATTCACGAGATTTTGCAGGGACATGAATTCAGCCACGAGAGGACTTGGATAAATCTTGCTCATTTGCTCATTAACACAGGGGCTTGCGGACTGACTGTTCAGTGCAGATTTAACTTTATCGACTTGCAAATACTTAAATCTGTCAATGTTCAGCATTTTAGAGGCATATTCAATGCTCTTTGATATTTCGTCGTCACTCTTCGCCAAGAATCTACGGGTCGCCATTCAAGATGAGCTCATGAATATTCAATATGACGCCATAGCAGCCCGCGCTCTCATTGGATGATTTTCACCGACCAGTTTTGGGTCGGTGCATTGGTAAAAGCAATAAAATAACAAAAGAAAGTCAGTGAAATTCGGCCCAGATGTCAAGAGGCCCTGTCTCGCGGGGCTCTGCTTCGCTCTCTCCCTTGCTTCGCCATGTTCGGAAAGCAGCCGACAGGGCCTCGACATTAGGCTAGGCTAGAACAGGCACCTCTGCACACCAAGATAGAATCGTAGGGTGTTTCCTCTTACCACTGTCCTAGTACAGCGGCAACTGCTATCTATCTACACACATACAAAACATCTTAAAGGAGAATGAAACCCTTGAAACCAGCTGAATCCATATCAAAGAGAAAAATCAAAGAAACATATTGTTGAAAGTTTGAGGAAGATTGAATAAATAATAAGAAAGTTATGAGCATTTGAATATTGAGATCACTAATGCCATGTAGATCCTCCCATTGGCAATGCGACCAAGATCTGTGATGTCACACACGTACAACTTTCTCATTACTTTAGTACTTATTTCACTTATATTCTCACTTTTATAGAGTCTATCACAAGGTGAGGTGTTCTCTTTATGAGAGGACAAGTACAGAGGTTTCACAACATTATATCATTGATGAATCGTTTGTCATATATGATTACAATGAGCAAAAAGAGATGTTTTGGGGTATATTTTCAGTGTCCAAAAGGGGAGAGTTGTTCATCTGTGACATCATAGATCTTTGTCGCATTGCCAATGGGAGGATCTCCATAGCATTAGTGATCTCGACATTCAAATGCTCATAACTCTTCTATTGCTAGTCCTATTTTACTCAAACTTTTGTTGATCTTATTCTTTGATTTTTCTGCTTTCACAAAAGTTAACTTGCTCCAAGAGTTTCATTCTCCTTTAAGGTTCATTCACAAGTGTCAATGTCATACCACTTACTTTTGATACATACAATCATTATAATGTTCTACTGTATATTACTGGGGATAATACAGCCTCCCCCCCACCCGAAATATTGGGGATGTGCACGTATTCTACGGGATCTACACCTTAGATTATGCATGTGAATATGCATGTATACAGTCTCACTTTCTTTAAAAAAAAATCATGACCAAGATAAAAAGTAACAATTGAATATGAATGAAGAGGGAAGAAAAAACCTTCGGAATTACGAAGTGTAACCGTTTAGTTAAGTATGTACCATCTCGCAATCTTAGATCAGCTCAAAAGGATCTTTTGAATTGCTTGAGTGTTCAGACCAAGTTCTATGGAGAAGGGCATATTGTGCCCCTTCACTTTAGAAATTCACCCCTGGGCCATCATATGTAGACCCAAGATCCAATCCATAATATTTATGAATACTTTTAAATGAGTTAATGCCACGATTGTCAGCACACTATTTTCCTTTCTTTGCCTTTTCTCAAGCGCATGGTGAAGCATTTGGCAGTGATATTCGCTATGTGAGTGTGTTGGTATTATTATTATTATCTATACGATGCAATTTTGCGACAAATTCAAAGAATTTGAAGATTTTGGAAGCTCACAAACCAGACCACAACCTGATCATAATATCCAATTATACTAATACAAGCTTCTTTTGAAAAAAAAGTTTAGTTTACAGCAATCTAGCTTATGTTATATATTTTTTTTAATAAGAAGACATGACACATCAGGGTGATTCCATACGTGTCGTACGGGACATTTAGAGAACATTTGACAGTTTTTTGACAAGAAAAACAAAAAATATTCCAGTAACTAAAGGTGATCATCAAGTACTACCAGAGTCTTACAAAAACCAAGACTTAACATGACTTGAATTCACATCCTGTATAATACAGATTTAAAATAGTAATGTGTCGTACGGACGCAGAAAAAGTGGCTTTTTTCGAAACCTCAAGTTTGTACTCTAAAGTCTGTGAGTTGGACAGATAATTTTCATAGAAACTGAACTCAAATTGATATTCAATTACCCAAGAACAAACACATCTATGAAAGAAATCAAAATAAACATTCATGAAAAAATAAAGCAAATTACAATTTTCGAGAACATTGTGGCGTACGGGACACTCAAAATGTGTCGTACGGGACATCTCTAAATTCAAGCCTAACTTTCTTACTTCATGTCTCTTTGACTTCTTCAATCAATTTATTTTGCTGATGATAATGATATTCCTATCAAACTAAAGACATTCATTATATTAGAAACCACAATTGGCTGAATATTTCTGTTAATATATCATAAACAAAATAATGTGTCGTACGGGACACTTGTGTGTCGTATGGGACACTAGTGTGTTGTACAGGCACTTGCGTGTTGTACTGGGCAGTCAAAATAAAACAATGAACTTTTATCAATCGGAAGGGGAGCATTGCCCCTAAATTCTACCTTTTTAATGAAAATTCTTTTAATAAGTAGTCATTCAGGACAATATGATTAAGTAACCTCAATATATACAATCGGGAGCAATATGTTATCATTTTTTTTTCGTGATGAGAAATGTACAAGGGTTCACAGCATTTTTACGAGCTGAAAAACTTGAGGTTTTGTGTGAAGTTATATTTTAGTGAATTAATTGATGATTTCCAATTCATTATTTAAACAATGAATGAATGAAAATGTTTGTGTAAATTATGGGGCCAAAATGTTATATTTTTTTCATATAAAATGTATATATACATGATATATGTCACAACTGTCACTTGTAATTCCACAAAATATTTTTTTCTAAAGAAATGCGGTTCTACTTTTTCAAACCTTTCTGCATTTCATGAAACCATATGGTTTGTCTTTTTTTCCAGATTTTTTTTTTACAACTTTTTTTTTTACAACTTGAAAAAAGTAAGGAGTTTCAATACTGTATATAAAAAATTTGTGATCATCAAGGGAAGTCCAAATAGTTGATTGATATGTAATTTTGTAATTTTTTACATCATATAATAATTCCACATTAGCATGCAAGAGGAAGTCATCTTCCAGGCTGGGATGAATCAATTATAAAGGTTTTCTTTTCATGCTCAGTGACAAAGAAATTAACCTGCTCTGACCAGTGAAAATCACCAGTTTAGCTGAAGGGATTCACAAAAGAATACACCTACATGAAATCAATTAAAATGGTTAGAATCACCTATTTCATGTTTTATGGAGATAAAAAAGTATTTTTTTAGTTAATTTTATGTAAAATCAATTACTTGAATTAAAATAGGCCTACTATTTATAGTTTCTGAATCCAAATCCTGCAATTAAATGCATTATATATTGCGTGTCGTACAGGAAATGTCCCGTACGACACACACTGTGTCGTACGGGACAACTTTTAATAGGACAATTATTAAAAAATGAAGGGCAGAGACTAGATCCTTAGGGGATAAATCGATCACCCATGGGTCAAAGAAAGAGAAACTGATATTGTGAAATTGCATCATCAAAAATAAAATTGTAGGAAAAACTCTTGCATTTACATGTGTCGTACGGGACATTGCCAAAAATGGGTTCGGAAAAATCATGGCTGTCCCTATTATGGATCATGAAAATGTTGTAAATATTATTTGGAACCATCAATGATACATTATTCCATTGACCAGCAATATTTACAATCTTCTCGTGCTTTACCAATAATCATTTCAGGCAGTATTTGTACTTGACTATTTAATTAGCAAAATTATTGAAAATTGAAAATTCCATTGTTTCCCCCCAAAAACCCATATCCGGTTTGACTTTTGGTTAAAACTCATAATCTTCATAAAATTTAGGTATCATAGTAAAATATTACACTACTTATGACTTATTGAAAGCAATTTGAAATTTATGATATTTTTGAAGTTCTAGTGTGGAATCGCCCATCAGCTCGTGATCGAACCTTTCCCATAATTTCCAATATTGTACACACTGTAAAAACTGTGGCGTTAAAACTGACACCAATTGATGTTAATATAGGACCACACGCTGAGGTGTTGAAATAACACCCTAGAGATTAAACATAACACGAACGAGTGTAAATGTAACAGCCATAGGTGTTGTAATAACACATATAGGTGTAAAACTAACACCACCAATTTAACACCGGTGTAAAATAACTGGTGTGTATAACTATGTACACTATATATAACTATGTACACCGGTTAACACCACAGTTTTTGCTGTGCACCTTTTATGTATGTCAAAGGGGCCATCCAGGCTGGATATATTGAATTGAAGCAATGAAATAAAATCAAAGATGCAAAGCACTGAAAAATGTCATCAAATTCATACAAGGGATATCGACATTATGACATACACTCGTATAAAAAATGCATTATTTCAGTAAACAGTTCTCGCAATGAAATTGTTATAGATCATGCGATGACGATGTATCATTCAAATTAGGTCCACCACAAATGAATAAATATCTAATGTGTAAGGTTATATTTGCTACAACCTGGTTTTCTACAAGAGAGAGACACCGTACACACAAATGTTTGCAAATATTGACAAATAATGAAAAGGATAGTGGGGACATGCGTCATGGGTCTACCTAATGAATATTCAAGACGGTCTGCATATTTTGTTTTCCCCAATTCCTACTCTAAATTGAAGCTGAATAAATTTGTTATTTGTTAACAGATTATGATGACATTTTCAGGATTCTGCTCGGTAAAATCATACTTTATTTTCTAAAATTATGAAGATTTTGTAACATTTTTTTTTAGCCCGGAGTATCCATTTAATAATAACACTTCGAGTGTTTTGTAATTTCAAATGTCGAACCTGGTAAATGACTACCCCTACCCCTTACTTAGAAGTAATGATCGTTTACTCAACCTGTTTTACAATTATTTTATTCATATTTTCTTGACTGCGTAAATGTTTTTCATGGCAAATTTATTTGTTTTTGTTTTTTTTATATATTAAGTTTTACAATTCATCGTGTTAATTAAGTGGTCTAGACTTGATTGATGTAGTTTGTAGATCTCTATAGGTGTTTTTTTTTTGTTTCATAAATGTACATTGTATTCAATTACTGATGTAAATACCCCATTGGAAATAAGCCATCTCGGCTTTCATGGGCAATCCTGGCAAGTACACACTTCTATTCATATTTTCTTATACTTGTTCATAGTTACCTGACAAATAAAATCAATCAATCAAACAAAAAACAAAATATCTCACACAGTAGTGTATATTACCCAAAGCAACGTGGTAAAATGTATTTTTGTTGTATAATACAGACCTTTTCAAGCTTGACTTTGAAGCCGACGGTTGAGCGAAACTTCTATAGAAATTGTCATTTCCCTTGTAATAAAAAACCTGTTTGCACTAATATGACCCCGGTATTTTATCAGAAGGCAGTGCTGCACCATCCCGAGTTTGCTCAATCTCGAGATTTTAGCCTGATCGACCCTCTTCGCGATTAATCTCGAGATTCAAGAAAACCCGTCTCCACCATCGCACGAAGAGCGATTCCTGCTCGAGCGAGGCAACAGGCCCGATATTCCGAGCATGCGCACTTTTGGATCTTGGTGTTTCAACGGCGCGCGCTTTTGAATAACTTCCCGCGATATGCATTCGCCGAATTCGACCGCCGGTGTTATGCAACAATCCTCTCAGCTCAGCCGCGCTCAGCGAGTGAAGACTGAAGTGATGTATTCTTCGTTAAATATGATAGTCCAGGATAGGCCCCATAGAAACTTGACCAAACCTTGTGTTTTATATATACAATATTTTTGATGGTTTCTTGTCAATTCGAGGGTGCTGATTACGAATCTGGATGATGCCACTCGTGTAACCTTGAGCATTTTCCGCAAATTGGCAAAATCCAATATGGCCGCCAAAATATGCAAATTACCCATGCAAATCATAAAATTGTCCGCACATTGGCTATGAAATGCATGAAATTGTGTGGCAGGAGTGAAATACTCTCTGAAAAAATAATTTTTGACAGAATATTTATTTTCCTGATATTCAAAATGGCTGCCATAGGCCATTGTATACTCTATTATGTACAATATGAATAGGGAAAACTAATTTTCACAAAAATTAGCACTAAACCGCAAAAAAATCGCGATGTATGGACGAAGTAATATATGCCAATCATCAGTACAAACGAGATATATCATTTATTATGTCATATATGGGGACATTGCTGTATTTTGGTATCTAAAAGCCGCCACTGGCCCAACGAGTATTATGTACAATGGCAATGGCCTGGGCCCAAAAAATGACAAGAGTGAGCACTAAAATGCATATTATTAAGATAAACAAGTGGAATACTGACTAAAAACATCATTGCCATTAATATACTATTTATGTGATAAATGCTGTATTTTGACATTCAAATTGGCCGCCATAGGCCATGTACAATGCGAATGGAGAAACTAATTTTCACAAGAGTGAGAATCATAAAATGCATATAACTGTGATATACGAGTAAAAAATATTGTCTTAAACATGATTTCTAAGTGAATACATCGAATATTGGTCGTGGAGGTAATAAATGCTGTACTTTGAAATCCAAAATGGCTGCCATAGGTCCTAAAAGTATTGTGTACATTGTTACATGGGACATATAATTTTGACAGAATTTGGCTTTGCTTGGCTCTAAATATTGCATATAATTGTGAATTGTGAAAGGGTGAAATATTGTCTAAAACCATGGTTTCTACCAAGATATATCATATCATGTGTAATTAAGTTGATAAATGCTGCATTTTTAAATTGAAAATGGCCACCATAGGCCCTTATCGTATAATATATAATTTGAGTGGAGACAAATAATGTTCACAAAAAGGGCATATGGTAGCCATTTTGAATGTTGAAATACAGTATTTATCACCTAAATTACATGTTATTCCTCACAATTTTATACTTGCAAAACTTAAATACTATGGTATTACTGGCAATGAATACAACTGGATGGAATCGTATTTAACAGACAGAAGGCAATTTGTAATGATTAACAGTTGTCGCAGTGAATTTTTGAAGATAAAATCAGGTGTCCCAAAAGGATCTATACTGGGTCCATTGATATTTTGTATTTTTATGAATGACATGTGTAATTTGAAATTGCATGTACATTCTAAAATGTCTCTTTATGCTGATGATACCGCCATTTTTAATCACGGTGAATCAATTAAGGAGGTACAAAAGTATTTGCAAGATGATTTTGATTCAATAAGTAAATGGCTAGACTTAAATAATATGCATTTACACCCGCAAAAAACAAAAGCCATGGTATTTGGTCAAAATAAAAAGTTGAGGGGTGCTCATATGTCAGTGAAATTCAGGAACATACAATTAGAAAATGTAAAAAATATTAAATACTTAGGTGTCATGCTCGATCCGGGCTTGACTTGGTGCGAACATAAAATATCGTGTGTAAAATATCTCGGGCAATAGGTTGTGTAAGGCGGATTAAGCACTTACTGTCCTTCGATATCATGAAGAAGCTGTACTTTTCTATGATTTTACCTTACATTGATTACTGTATTACATCTTTGGGAATCAGTGCAAAAAAACATTTAGATAAGATACAAAAACTTCAAAATAAATATGCCAGAATGCTTTTGAAAAAAAGATTATAATACATCACAAATTTCTTTGCTGCAGTCACTGAAGTGGCAATCAGTAGATCAGCGTATAAAATATCAGTATTGTGTTCTTGTATATAAAATAATGAATGATTTAGTTCCAAATTATTTAAAACCTTTAGTATGTAAACGGCCCGTGAAATACAGGACACGGGTTTCTTTACGATGCCCCCTTCAGCTTCCCAAAGCTAGAATTGAACATTAAAAAAAAATATTTCGCATATGTCGGACCCAAATTAATTAATGCACTTCCTTCAAATTTACAAGTTTGTACCTCCTTGTTAGTTTTTAAAAAATTATGCAAAGCCTTTCATACGAATTGATAAAGAGCGAAATGATATTCCATTGATTTACAATGATATGTATGTTTAAATTGTCACTTCCCACTCTATATTTTGGTGTTAATTGTTTCTGATGTTAGATATTTTGTATTTTGTATTTTTGATGTTGTTTGTTGTTGTTGTTGTTGTTGTTGTTCATAGTTATCTTGACATGTATTTTAAACTGCAGGGCGCCTTTGTAAAGCAGTTTTAAGAACTGAACAGGCCTACCCTGCAGTATAAAATAAATAAAACAAAATAAATAAATAAATACATAAATAGGATATGATATATTTGGACATAAATCATGTTTTCAGACAATATTTCACTCATACATCACCATTTGGCCAAGCAAAGCCAAATTCTGTTGAAATAATTTGTTTCCATTCACATTGTGCATAATACCATAAGGGCCTGTAGCGGCCATTTTGACTTTCCAATAACAGTATTTATCACCTAACAGACAGAATAAATGATATATCTTGATAGAAATTATGCCTTCAGACAATATTTTACTCATAGATCACTATTACATGCATTTATGGTGCTCACTCCTGTGAATATTGGATTCCCACTTTGCATTGTACATGATACTGTTAATGTCTATGGCGGCCATTTTGAAAGTCAAAATACAGTATTTAACACAAACTTGAAACCTGAATTATATATTTCGTTAGAAAATATGTTTTTAGACAGTATCCAATTAATTTATCACATATATATGCATTTTAGTGCTCTCTCTTGTGATTTCTTTGCTCCTCTTTCTCATTGTGCATAATACTTTTAGGGCCTTTGGCAGCCATTTTGAATATCAAAATAAAATATTCATCACATACATGGCATATTGATAATATATTTCGTTAACAATTATGTTTTTAGTCAGTATTCCACTCGTTTAATCTTAATGATATGCATTTGAGTGATCACTCTTGTGATTTGTTTGGCCCCCATTGCCATTGTACGCAATACTGTTTGGGCCAGTGGCGGCTATTTTAGATATCAAAATACAGAAATGTTCCCATATATGACGTAATAAATGATTTATCTCGTTGGTAATGATGATTTGCATATATTACTTCGTTCATACATGGCGATTTTTTGCACTTTAGTGCTCATTTTTGTGAAAATTAGTTTTCCCTATTCATATTGTACATAATAGCGTATACAAGGGCCTTTGGCAGCCATTTTGAATATCAGGAAAATAAATATTTTGTCAAAAATTATTTTTTCAGAGAGTATTTAATTCCTGCCACACAATGTCATGCATTTCATAGCCAATGTGGGAACAATTTTATGATTTTCATGGGTAATTTGCATATTTTGGCGGCCATATTGGATTTTGCCAATTTGCGGAAAATGCTCAAGGTTACACGAGTGGCATCATTCAGATTCGTAATCAGCACCCTCGAATTGACAAGAAACCAACAAAAAATATTGTATATATAAATTAACAAGGTTATGCCTCTTCTATCCTGGACTATGATGGTTTTAATGTCATGGCGGAGAAGGAGGCAACGACAGAGAGAGAGAGAAGGAAAGAAATGCTATTTGCTCACATTTTGCGAAGGGGGGTTAACAAACGAACAATCACAATTACTGGAATCTGTACAAAAACGAGCAATGTGTATAATCAACCCACAATTATCGTATACTGAGGCACTCAAAGAATTAAACTTAGAATTGTTATGCGACCGCAGGAGAATCATGTGTGAAAAGCAATTCCTCCTATTGCAAAAGTCAGATCATATCTTAAATAACCTCCTTCCATCAAAGAAAGAGTATAAGTATGATTTTAGGAAAAGAAAACAATTTCCCTTGCCAACGTGTAAAACAAAGAGGTACAAACAGAGTTTTATCCCCTGGTGTCTGTACAACATTCAATAACAAGAATTAGCGCATTAGACAATGGGTTTGTTTATTACCCAGTTGAAAGGATCGAGCAGTCTCTTGATGTTATACATACATTTTTATATTTAAATATTGCGTATTCCCAGATTTGCTATCATGTTAAGTCTGTATACTTGAAAGTGATACAATGTGTAATATCTTCCAGGTTCATTCTTTATGCTCCCTTCCCCTTTTCCTCCTCTTCTCTCTCTCTCTCTCTCCTTCTTTTCTTTCTTTCTTTCCTCCTTCTCCTTTTTGACCCCTTATCCTTTTTCATACTCCCCCTCCTCTTTCTACTTCCTTTTTTCAACTTCCTTTTTTCTCTTCTTCTTTTTCTTCTGCTGCTTCTCCTTCATATTCATCTTCTTTTTCTTCTTCCTTTTCTTCTTTTTCTTCTTTTCCTTTCTTTTTTTCTTTCTCATATTCCTTATTACTTTCTCCCCATCTCTTCCTCCTTCCCATCCGAATTACCTATTAACTATCACAATTTATTCTGAATGATCTGGTTTGACCATTTGTAAAGAAATGCGGTTCAGGTTATTTGCCCCCCCCCCCCTGTTTCATGTGAGTATTTTTTCAAATTTGAATAGATATTCTTGTTTTCATTCCCTGCTTATTCTTCATATTCCGTTTTCCTTTTTATGCTGGTTATTTCCCTGTTTGTTTTGGTATTAATGTACAGTGTATATTGTTACATATTTCTCACCAGTTTTTAAATATTTCTTTCAAATGTAATTGGGTATTTAATTGTACTACTTTGCATTGTCAATAATCCAACTGTCATGGTTGCTATGAATTAATAAATAAATGAATAAATAAATAAGACGACACTGCTGTCAGTGTGGTTATTGACTATGACCATCGTCGATAATGAGCGCCTCCCCCATCGGTCTGGTCTCTCCCAAAATCCATTCACTGGTGGGACACTATAGTTGCTTATTGGGGAATAATATGAGAAGTGAGATTTTATAGATAAAGTCAATGGCGACAATAGTCAAATATGACTAATTGCCACTCAAACCAACATAAGAAGAAGAAGTAGATGAACGCTATAAAATTTGCGATAAAGTCTATTCGCGTGTATAAAGTGCATGTGTTTGGTACGATCGCGATGTACTGTGTTTATGTTTTGACCAAGGCGGAAGTGGAACGCGAATTGCATTATGGACTGACGTCATCAATAAATTACCCCGAGTCCAATCTCGAGTGCGTCTGCACCTACGAATTAGCGGGATAATTCGTAAAATAGCGCGCTATTTTGCAAATAAACCCGAGTTGACTTGGGATTGCAATATCGAGATTAATCCTGCGAACTAGCGCGATAATTGCGTCTCCACTGCAAACAATCTCGAGATTTTTCAGATCGGGATAATTTGCCGGATCAGAAACAGCGCGCTAATTTGAAAACACGGGATAAGGAATGCCAAAATTGCCTTGATTTAGTTATCATGCATAAATAATATCTGCAGCTAAAGGGTTACTTATCTGTTGAATTATGCTAATACAATACTTTTTATATTTGACTAATGCAAGTGTAATAGTCACTCGATTTTCATTTCTTTCCTACCAAGGAAAAGTTTGATAAAGACAACCAAAAACTGTTTAATTTTTTGTAGTTGATGCTTGGCTTTGCAATATTTATTCAATATTGACTGGATCTGAGGGAGATATCACATGCCGAAGTCTGCCCAAAAGTGAGCCAATTAAGACTAAAATATAAAGCGTTGCTAATGACGTGCGTTGTTTGCTACACAATCAGTCAGAACGCTTTGAAACTGATATCACAGACATGACAGAGTGACAGGGTATGCCGAACAGCAGTTGATGTGTAGGTCTGTAACTACCTATTTATGGACAATGAACCTGACCATGTTGAAAATCGACATTGAAATCTTCTTTTGATAAATATGTAATAATATAAATAATAATAATGATAATAATAATACTAATACTAATAATAAAAATGTGACTTATAAGGCGCCAAATCCACTCTGTAGAGTGCTCAAGGCGCACAAAGAGCTAAGAGTTATAAATAAAAAAAAAACTGTTAAAAAGATTTGTTAAAGTTTCGACAGAGGTACATTTTTTATGTCTTCAGGAAGGCTATTGGACAAATTTGGACATGCAATAGCAAATGATCTTTCCCCCAAGTTTTTGAAACTTTTGGATAACAAGGTAGCCAGAAGTCGTTGAGCGCAAAGACCTACTTGATCTGAAGTAATTGATAAATGAAAGACTGTATTGTGGTGCTGATCCAAGAATATAATGAAAAGAAAGCAACATAATATTAAAGATAATCCTATTTTTGATAGGGAGCCAGTGCGGCGAATTCAAGATGGGAGTGATGTTAGAGCGTTTATTTGACAAAGTGACGGTGCGCAGCAGCTGCATTCTGAAGCTTCTGAAGCTTATATAACTGAGCCTGTGGTAAACTGAACAAAAGGACATTACAGAAATCAAAGCGGGAGGAAATCAAGGCATGTACTATCTTTTCAGTTGCAGACTTAGATAAATATTTCCCGATAAAACATAGGTTACGAAAATGGTACCGAACTGATTTATAGATATTTGAGATTTGGGCAGACATTGTCAAATATGAAATAAAATTTACTCCAAGATTAGGGCAAGTCTGAGACAAATGAATCGTGTGGCCAGAAAATTAGAAGGAATCAACATCAATTTTGTTGAGCTGCACTTTAGAGCCATGAAACATAAGATATTCACACTTATCTAAATTTAGTTTCAAAGAATGAGTTTGCATCCAGTCATGAACATCAATCTTTGAAGACGACGAATATCATTATCAGCTGCTTGCTGAGTCGACTCAAAAGAGACCATACATGTCATAAGTTGAATATCGTTTCCGCAAATTTGGTAGTCAATTCCGTGCCGGAGCAACATTTTTTGCAATCTAATCAGATAAATTGATAAAAGGATTGATCCGCCCACACAACCCTGCGGTACATCATGGGTCAGAGGTGAAGCAGCTGATTGGCAGCCATTTATACATAGAATATGTGATGGGAAGAAATGTGGGATTCAAACCACTTGAATGCTTCACCTCTGACACCAAAGTATTCGACATGATAGTATGGGGTATGGTTTACTGTGTCGAAGGTGGAGGATAGATCGAGTAAGAGTAAAGCAGTCACATGCCCTCTGTCCATCTCTCGGAGAATATGATTCGAGGTGCTCACAAGAAGGGTTTCCACACTGTGGTGGGGTCTGTAGGCAGATTGAAAAGGGTCAAACAGATTATTGTCGTGAAAGTATTCAGCAAGACGAGAGAAAGCAACTACATGTATTTCAAGGACTTTGAAGAGGAAGGGTAAGTTAGAAACCGGCCGGTAATTTTGAAGAGAATCAGGATAGAGAGAGGTTTCTTTAACAGTGTTGTAACATGAGCATATTTCAGAGAAGAAGGGATATGCGACTGCTCTAAACTTAAACGAATGAAACCTTTGGAACAAGATGGATTGTGTGAAAACAGAAATCAAAGAAACAGATCAACGAAAGTTTGAGAAAAATCGGAAAAATAATGAGAAGTTATGAGCATTTGAATATTGCAATCACGAATGCTATGGAGATCCTCACATTGCCAATGCGACAAAGATGTGTGATGTCACTTGTGAACAACTCTCCCCATTACTTGAGTATATATTTCACTTGAACTGCCTCTTTTCTCACATCTTTCAGTAGATCATGTGTTCTTTCTATAGGAGGGCATGTAATACAGATTTTCAAAGAATACACCATGGATAAACAGTTTGTATCCATAAGAAAAAAAAGAGACAATTTGGGGGTGTTTTATAGTCTGGTCCGTTAGCGAAATTATGTGGACACGGTGGACAAAAGCATGATTTTTTTCTCCAGACCTTTGTTTATGTATAAGAATTGAAAATGGGGTATGCTCCAAAAAATAAAAAATAAAAAAACATTCTGGCTGCAGGGACAGAGAAAAAATGGGTGAAAATGTCAAAATTTATGAGTTTAGATTGGTCTGATATATGGACTAGCGCTAGTGCAAAACTCAATAGCAGTGCATTAATATGCTAGGTTTAGTTCTGATTTCAGACCCCTTTTGAACAGATGTTCGGTTTGTCCTCACATCTCAATGCTTCAAATATCTGAATGCAGATGCTAAACAAGCCGAAGGGTGGCGGTGGAGGGGGTTGAATGTTGGTGTGTATGTATGTATTTTGGTCTTGGGGTAAAGATGTCCAAGACATATTTTTTGCATGTGTTGGATATTGTGTTGCCAAGGTAACAGTGTATCATTGGAAAAATAAGGTAAAAATTTTGCAGTTAGAACTACTTCCTATGTTTTCACCCGATTCTCATGAAATTTGGCACAGACATTGGTCTTGAGGTGAAGATGTCTAAGACACATTTGTGTGCCTTTCAGAAATACTGTTGCCATGGTAACAACATATCATAATTATGGTGAAAAAAAAAATGCAATTCAAACTGCTTCATCAGTTTTCAATCAATTCACATGAAATTTGGCACACACATTGGTATTGAAGTAAAGATGTACATGGCACTTTTTGTGTATGTTTCAGAAATTTTGTTGCCATGGTAACAACATATTATATGGCAAAATTTAGGTTAAAACCTTGCAATTTGAATTACTTCATCAGTTTTGAACCAATTCTCATGAAATTAGGCTCACATATTTGCCTTGAGGCTTGAGGTAAAGATGTCAAGAACCATTTTTTTGTGTGTGCATTATTTTGTCAGAGAGTGCATTACATAAAAAGATTTGACGATTTCGGAAAAATTAACCATATTTCATTGCACATTACATCCCCCACTATTATCATACCAATTATCAAGGCGTTTACGTGATCATTGGCCAAGATCTCAAGGGAGGTTGATTCAACCCCCAGTAAAAAAGCGTTAAAAGACACAAATAATGAAATTCTTTACATGTACATTACAAAAATACCTGTTCTAGAGCATGTCCACTGTACAACAAAACGTTTATTTGAATGGATAGAGGAATATAAAACATGCATGACACTGACAACATCAAAATAGGATGTAAAATAAGTAATGACATATCAAAGATTCACACAAATCACTTATATGCACAAAACAGGTGATATGCAATTAAGTCTATGTCACACTTTCTTTTGCATATATCAATATATGAAATATCTTATAATACTTGATTTTTTACAGAATTCACAATTATAAGAAAACTCTTCATTGAATTGAGTTTAGGTTGCCACAATGGCTTTTTACACAAGTTTCAGGGAGAAATCAAAGCATACACCTGTATTACACATTATGAGGCGAAAAAAAAATCATATTTAATGATATATTTAAAAAAGAAACGGTGAATGGAGAACGTCACTTGGTCGCTCATTTGCATAATGACCAGGATGTGCACAGATCTGTTTTGTGAAAATAAGCAAAACTTCAAAATGTCAGAACTTTTTCATTTTACATAACATTTTAATGAAATTTTCAGTGTTATGCTCATTGGACTTTTCTCTATTATATCAAAGAAACTCTTTGTTGGGGTGGACTTGCCCTTCAAGAAAGTACAAAGCTTGTGTCCCAGGAATTCTTATTATCTTATATAGACATGGGTCCCATCGATCACACCTATGACTATTGAATTCCTGTAGTACTGGTACTCATAATAATAATAATATAGGGTATTTATATTGCACACATATCCACCTTGTTAGGTGCTCAAGGCGCTCCTATATTACCCGGCTAAGCTAGGCGTTCACAGCGCACACAGTTTCTTGAGGAATTATTTCCTACCGGTACCCAGTTACCTCACCTGGGTTGAGTGCAGCACCATGTGGATCAGTTTCTTACTGAAGGAAATTACGCCATGGCTGGGATTCGAACCCACGACCCTCTGTTTCAAAGTCCGGAGACTAATCCACTGGGCCACAACGCGCGTACAGTTGTTGTTGGGTAGCCTCAATCTCATCTCTGGTTGTTGAAGTTCTCACAAAACCTTTCTTCTTGCTATGGCTTGCGAAACATCTTTGATCACTCAACAGATGATTGCAACACTGATGTCTCATCACCATGTATTGTATTCCCTGAAATTATCCTGTAAATGAAGATATATTGCCAGATGTTGCACATTACTCTGTGATTTTATTTTTATTTTTTTTAGATGACAAAGAGAAAACAAGAAATAACTATTTCATTGTCTTTACATTTAAAGATTAAAAAAAAAAAAAATTGATCCCATATGCCTGGAATCCTTTAAATATCATAGAACTCAATTTAACATTACTTTACTGGTCCAAAGGCTAAACTTTTCCCAACCCCATAAACAATTGTGTGACAAACATACATTGAGCAAAGCAGATGCAATGCTTTTTTCAAATAACCAACATAATTATACAACCTAAATGTAAAGTATGGATTTTGGAAGAATCTGTCGTCAATGGATGACAAAACTTCTAGTTCTAATGTACATTTCTGATTGTATTTTCTATTTTTTTCAAAAAAATAAAATAATAATCATATGCTCAGTTCACTGTGAATTAAAAACAGGCAGTTGCCAAAATTTATTATCACTTTTTACATTGAGTTCGATTTCTTTATACAGCAACATCACTAATATTTGCATACACTAGGCTTGTCTTGAGATGTTTATGTCATAACTTTCTTATCCAAAAAAATACTTACAGCATACAAACGCAGAATTGTCGATACTTGCAGAAACAAAGGTAGTCGATCACTAGGCCCTTTGTCCCTCCTCAGGCTCAGATCATCTTCAAGCATGTTGATAAGGTAGCGTGTGGTCTCTTTTAAAAAGGAATAGTGTGCTTGAAAGCTTCATGCTCGTACAAGTCACAAAGGTTCCTCCTGTCAATGACTCCTAATTGCAGTTCTGGTTGGCATATTCCTAGTGAATTAGAATAGAGTAAGAAGCAAAAGAAAATATTTAAACAACATTGAATAAACAACAACTATGTATTCTTAACTACCTTTACTGCATATTGTCGAAATTTATTGGCCTACCTTTTGAGAAATCTGCATATTTGGTCAGTTGACTTATAAATTCCTTATTTTGCCCACAACCTCATCACATTGTCATTCTCATAAATTTAAATCGATCAACTGGATGTCTGGATCTACAAAATTTTCGACATTTAGGCATGTACTCTATTAGACAGGAATAACCGTCGTTTCTGGGGATTTCCTTAACAATTTCTGACATTTCACTATGATCCTTACGCAGTTCAGCGAAACAACCAAAATACAGAGACTGAAGCCTTTGGTCTAGTTGACCATTGATCATGGGACACAGAATTAAGATTAGTTCAGTAACTGTCAGATGTGTACGTCAACCAAGTTTGAAATTGATCAAAATACATGGTTCTTTATCATGAAACAAATTTTTTTTTTTATGGTGACAAAGAAAAAAAAAAGAAAATAAACAATAGTCCACATAGAAAAAAAATGAACACACCTCTCTTACAATCCTCCTTATTCTTTCAGGACAGCCTGCACATGTTGTAAGATGTTTTCATCCATTCGAAAATTTACTGCGGAAATAAACAAAGTACAGACCTGTAGATCTACATGTACATGAAATTACTTTTTTTTTTATATAATGGACATAATTCAACATCTCTCAAATCTGCCAGATTAAATGATAGTATTTCCAACCAAAATGTAAATTCATATCATTTGCTAAAATAATTTATTCAATGAATTGTTCTATAGAATGGCGCTTCATAACGTAGCTCATCGTATTGTAGCTACATCATGTAAACAAACTGAGTCAAGCCTATTGTATTACGCAGGGTGAGCAAGGATGGGAAGATTTTGCAATGGCCACTAGATCGGTCTGGTAAGAAACCTCTAATTTTTCATGTTTTTGTTATATAGGCCCTACAAAATATTTGTTATTCCTTTATATGCTTTAGTTTAGGTGGTAAAAAGGTATAAAATTTAAATTAATTCCAGTGTATCTAACCAAGGCAATTGGCAGTGATGTGGATATTGAAGGGGATTCCATCATTGACAATGTTACCAACTTCTTCGACACACACTGACACAGCCATACGCAGGCATGCCCTAGCCTAGCGCGTGCTTTGGCTCCATGATGATAAGACACTGTCAACTCAAAATTATAAAAATATCATTACAGAGTCCTTGTCCTCGAGGCTAGATCTAGTTCCAACCACCCAAGGGTTCATTACATGCCGCCGCGCACAGAAAAATCAAGCCATAGAAGTCGTGTGTTGTGGACCCAAGAAGTGAGATCCCAGCACGCGCGACCCACTAGTTAGAAATCCACTGCCAAACGCGGTTCGTGGTGCGAGGTTAGTATACTAACCTCGCAATACGTGTGAGTGGTTCCAACATTTCTCCAGTTGGATCTGAATAAGTGAATTTTGAAAAAAAATTGTGAACACTATTATTGGAGACAGGATCTACTACTAACAATGACTAGACACAGTTAGGAAGTGTTTTCCCATTCACTAAATTGACCCAACAAGGGTCAAGGCAACAACACAGGCAACATGCCCATTAATATTGTGAATGTGATGCTGTTTGTGCAGTTACTTAACTTAGTTGATGATACTAAAAAATCATATCAAACTAAGATATAAATTGAGAATAAAATTTTCTTGAATTTTGCACAATTGTGGTTGAAAGTCTGACTACTTTGGCGGCTTTGTCATGCATCGCTTCTCCAGAGGCAGAGCTGAATGAGCTGAGCTAACCAAGGGAGCTCCGGCCCGGAGCTCCCTGGCCTGGGTGAGAGCTGAGCGATTCGGTACGGAGAGCTCTTCATAATCTTTTGACATGACACAAAACTAGACGCGTGGGACTGAAATATAACTTGCGTGCGATAATGCTTTTCCCTATCACGAGTCCACCGTTCCGCTCCTAAATCTGCATGCATTTATAGCATTAATTGTAATATTTCTTCACAAACAAATATACACAGACGTAGAAAAAATATTCATCGTCGCTATAAAATGGTAAATTACTCACGATGTTCTCACAGCTCGGCAAATACCGATATTACACGCTTCGCTTCTAGCTTCTTTTCTTTTCGTACAAATTTATTTATCGTCGTCTATCTCCACTTGCTCAGCAATGTACCGAAATACTGTTCTGTGATTGGTCAATGTGCCTAAAAACCATGGTTTTTCTAAAACCCACGGTTTGAAACCACCTAAAACAGTTGACTCAAAATCATGCCGAAAACCCACGGTTAAAACCATGGTTTCATTTGAAACCACCTTTGTGAATCGCAAAATCAGTAAAACCCACGGTTGAAACCATGGTTTCTGCAAAAACCACCTTTGTGAATTCGGGCCATTGAGTTTTGCACTAGCGCTAGTCTTGCATCAGACCAATGTAAACTCATAAATTCTGACATTTTCACCCATTTTCTCTCTGTTCCTGTAGCCAGAATTTTTGGAGCATACCCCATTTTAATTCTTATACATAAACAAAGGTCTGGAGAAAAAAAATCATGCTTTTGTCCACCGTGTCCACAAGTAGGGAATTTTTGACGCAAAACAGACCAGACTATTATAGTCCATCAAAGTTACAGTTGTTCACATGTGACATCACATATCCTTGTCGAATTGACAATGGGGGATCTCCATGGCATTAGTGATTGCAATATTCAAATGCTCATAACTTTCTCATTATTTGTACGATTTTCTCAAACTTTCTTTCTTCTTATTCTTTGATTTTTCTGTTTCGACACAAATCTACTTCCAAATGTTTCATTCCCCTTTAAGTTAGCAAGGTAAGAGGGAATATGGGCGAACATGGGTGAACAATGCTTTAGTAACTTTACAGGTATAGGATCTAATTGACATGGCTTGGGAGGAGATTTGTGAAATCAAGACATAATCTCATCAGGAGAGGTAGGGCGGAAGATGTCCAAGGTAGAAGGGGTGAAAGACTGTAGAGGTTTGAGGTCTTGAGTTAGACTTTGCACACCCCTTGAACTTTCGTTTTAAAGAAATGTGAGCATTTACAGGGAAGTTCGTACCTGTCTGTATCGTTTGGTAGAGGGGAAGATTGTCGACGATTAAGGAGTCTGTTAGCCAAAGAGAAGAGTTGTTTTGAGTCACCTTGGCATTCCTTACCAAGACCTACGAAGTAAGATCGCTTCGACCTCTTGACAAGAGAGTTAACAAGGTCGCGCTGAACTTGCAAATGATTCCTGTCAATCAGTAGTCCACTTTTCCTCCAATTCGTCTCCATTCTTCGTCGAATATGCTTCTGTAAAGTGATGTCAGAGCTGTACCACGATGAGTCCTATGGCGCTTTACCTTTCTAGTCCTTGGTGGAGCGTGGATGTTGAGAAGCTTCTCAAGCTCAGTGTTGTAGCGAAGAGCAGCAGTATCGACGTTGTCTGTAGAAAAAAGTTGTAATGCTGCTATCAGCCACACTCTGGGCAAAAGTTACTCTATGCCTCGGATGTTTCGGGAGATAACGTTGATCTTTGGAAATCAATATCAAATTATAAAATTTACAATTATCTGATTGGCAAAACAATAAAAAGGTTACAACATCAACAAATTACTAAACCCCAGGCCATAAAAAAAAAGATTAGAAGCGATAACCTATATTCAAACATTCAAAACACTGCAAATTTCAACTAATTCGGACAAGTGATACCGAGGTTATGAAATACACGTATGTCAAAGTTTTACATTAATTCAGTGAAACAGTTGATGCACTAAAATCTTTATGAATGCGCTGATGATGATATCATATATCCAGTTATTCAGTTGTCATTAATTGTATGAAGAAAAAAAAACGTAATTCATTTTTTCCCACCATAAATTAAAGAGAAAAATTATACGACCTATTTTGTTACTAGAAGGACATATCGTACGCACATGTAAGCGAACATGAAATAACAATGATGTCTTGTAATAACATAAGAAAAGGTAAAGTGGGAACAGGTGTCATCAGCTAGCCTAAGACAGTGTGCATACTGTTAAAAAAAAAAAACATTGACCAACTAGAAGCTGAATAACTTCGGTTATTTGATATCAGATTTTGATAACATTTTCAACATTTAGCTTGATGAATTTTACTATGTTTATCAAGATATAACTGTTATCAGCCTGGAGTACCCATTTGCCCTAACAGTGTATTGTAATAAATCTGGTAAGTGGCTACTCGTTAGGGCGAACAACTGTCTCACACTGTAAGGTATCTAACCAAAAGCAAACAGGTAGCATATAATCCGCTTAAATCCGACCGATTCCAGTTTGACTTTGAATCCGACTAATTTTTTAAAAACTCATTTAAAAACTCATTTAAAACTCATTTTTTCACGAGCATGAACCAGGAAAAAGTGGACAATTTTGAAGGCGCGTTTATGTCAGCCGGGAATACAATATTTACTGGATTTTATTGATCATATTTGACAGTTTTTCGAACTTCTTTCGGAAATAGTGTTTATAAAAAAAATGAAGCATACAAGTCACTGGAATTGCCATTTGATTGTGACGTGTTCCGTATATCGTAGAAATGATTTATTAAGAACAGCCGGAAAGTTTGGTTTTGAGGAGGTGACTGTGGTATATTGGTATATACGGCGCCTTTCACGTTTGATGATGACATTGTCTGTGATAAATGGATGCAAGCACAACTTGCTGAAAGTAAGTGACATATAATGCAAGTTATCTTCTTCACAAATGGTTCCACATTGGCTAGTTCGCAAGAGAAAAATGTTATGATTATCATTGCATATTTAATTCCATAACATTTTTTTAACCTTGCTAACTGTGTGTGAGGGGGAAGAATGGTCTAAAAAATATCTTACTTTTAAACCCACGCGTGTGTATGGCGAGATTATGCAATTCTTTTTCAATAAACTAAGTTTTTGTTCCAAAATATGGATGTGGATCAGAAGTATCCACAAGTTCCATGCGGAGAGTCAATACAACCCCTCTCATATTCCTCTAAAATACGTCTGCAATAAGATCCAATTCATATTACATGTATGACATGTTTACTGGCCCTGTAATACAGGGGGATATTCCAAGGGGGATCCACATATTACAAGCTTTGCTTTTCAGTGGACCCCCTCATGTCCATTTATGCTAAATATTACACTGCCTTTTGTTTTTGTTTTATGAAGTAAGATTACTCGTTTGTAAAATTGTATTTCATTTGTATTACTTTATATTACTTTGTATTATGTTTTGAATGGAAATGAAATAAAGAATTGACTTGAATTGAAATTGAATACATTGACCAACATGATAACTTTTTTTGGAATAATCTCATGAATTGACGCCACAGTCTTTAGTTGATTGCGTAATCACTCTCAAAATTTTGTTGTTGCTCAATCAAGGAAAAGTGTCAATTATTCATCAGTTTGGGATTAATACCGCTCACCCTAAATGAGATGAATGTCCATCATGAAATTGTCATGTCCTTCAAAGTTTGTGGATGTTAAGAAGACACGATGGGGGTTTCAAAACACCAAGCTCTGGGTAATGTGCCATCGATGGAGGTGTAGGGAAAGTACTTGAAAACTACATTGGTGTAAAGAAGACTTTTCCAAAAAAAAAATGCCGTCTTCTTGTTTTCAAAAATATAATTAGATAATAAACCAGCCATCTTAGCTAGAACAGGCACCTCTGCACACCAAGATAGAATCGTAGGGTGTGTCCTCTTACCACTGTCCTAGTACAGCGGCAACTGCAATCTATCTACACAGGCTAATACAAAATCGGTTACACTTCGTAATTCTGAAGGTTCTTTATTCCGAAGGTTCGTAATTCCGAAACACGCAAATTGCCTATACCTCGATGTTCGTTAATCCGAAAACGTAAAAGGGTTCGTTAATCCGAACATTTGTGGCGTTATTCCGAAGGTTCGTTATTCCGAAGGTTCGATAATCCGAAAACGAAATAAGGTTCGGTGTTCCGAAGGTTCATTAATCCGAAAACGAAATAAGGGTCGTTGTTCCGAAGGTTCATTAGTCCGAAAACGAAAGGCGGTTAGTTAATCATTTAGTTTTCGGACTAACGAACCTTCGGAATTACGAACCTCACTTCGTTTTCAGACTAACGAACTTCCGGAATTACGAACCTCCTTTCTTTTTCGGATTAACAAACCTTCGGAATTACGAACCTCACTTCGTTATCGGACTAACGAACCTCCGGAATTACGAACATCCTTTCTTTTTCGGATTAACAAACCTTCGGAATTACGAACCTCACTTCGTTTTCGGACCAACGAACCTTCGGAAATACGAATGTATGCGATATATATATATAAGATTCATTTACAAGTGTCAATGCCATACCACTTTCTTTTGATACATAAAATTATTATAATGTTCTACTGTGTATTACGTGGGATAATACAGCCCCCCCCCCCCAAAAAAAAAATAATAAAAAAAAAAATAAATAAATAAATATCGGGGATATACACGTATTCTCCGGAATCTACATCTTAGATTATGCATGTGAACATGAAACAATAAAGAAAAAAAACATTTGAAAGCAAGCAGTCTACAGTCTCACTTTCTTAAAAAAAAATCATGACCAAGAAAAAAACAACAACAATTGAATGGGAATAAAGAGGAAAGAGAGAATGGTAAAATATGATACTCTTTTCTGAATATTATATCATAATCAATCACTAAATATGATTTTTGTAATGAAAGTGTAAAAACTTTATCAAATTTGCCTCCCTCGACTTTGTTTTGGCTCATTACGCCACTGCATGCATGCATGTATATTTTACCCAACCAGCCAACTGTGATACCCCATCTCTCTTTCTTCATCATGTGTGTGTCTCTCTCACTTTTCCTCTCTTTTTCACATTTTAAGATAATGTAGACATCGTCGAGGGAGTTTTGGGGCCATGCCCACCCAAACAGTCTAACTACCATGATAAAAATGAGAAAAAGGGAAAAGTAGTGAATATATCATTTTCTAAATAAACATTGTCTCAATCTATCACAAAATAAGCTAAAAGGGTGATTTTTTGTTCGCTTGCTTCAGTTCCTTAGTGACAATTTTGTCTTTGTCTTCTTTTTTAAGAGATTTAAATCAGTACACAATGTTTGGCCCCTTTCAAAATTCCTGGTTTTTCACGCTATTCACACCAAGAATTTAGATTTGACAAAAGTTTATAGCGAAAGTAATATAATCAAGTTTACCATTTTTTCATAATATCATTCAGACTAAAACATTTTTGCTGGGTAAAAAAAGAGGAATGATGAACCTAACCTGTATTTGTAGTCATTGTCTTTTGTGTTCGTTATCCTAATAAAAAGAAAAAAATATATATTTAATGGCTCAGAATTGAGTACCAGAGATATTCCAAGAGATAAAACCAATATTCCATGCATGGCAGATGAGTGGAATATTGGCCCAAACGCGTAAAATATTTCTGGCATTCCGTGAAACAAAGCCATTTATTATATTTGATATATCACATTTATTGTCAAAATCATGATTCGTATTATTATTATAATTATTATTAGTTTTATTGTTTTTATTTTCGTTGTTATTACTACTATTACCATTATTATCATTAATATTATAAATCATCATCATTACTAGTATCATTATTACGTGTTATCAATTGACATTTCATTATTATAATTATCAATAATAATGGTGAAAATTATGATACTAAATAGTAATAATAATAAAGTAGCTTGCACTGCCAGTTCTAGTATTATGGTAATATTGACAATCATAATGATTTAACATACACAACTTTTAAAATGTTTAAGTGTACTAAAACACAATTGAAATTACAAAATGCCTTCAAAATGCATAGAAATGTCAAGGCTCAAAATTTTCGAAGCCAAGGCTTTGAAAAAGTAGGCCTTAAGGCCAAGGCCGAACATCAAGGCACTACAACACTGCCATACAGCGTATAGGTTATTAACATAGACGTAATTTTAATGTAATTATTAGTTACAATATTTGAGTTGATGATGCCGGAAAAGCTGCTTTCTGAGTTTCTACAGTGCGTCTCAAAAAAAAAATTATACACTTTTGAAAGGGCTACCCAACAGAAAATATGTCACTTTGGGGGAATATACCTATATATATGGGAAGCCAATGAAGTCAACTTTCGGATGACACCAAAAAGTTTGAAAACTATTCATGCTTGAGTGAGCACTACCCACTTAAACAAAGGGTATGACAATTGGGGTGGGCAGGAATTAGCTATTCGATTTCTGTCAGTTTTTGAGAGGTGAGTCCCTAGGAACTTGCAAACTTAAATTAATTTAAATAAAATTAATGGTCATTCATGATCGATTTATATTGTTAGAGCAAATTTCATGAATTATCAAATTGAAATTTCATGTATGGTTGAGCGTGAATTGCAATCTTTAGTGCAGCATTTTAACTTACCAATGTGGGTCTCAACAGTGTGTCCATTGGAGTCAGGAGAATAGGGGTAAGAAATGACTTCAGTGGGTGAAGTAAGTTGATGGGAAAGGGGTCAACAAAACGTTTAGCCTCCCTTCTTTAGGTCCGTCCCCCCTCCTGTTGAGATTGAGACTGATTGCTATTACATGCACGCATTAAATGACAATTCCACCCCAACAAAAAGTTGATTTGAATAAATAGAGAAAAAATCCAACAAACACAACACTGAAAATTTCATCAAAATCGGATGGAAAATAAGAAAGTTATGACATTTTCAATTTTTGCTTAATTTCACAAAATAGTTATATGCACATCCTGGTCAGTATGCAAATGAGGGAACTAATGACATCACTCACTCACTATTTCTTTCGTATTTTATTATATGAAATATGAAAAATTCAAATTTTCTCCTTATTGTCCTGTGAAACAAAATTTTTTTTTGCCCTGAACATGTGGAATTACCATTGTTTAACATTTTATGGTTCAGTCAAATTGGTCCTTATTGTCAAAAGTATAAAAATTGAAATATTGTATTATTCAAACAATAAAAAACAAAATAAATAGTGAGTGAGGGACTAAATTGTGTATTTAACTGTTTTGCGAAAAATAAGCGAAAAATAACTTTAAAATGTCATAACTTTCTCAGTTTTCATCCGATTTTGATGAAATTTTCAGCATTATGCTTCTCTGATTTTTCTCTATTGATACAATTCAACATTTTTCTGAGGTGGACTTGACCTTTAAGCCCAGAGTGGACTGTCAATTTGATAATAAATGCTGAAAATTAGGTCATCAACTTTCACTTATCAATAATTCAATCAACAATTTGTCAAGTTCTTAATAAAAAAAAAATTACAAGCAAAAAAAAAGGTCTTCAAGCTCGTCAGAGGGGGCAATAAAGGTTTTCAGGGGGGCATAAAAGGATTTTCAAGCTCGTCAGGGGGGGGGGGCAGGGATACGTCCTTTGCATGTGTTGTTGCTCGTCAGGGGAGGGGGCAGGGATACGTCCTTTGCATGTGTTGTGGCTCGTCAGGGGGGGGGGGGGCAGACTGCCCCCTCCCCGTAGGTACGCTAGTGACCCTTATCCCATCAACCTACTTCCCCTACCTAAGACCATGATTCCATGATCAAGTCCACCCTTCCATGATCACATTACCGAGATCCACGTGAAAAAGTTAAAAATTGTATTTCATGTTCTCTCATGCATTAATTTCAATTTAATTATTCTTGAAATTTGCTCTAAAAACCTAAATTGATAAGTGCTTGATCATTGATTTATCAGAACACCCTCAACTTTGCAAATTCCAAGGGACTCGCATCTCAAAAACTGAAAGAAATTGGAAGGGAAATTCCTGCCCAGCCTAATTTCCATACCCTTTGTTTAAGTGGGTAGTGCTCACTCAAGCATGAATAGTTTTCCAACTTTTTGGTGTCATCCGAAAATTGACTTCATTGGCTTTCCATATATATATAGGTATTTTTTCCCATAGTTTCATATTTTTTGTTTGGTAGCCATTTCAAAAGTGTATAGTTCTTTTTGAGACGCACTGTACTTCAAAATCAACAACAATCTCAGTTAAGCACAATAGTGATCACCCCAACCTGAAGGAAGAAACACTTCATGTTGGAAACAGATATATAATAAACCCTTGCTCTCACCCACGCAAAAACAAAATACAAAAGAACAAATGAAATGGAGGTTAAATTCTCTGCTTGGCTTAACGTGCATATTCTCAGTCGGGGTAATTGTCGCAGGAGCAAATGTAATGGAAGCCTGTTTACTGCCATACGAACTGTATCACATTATAATCCATATCGTAGTAAGTATTCACTCATGTACAGGTAGATTGAACCTAGACTTTGAATCCGACGGTTGAGTGAATTTTCTATGCAAATTAGCATGTCATATCCAATGAAAAGTCAATTGTCAATAATACGACCTTGGAAATAGTTATCAGGTCTCGATTTTGTCAGCGAGATCTGTGTTGTCTGGGTTTTGTGATCATGCATAAAATAAAACTTCTAATAAAGAAATTTAAGGAATTCGTGGTAGCCATTGATAGTCAAAGCCATGGACGAGTATACATCCCGACGTGTCAGACCACACGTCCCTATGCTAATATGATAATGGGCCAGATTCATCCAAATTCTCTCGTGGCTGAATCTTCCTCCCCGCAAAATCTCGTGAATCGTGAGATGTTTTGTTACTCTATGAATTTACATACTCTGTCCTTAAGTAATATCATTTCACCATTGGACAAAGGGATATTGGGCATTTGTTTTGTATTGACAATTTCAGGCATGAACATGTGCCTTAATACTGAATTTCCAACATTTGTCTTCTTTTGCATTTTTTTTATTATGAGCCTCAGCTATGTAGGCCTGTATAATATTGCGATGACACGATATTTGCTCTGTATGCGAACGTTGCGAACGTAACGAAGGACTAACTCAAAGACTGATTAACTGATTAACTGCAGATAAATGGAATACTGATGTTACTAGCACTGGCGTAAATCCCGGGGGGGATGGGGGGGATATATCCCCCCCACTTTTCGAGGAGGGGGGGATGGTATGTACAAACATCCCCCCACGTTTTACGAAAGAAATGAAAAAAAAATCACAAGAAATAATTGTTTTATTGGTGAAAATTCTTCCAAAAATACCGCTTAACAAATAAAACAATATTATTGAATCATAAAATGCAAATAAAGAGCCAGTTCACCATTTCCAAACGAAATACTTATGTCCTTATTATAACATTGAAGAGAAACCCCAGTTTCTTCGAATTCATCAATGTTGGGGTCTTTGGGAAGGGATTAAGATGGAATGTAAAAAAAAAATGAATGTAATCTCTAATAAAACCATTAAACCATCATGGGGTAAAAAGGATAATACTATTGGAGGGGTATTTGCCATATGGACATGCAGTGGCGTAACTATGGGGGGTGGGAAAAAACGGGGAAAGGGGGAAAAGGAGAAAAGAGGGAGAAAGGAAGAGAAACGTAGTGGGAAAGAAGAAAATGTTATTCATTATAATGTTATATTATATTATAATTATGTTATGTTACATTACATAAGAAACATTTTTATCATAACTTTATGAAACATAATTTGCCTAGGGCCTACGTCTTCATTGTTCCTGGTGCTCGCATTGTCTATTTAACGAGATATAACCCTGTTGTACTAAAACATCCCGTTTTCAACATAAACCAAATATATTTCCTAGCACTTGAGTTATCATTGTTTTATGTTGTGACATATGCTTCTTTTTCATGACTCAAAGGTGATTGCCCCATGTTAAGGTCTTCATATATATGAAACATTTCCTGTCCGTGATTACGTTCGCATTAATTGGTGAGATATGTCTGCTCTTCATGAATTCCTAGTCCTTAAAATGTCCCTTCTTCTGATCTGAATATCAAAAATTTTCAGCTCGCGCTTCGCGCTCGCATCATTTGGTTAATGAAATACGAATGGTCCTAGTTAATTCCTACAAAGAAACCTTAGAATGCCCCACTTCAGGTCTGAATTATCTAAGTTTTCAGCTCGCGCTTCGCGCTCGCATTGTTTAGCGAGACAGGTACCTTTCATGATTACACAAATTTGATTATAATGTCCCTTTTTAGGTGTGAATATTAAAAAAAAATCAGCTCGCGCTTCGCGCTTGCATTATTTGATCAGTGAGATACATATCCGTTTAATGACATTGTCCTTAAAATGTCTCTATTAGGTCACTCACTCAGTGACTCAAAAATTTTGCTGGTGCCCCCCCCCCCCCTAATGCCGTGACCCACGGTACGCCACTGTGGACATATCCTTGCATATCTAAAAACATGATTGCAAAAAAATGCCAAAATATTTCAGTCATCGATCCCCCCCACCCATCAACACGGATTTACGCCAGTGGTTACTAGGATTACTTGACTAACAAATGTGAATCTGTAAGTACTCCATTCGTGTATTCCAGAGACAACATTTTTATTGATGAACTGCTAAACTGTTTTTGCTTCGAGCGCCCTACTGTGCTGGATTATTGATACAGTCCCATTGCTACATATCCGTGTGTGTTTGTGATAACTTCGTAAGCTATACTATTCGCCTTCTCCAGACTTTCGAACTTCCTGTTACTTGTACCACGTCACATTTTACTTTTCAAATAGATGGACTGTGTCAATATACAAATCTAGACATAACATTGTTGCTGTTCATCGAATCTCTAAACCTCATAGTTTCTTGCCAACTGTTTGTCCATTCTTCCAAACTCCCTTACAATGCCTTCAACCCGTTCCAATTCTATCGGCACAACAAATGTGAGTGACATCATCATTGAACTATTTCAGTCAGGTAGATTCTTACAACAGATCAAAGAAATCGCTAAATCTATTGCAACGGAAATTGCTGAACAAACATTTGGGAAATTACAACAAATGATTGAGATGAATGAAAGCAAGATTCATGACCTGGCAGTAACAGTAGAAACAAAGGAACAAAGATTGAAGAAGGTAGAGGAAGAATTACAGAAGAATGAAAACAAACTTCAGGAGTTAGAGATGGCAACAAATAATCTGCAGCAGTACTCAAGACGCTCATCGTTGCGTATCTTTGGTGTAAAGGAGAATGCAAATGAAAACACGGATCAGCTGATCTGCGATATCAGCAATACAAAACTTCATGTGTCCTTAACGCGTGATGACATCGATCGTTCTCATCGCACTGGGAAACGCACTGGACAGCATCCGCGGTCTTTGATTGTCAAATTTCGGAGCTATCAAAAACGCGAAGAAGTCATCAAAGCACGCAAAATGTTGAAAAACACAGGAGTAACGATACAAGAGGATCTAACTCCCCATAACGCTAGTCTGTACAAGAAAACCTACCAGTCGTCCAATGTAGAGTCCGCCTGGACACACGATGGGAAAATAATAGCTCTAGTGAAAGCTAGCGGTGGGAAAAAAGTAACCAAACTCATCGAAAGTGAGCTTGATCTCCGATCGCTATGATCCTTATTATGAGGGTCCTGACCCATCTGCTGATCATGACTTTGAATAAATGAATGATATATTTATATGTCTCTGGTTGGAAATGTCGTTGCGAACTCATTGTCACCTTTTTATCTCACTTGATTGTATTTACTCATTTATTTTATCATTTTACCCCTTGTGTTAGTTCAATGTCACAAAATTTTGCTTGTGTGGTTTGTGAAAGGCAAATTTCTGATATGAATAATCTAACTTGTCTAGCTTGTGAAGATCACTTAGATTCATTACGGGCTCTGGAGGATGATTTTGGTTCAAATACTCATTACTATACTTTACCTGAATACAATAAAGATATTTCAAATAAAAATTGTGTGGATAAGTTCTTAACCATTGCTCATTTTAACTGTAGAAGTTTGACTAAGAATATTGACAGTCTTGAATATGTAATATCTGAAACCAAATGCTCATTTTCTATAATAGCAGTATCAGAAACCTGGTTTAAAAATGAAGAATATGTACAAATTGATGGTTATCAGTTCGTCGGAAAAGGTAGAAATGACAGACGTGGTGGTGGAGTAGGTTTTTATTTGAAAACTGGATTGAAATTCAGAAGACGTTTAGAACTTGATGTTTTTCATGACTTTATTGAGATTCTCTTCATTGAAGTTTATGGTAAATATTCAAGTACTATCTTTGCTGTCTGTTATAGACCACCTACTCAATCAGTGCCATGATTTTTAAGTGAACTAGAAGTACTATTTCATAAAATATTTAAAGAAAACAAAGAATGTGTCTTAATCGGAGATTTTAATTTAGATTTATTAAAGATTTCTTCTTGCAATAATGTAAATAGTTTTATTGATACGCTTAAGTCATTTTCTTATGTTCCCTTAATTTTAAGACCTACCAGAATAACTATGCAATCTGTAACTCTGATAGACAATATATTTATCAATAGACCTGAAAATAAAATAAAAGCAGGAATAATTCTTACCGACGTGAGTGATCACTTTTCAATCTTTTATCACTTAAGATCTGTTTTTGAAGATGATCGCTGTGATGTAGTCTTAAAGCGTGCAATAAATGACTCCAATATTCCCTTGTTTTGCGAAACGTTACTTAAGACAAACTGGGATCAGATATTAGATTGTACATATGCAGATTGCACCTTTGAACAAATATTAGATTGTACATTTGTAGATAGTACTTTTGATCTATTTATGAAATATTTTCTAAATACTTATGACATATGCTTTCCATTTAAAGAAATTAAATTAAAACAGAGAAAACAAAAGCCTTGGTTTGGTGTTGAACTCAAAAGAATGTGCAAAAAGAAAAATATCTTATTTCGGAAGTATTTAAAAAATCCGTCCTCTTATCGGAAAGATGTATATTCTTGTTATAGAAACTTTGTAAACAATGAGATACGAAAATGTAAACGAGAATATTATTTTTCTAGATTTAAAAGTGTCAAAGCTAATATCAAGGCAACTTGGAAAACTATAAATGACATTTTGATGAAAGTTAAGGGATGTGTGCAATATGATTTTTTTGAACAAAATGGTATACAGATAAACAGCAAACAGGCCATTGCCCAAGCTTTTAATGATTTTTTCAGCACTATTGGCATGGATACTGTAAACAGTATACCTAATGCCTCTGTTGACTTCTTGCATTTTTTACCAAATAGGGATTTTTCACAGTCTATGTTTATGAAACCAGTTGAAATTTCAGAAATACTTGAAATTGTTAAAAAGCTTGACTCATGCAAATCTCCTGGATATGATGATATTGATATTGATGTTCTAAAGAAGTCTATTGCTTCCTTTGTTGTACCACTTTGCAATCTATTTAATATGTCTTTACAATATGGTGTATTCCCTACTGCTTTAAATAAGGCTAAGGTGATTCCTGTACATAAAAAAGGAGATAAACATATTTTAAGCAATTATAGACCTATATCAATTTTATCCACTCTTTCAAAAATCTTAGAAAAACTTGTGTATAGTCGTTTATGTTCCTTCTTGTCAAAAAGAGATATAATGTACCATAAACAATAATCAATTTATCAATAAATAATCAATTTAGACAGAACTACAGTACTTACATGGCTCTTTTAGATTTTAGTAATATTGTTGCTAAATCATTTGAAAATAAAAGAGTTGTTTTAGGTATATTTTTAGATTTAACCAAGGCATTCGATTGCATAAGTCATGAAATACTTTTACAAAAATTGCAATTTTATGGGATTAGGGGTACAGTACTTCAATGGTTTTCTAGTTACTTGAACAAAAGAACTCAGTATGTTTGTGTAAATAATGTATCTTCTGAAATCACACATAATACCTATGGTGTCCCTCAGGGATCAGTATTGGGTCCCTTATTGTTTTTGCTGTTCATAAACGACATTCAATATGTAAGTAGTATATTACAATCGATAATTTTTGCGGATGATACAAGTTTATTTTTATCTGGTAAAAATATTGATACATTGTGTTTTACTTTTAATACAGAACTTAGAAAAATTGATACTTGGTTTAAAGCAAATAAATTAAAATTAAATGCAGAAAAAACTTCCTGTATGTTATTTCAGCCAAAAAATAAAAATATTGATACTTCTTGTATAAAAATATATATCAACCAACAAATTATATCGATTGTAAATTCTACAAATTTTTTAGGAGTTAAAATTGGCAATAAATTGACATGGAAAGAGCATGTATCTTATGTATCATGTCAAATATCTAAAGCTATTGGTGCAATGAATAGAATAAAGAAAATTGTTCCTTTTTATATCCTTCTTAAATTGTATAATAGCATGATCTTGCCATATCTTAACTACTGTAATATAGTATGGGGTGGCTGTGCAAAGACCTATCTTAATAGAATTTTCATTCGTCAAAAACGAGCAATACGAATTATGTTTAATTTACATCCTTACTCACACACTGCTCCTGTCTTTAAAAAAATCAGTATATTAACAATTTTTGATATACATAAACAACAGATTGGCATATTTATGTTTTCGTACTCCAAAAATATACTTCCGAAGTTTTTAGAAAATTGTTTTGTATGAATAAAAATGTATGTAAATATGCGACTCGTCAATCAAACCTTTTCTATCTACCAGCGCTAAATTATAATTTCTCAAGAACTACCATTTCTTATGCAGGTCCAAAGTTTTGGAACAAATTACCACAGGAAATCAAAATATGCCCAACTTTGAATATGTTTAAAAGAAAACTAAAAAAATACCTAGTTGAAAATGAATCTTAGAATAAAGTTAACAAAATCTTGGCTTGGGGAAGGGGGGGGGGGGGTGTCCAGGATGTCTGGTTGTCTTTTGTTATTTCATTTACACTTATATTTTTTAATTCCATGTGTGCCTATTTCTTTTTCTATTGTTTTGTGTTATACTTTGTATATATTGAAGAAACATTTTATGTAAATTTTTATTATCATTGGGAATAACCCTGATAGGCCTTTGGCCTTTGTCAATTCCCACCACATTATGATTCTGAACTGAATATGTTTCATTTTAATGTTTTTTATTGTATATATCTATTTGCATATGAATTTGTACTTGTGTTTTTTAATCAGATGTGGAAATAAATTGAATTGAATTGAATTGACTTAATATCCCAGTGTGCAAAGAGTTAGACAGGGGCCGCGGAAACGGAGGCTGTGGTGGCTTCCAAATCCGTGTACAAAAACGTAAATGATTGGTCATGATTTTTGAATGGTCAGCCCCCCACCCCCCCCCCCCACACACTTTCAAAACCGTTCCGCGGCCCCTTATATAGTTAGAATTGTAAGATATTTTTTTGGGTTCAGAATAATGTAAAGATAAGGATTAGAGTTTATTTATACTTGGAAGCGAGGTCTCATGTTTGGCTTAACGTGCAGATTTTCAAGCGGGGTAATTGTCGTCGGATAAAATTTCATGAAACCAATATTGCATTATAAGTATATTTGATTCACAAAATGAAAACTGGACATGAAACATACCAGGGTCCAGTGGTCTAGTGGTCAGAGCATTGGGCACTTAATATAAGGTTCGTGACTTCGAATTCGATATTGGCAATTTTCTCCACTCTAACCAAAAATGCCTAAACTAATTTCTATCGTCTATATCCATACAGCACTGCCGTTGTCAAGGCCCAAACCCCGGAAGCCAAGGCACAGGCCAAGGATTTAAAACCCCAGGCCAAGCCTTGAAAACCTCAAGGTCTAGGCTAAGACTATGGCATTTCAATATGACGATGCCCAAAACAGGAAATAACAACCATAAGAAAGGCACATACAAAATGTAATGAAAAGGTTGAACGAAGCTTTGAGTGAAACCAGCAACAAGAATTTGTACCTTTTAAGTACAAAAATAAAATGTTGCAATAGATTTTGAAAAAAAAGAGAATGATGTTTCACCATTTTCCCTTCTTTTTCTTCATTTTCTCAAATTTTCTTGGTCACGAAACTTTTTCTGGATCCAAGGCCATCAGAACACCAGTGTTTTTTTTTTTTTTTTTTTTTTTTTTTTTTTTGGGGGGGGGTTGAATTCCTCAAGACTAGAGCTCTAAATACAGGTTCGCTCACTTCTTACAAAGCTAGGTACTTCGCAAAGACTCGTCCATTTGTCCATATTGCGAGTGCGATGTGCGAGCTAAAATTGTTGATATACTTGCTGAAAATGGGCCATTTTAAGGAATTTTGTCAGTTTTCATCATTCTTTCTCTCTTATACAATCTTTTTACTTTCAGTTACTTTACATAATAAATCTGAATAAAGAGTACTAAAAAACATAGAGTGATATTTGAAATGGTTGTAACAAACAGTGCACATTCCATGCCCTTGGTTGCGGGTAGGGGTAAATTTTGGCAATATCATGTCACCTATTATGGTGTATTAAACATTTACCGTATATGAGAATTTTTGCAGTATGTCATCATGATTTTTTTTCTCCAGCCATCTTTTGTTAACAGTTTCCTGAGGAATGGTTATATTAAACAACAATAAACATAAGAAAATTACGAGAACATTAATATTGATGGCCTTGCTGATGAATCATCACTACCATAATCATGATAATCATATCTTCTACTCTCCTTAACACCATTATAATACAGACAATTATTATAAGGTTCTACTGTATATTACGGGTGATAATGTAGCCACCCCTTCCCCCGAAATATTGGGGGTAGCAATTCTCCGGGACCGACGCCTTAGATTATGCATGTGATCATGAAACATTACAGAACAATATTTGAAAGCAGACAGTCAATAGTCTTACTTTCTTTAAAAAAAAATCATGACCAAGATTTAAAAAAAAAAAAAATCATAAGAATGAAGAGGAAAGAGAAAAGGGTAATGTGATACTATTTTCTGAATATTTTGTCAAAATCTACCACTAAATTGGATTTTTGTAATGAAAGTGTCAAAACTTTATTAAATTTGCCAGATCTGGCTACCTCGACTTTGTTTCGGCTCTTTACGCCACTGCATACATGCATGTATATTCTGCCAAACCAGCCAACTGTGACACCCCATCTTTCTTTCTCCATTGTGTGTGTATCCCTCTCTCCCTCTCCCACTCTTCCTTTCTTTTCTCCCTTTTTATGATAATATAGACATGGTTTAGGGAGTTTGGGGCCATGCCCACCCCAAAAGTCTAGCTGCAATGACAAAAATGAGAAAAAAACGAAAATTAGTGAATATTTCATTGTATTAAATATACATTGTCTCAATCTATCGCAAAATTAGCTAAAAGGGTGATTTTTTTTGTTCGATTGCTTCACTCCCTAAATGCCAATTTTCTTCGTTTTTAAGAAATTTAAATCAGCACACAATGTTTTGCCCCTTTCGAAATTCTTGGTCTATCAGGCTATTGACACCAGACATTAGGATTTGACAAAAGTTAATAGCGAAAGTAATGTAATCAGGTTTACCACTTTTTCAGAATATGATTCAGACTAAAAACATTATTGCTGGGTTAAAAAAGAAAAAGAAATGATGAACCTAACCTGCATTTTGTAGTCAGTGTCTATTATGTTCGTTATCCTCATAGTAAGAAATAATTATATATTTGATGGCTCAGAGTGGAATAACAGGGATATTCCAAGAGTTAAGGTCAATATTCCATGAATAAAACCCGAGTGGAATATTGGCCAAAAAGCGAAGAATATTCCTGGTTTTCCGTGAAATAAGGCCATTTATTATGCTTGATATGTGACATTAATTGTCAAAATCATGGTCATTATTATTATCATTTTTTTATTAGTTTTATTGTCTTTATTTTTTATCATTATTATTTTATTATTTTACCATTATTATCAATAATAATGGTGACAATTATGATACTAATAGTAATACTATTAAAGTAGGTTGTGCTGGTAGTACTAGTATTATGGTAATATTGGCAATCATAATGATTTAACATACACAACATTGAACATGTTTAAGTGTACTAAAAGACAATTGAAATTACAAAAAATAAAAAAATGTCTTCAAAATGTCTTGAAATGTCAAGGCTAAAAATCCTCGAGGCCAATGCAAAGGCCCTCGCAAAGCCAAGGCTTGAAAATTCAAGACCAAGGCTTTGAAAAAGTAGGCCTTAAGGCCAAGCCCGAACATCAAGGCACTACAGCAGTGCACTGCCATAAAGCATATGGGTTATCAACATAGACGTAATTTTGAAGTAATTATTATATACCATATTTGCGTTGATGATGCCGGGAAAGCTGCTTTCTGAGTTTCTACTTCAATAGTAACAACAATCTAATTTAAGCACAATAGTGATCCCCCCCCAAACCTGGAGGAAGAAGCACTTCATGTTGGAAACAGTTACATAGAGATATAATAAACCCTTGCTTTCGCCCACGCAAAACCAAAATACAAAAGAACAAATGAAATGGAGGTTAAATTCTCTGCTTGGTTTAACGTGCAGATTCTCAGTCGGGGTAATTGTCGCAGGAGCAAAAGTAATGGAAGCCTGTTTACTGCCATAAGAACTGTATCACATTATAATCTATATCGTATGCACACATGTACAGGTAGATTGAACCTAGACTTTGAATCCGACGGTTGAGTGAATGTTCTATGCAAATTAGCACGCCACATCCAATAAAAGGTCATTTTTCAATAATACGACCTTGTAAATAGGTATCAGGTCTCGTTTTTGTCAGCGGGATCTGTGTTGTCTGGGTTTTCTGATCATGCATTATATTTACAGCTGTTAAAATGGTTTTATTTTTCTGTGTTAGAATCGGTTCTAAAAAGACACACTGGTTCTATTGCCACGTCTCCTACATGTCCTATGGAATAGATCAGGGATTCCCAAATGGTGGCACGCGCGCCACTTGTGGCACACCGAGCCTTCCGGAATGGCGCGTGGGAGCCGGTATAGAAAAAGAAAAATTAAATAAAAGTTTGATCTACTATTAATCTACTATTAATCATCGTGGAGGATCTTACTGTGAGAAATCAGAAATTGTTGAAGAAAACACGTGAACACAGTAAAGTTGTACAGTGTTGGTCATCCGATGGTCGCATCATCGCCCTGCTTCCAGCCCGAGGAGGGAAGACCATGACTAAGCTGATTACCTGCGAAGAAGATTGAAACAAACTATAAACTTAAAACGAACAGAACGCGATCGGAACAATACAAAAAAAGAAATGCATGTAATAAACATTTGTTCTCACTTCTTAAATGAATTATAATGTGAGTAATACCACACCTAACATATGTTTTACCCCGGTGAACTCCATGCATGTTTTAATATTGCCTTTTTTTCACATCATTATGTACTTTTATGAATATTGATGTTTTTTATTCGTTTGTCGTTGTTAAATGTCTACCTGTAATTTTTTTAGAGAATGCCTAAATAATTGCAACCATGACTTAAACATCTTGCATGGATTTCTGTCGCTTGATAATTTAGAATTTTCTCCTTGTAAGAAATATTTTACACCTGATGAGTTTAACACATACATTAGAGTAAAGCAAAATCAGCATATCCATTTTCATGTATCCACTTGAATTCGAGAAGTCTACTCAATAATTTTGATAATATCGTTTTATTTTTAAACAGTGTGAAACTTAAACCTACAGTAATTTGTATCACTGAAACTTGGTTCCGGGAGCACACTATACACCCTTTGTGTAATATAGATGGATATAGTTTTGAAGGCGTTAGCCGTTTATCAAGAAGAGGGGGAGGAGTTGGAATTTTTGTAAATAATAGTGTGCAATATGTAAGACGCTCCGACATAGAACATAATGATAGTTGTATCGAAAGTGTGTTTGTGGAAATCGTCAATGATAATTCTGGTATTATTGTTGGTTCAGTCTATAGGCCCCCAGATCAGTCAATTTATGATTTTTTTTGAGAGATGCTCAAATGTTTTAAGTATTGTAAATAATGAAAATAAAATAGTTTATTTATTAGGTGATTACAATATCAATTTATTAAATGTAGGTAAAGTGCAATATGTTGATAATTTCATTAATCTATTGTTATCACATCATATGTATCCATTGATTGACCATCCTACCAGAATCACGGATGAAACAATCTCTTTAATTGATAATATAATCACCAATGATATACACGCAGACAAAGTTGAATCGGGAATACTAATAACTGACATAAGTGATCATTTACCTGTATACCCTATTAGCTGGAATGATGTTAAATCACAGCAAAATTTAGATAAACCGCTTCGAATAATCAATGACAATAGTATAAAGTGTTTCTTAAGATCCATTCCAATGGTCAATTGGTCTTGCCACAATAACAATCCAAATGCAAATTACGTGCAATTTCTAGAGAAGTTTTTAAATGTATATAACTTATGCTTCCCCTTGGAATATTTGAAGAAAAAACCTAAAAAGAATAAACCATGGATTAATTTTGATATTCGAAAGTTGTCAAAGAAAAAATGTCGTTTATATCGACTTTATCTGAAAAATCCATCACCATATCGTAAAGAAGTGTACAGAAAATGTAGAAATAAAGTCAGTAATATGATTAAACAAGCTAAAAAACATTATTTCTTGGAAAGTTTTGCAAATTCCAAAGGAAATATGAAAAAAACTTGGAATACTGTTAATTATGCAATGGGTCGTGCAAATAAAAAGTGCAATATTGATTTTCTGAAATGTAATAATCAAGTATTATATGATACCTCTGCTATTTGTAATGTATTCAATGAATATTTTATCAATATTGTAACTGAAATGAATTTTCCTGTTGATCAGGGCAATAATTTAAATTTGAATTTTTGTAGATATTTGGATAGAAATCCAAGGACTTGTTTTTTCAAACCAATCACTTGTACCGAGATTATTGATATTGTGTCAAACATAAAAAGTGATTGCAGTCCTGGGTATGATGATATAAGTATCAAGGTTATAAGACATCAATACATATTTTATGTCAACCCCTTTGTGCAATATTCAATCAATGTTTAGATCTCGGTATATTTCCTGATGAATTAAAGATTGCTCGTGTTGTTCCTGTATATAAAAATGGTCCGAGTGAAAATGTTTCAAATTACAGACCCATATCAGTCTTGCCAATTTTTTCAAAGATTTTAGAAAAGTGTATATATAATAGATTATTTGATTTTATAAACAAGTGCAATATATTATCTCTACATCAATACGGTTTTCGTGCTGGTCATTCAACTTCTTCGGCTCTTATTGATTTTGTCCATACTGTTACCAACGCTCTTGATGATAAGAAATATTTGATAGCAATGTTTTTAGATTTGAAGAAGGCTTTCGATACAGTTGATCACGCTATTTTATTGAACAAACTAGAATTGTATGGCATAAGAGGTAATGTACTTAAATTATTTAAAAGTTATTTATCCAACAGAAAACAATATGTTGAAATATCCAAATGCAAATCACAGCTTAAGATTATCTCATGTGGGGTTCCTCAGGGTTCTATTTTAGGACCGCTCTTGTTTCTCCTCTTTATTAATGATCTTAGTAAAGTATCCAACTTATTACATTGTATTATGTTTGCTGACGACACTAGTCTGTTTTTATCTCATACAAACTATCATGTTTTACACAATTTATTCAATTCTGAACTTGAATTAATATCTGAGTGGTTTTATGCAAACAAAATGATAGTTAATCTTGCCAAAACCAATTATATGATTTTTAGTAATTTATTTTTACCAGATAGTCTTTCAATTAGAATGTGCAATACAGATATTAAGTGTGTAACTTCAGTAAAATTTTTAGGAGTAACAATAGATAATAAGTTTACATGGAAAAATCATATTGATAATCTGTGCAATAAGCTTGCCAAAAATATAGGAATAATGTATAGATTAAGATCATTTCCCAAGGAGATTTTAAAACTAATGTATTATGCCATTGTATATCCATACCTCAATTATGGTATTCTAGCCTGGTAGCATTCACATTGATAGATTATATATTTTACAAAAACGTGCAATAAGAATTATGTCTCATGTTCCTTACCTTGCCCATACGAATCCTCTATTTGTTGAATTGAATGTATTAACATTTTATGATATTCATGCATTTCAAATTCTTATATTTATGTTTTTATGTAACAATAACCTCTTGCCAGATTACATCAAAACATTCCTTAAGTTCAATAGTGATTTCCATGGATACAACACAAGAAATGCAAAGGATTTCCATCTACCTAAGCCAAGACTCTCATCTTTTAAAAAACTCAATTTTATTTCAAGGACCACAACTCTGGAATTCTATTTCTGTAGACATCAAGCAATCAGTTTCATTAAATGTTTTTAAGTCAAAATCAAGGCAATTTATTTTAAATAGTAATTCATAAAGTTTCTCTGTATAAATTTAATTCAGGCATCATAGGCACCCCCCCCCTTCGTTGTAGTTTAGTGATTTTTTTCTATCTTTGTTATTGAAGTCTTTGTATAATTATTATGTTATAGGGTCAGCTAATCACAAGGCTTGTTCCTTTCTTGCTGTCCCTCTCATAGTCAATCCAATGTTTATTTCTATTTGTTGTTGTTGTTTTTTCTATTTTGTGAATATGATACTTTGTATATGTATGTTTTTGTATGGATTTTTATGAGCAAATAAATTGAAATTGAAATTGAAATTGAATCTGGAATTGAGGTTTGATCATTTAATTACAAAGGGAAAATAAAAAATTCAGCTCCTTTTGAAATCTAAATGCTAATTGATTTCCTCTGATTTTGTGTAATCTAGCATTTGATAACCCCTTTTATGTAGGATCGATGGTGTTCTTCTTTTTATTCATTCTATTTGATGTATTAATTTACGATTGGTACTAAGACTATATATGTACATAATATTTGAGCATAGATTTGTGAACAGTGCTTTTAATAATACTAATCATCATTATAATTACGTTTTATTTAGTCAGGGTAGCCATTTCGGTTAGGGAACTGCAGCGGGCCCTGCAATTCCATGCATGCTATTACTACCATTTTCTAATCTAAATGCTGAGCGCCAAACAAGAAGGCAAAAGGTTCGATATTTTTTGTTTTGTATGACTCTGTTGGGGATTGAACCCACGGCCTCCCGTTCATGAGGCTGACGCTCTACCACTGATCACCATACCCGGCTTGCTTTTCAAAAATGACCCTCATCAAGATCAAACTTTAATACAGAAACATGATAATAAGCACTAATTTGAACAAGTCACTTATCATTTTTTTTATAATAAATTGTGTAGTATGTAATGTATATTGATATTTTTATATCTTCTGTTGATTTAGAACCCCACTCGGCCATTTAAAAGGCTTTCTAATTAAGCTCTTCATTATTAAGTATTTTCAGCTTGGAGTACCTTAATAACGCTTTCAGTGTTTTATCTTTTCACATTTTCACACTCCTAATTACTCCTTTGGGTGAACAATTGTCTCGCACTATTTTCTACATCATCATTATTACAGTGCTAAAATGTAAACGCTTATAGTACAGAACGATTGAAATTGGACTTTGAATCCGACGGTTCAGCACATTTTCTTTACAAATAAGCATGTCCCATAGACCCTGGATTTTCCTAGGGCGAGTTTTTGTTTACAGCGGGAATAACACATTGGTCTATATTCAATGATAATGCAAAATAGTTCCACTTCTGTGTTAAATTGCAAAAGATTTTCATATACCTAAGCCAAGACTCTCGTCTTTTAAAAACTCAATTTTATTTCAAGGACCACAACTCTGGAATTCTGTTTCTGTAGATATCAAGCAATCAGTTTCATTGAATGTTTTAAGTCAAAATCGAGGAAATTTATTCTAAATAGTTATTCATAAAGTTTGTTTGTATAAATTTAATTCAGACATTATAGCCCCCCCCTTTATGTTGTAGTTTAGTGATTTTTTTGTATCTTTGTAATTGAAGTCTTTGTATAAATATTATGTTATAGGGTCAGCCAGTAATCACAAGGCTTGTTCCTTTCTTGCTGTCCTTCTAATATTCAATCCAATGTTTATTTCTATTTGTTGTTGTTGTTTTTCTATTTTGTGAATATGTAGCGTTTTTGTAAGGATTTTTATGAGCAAATAAATTGAAATTGAATTCATTAAACATATATGACATTAATACATGCAAGCTGATTTGCCATTCGTTTGAGACCCGAATCTTAAAGGCAAAACAAAACATCGCTCCCTGTTTAAAAAAAATCAATGTTGATACCTGAAAATAGTATGGGTATAACAGTTACAATATTAAAATGCCGTCATGAAAATCTCACATCACAAAAATCATTGGATATATTTATAAAAATATGAAATATAAGTGACCCTCTTTCAGTTGCAGGAGTCCGTTGTGACAGAAAGTTCGTTGCATTTCAAAATTGTGCCATGTATTTATTAGTAGCGCCCTCTTCCGATGAGAGTGTACAATGCTCATAGATGATCGTTGATTGGTGCTCTGATGTGTGGAGGCGGGGCAACGAGCGACGAGGAACAAGTGTTTTGCTTCTAGGAAGTACGTTCCCATATACACATCGGCGTTTGCGAGGTGCCATTGCAGTTTGGCCGATCAGCGTGTCTGTGTTTACAAAGAATCCCAACGTTTCCACTGCCGCCATGTCCTCGCACTGATTGTGAGCGCTGATTGTGTTTATGATACGGTCTCATGTGGTCGTAAGAGGTCAAAGGCCAGTCTAGTGTGTCTGTAGGGCCGTCTGCACCACCCCGAGTTTTCAAATTAGCGCGCTATTATCTGATCCGGCAAATTATCCCGATCTGAAAAATCTCGAGATAGTTGGCGGTGCAGACGCAATTATCGCGCTAGTTCGTAGGATTAATCTCGAGATTGCAATCCCAAGTCAACTCGGGTTTATTTGCAAAATAGCGCACCGCGCTATTTTACGAATTATCCCGCTAATTCGTCGGTGCAGACGCACTCGAGATTGGACTCGGGGTAATTTATTCATGACGTCAGTCCATAATATGCAATTCGCGTTCCACTTCCGCCTTGGTCAAAACATAAACACGTGCGGAAGTCAACTTTATACATGCGAATAGCGTTCATAAGCAACGATGGTGTCCCACCAGTGAATGGATTTTGGGAGAGACCAGACCGAAGGGAGAGGCGCTCATCGACGATGGTCATATTCAATAACAACACTGACAGCAGTGTTGTCTTCCTTCGCAAAATGTGAGCAAATAGCATTTCTTTCCTCCTTCTCTCCCCCTCTCTCTCTCTCTCTGTCGTTGCCTCCTACTCCGCCATCATATTTAAAGGACAAGTCCACCCCAATAAAAAGTTGATTTGAATAAAAAGAGAAAAAATCAAACGAGCATAACACTGAAAATTTCATCAAAATCGGATGTAAAATAAGAAAGTTATGACATTTTAAAGTTTCGCTTAATTTCACAAAACAGTTCTATTCACATCCTGGTCGATATGCAAATGAGGAGACTAATGACATCATCCACTCACTATTTCTTTTGTATTTTATTATATGAAATATGAAATATTCTAATTTTCTCCTCATTGTCAAGTGAAACAATGATTAATTCTTCCCTGAATATGTGTAACTAGCATTGTTTAATACTATATGGTTCAGTCAAGTTGGTCGTTATTGTCAAATCTGTAAAAAATGAAAAATTGTATAATTCAAACAAAAGAAATAGTGAGTGATGGACATCATCGACTGGCTCATTTGCATGTCACTGAGTTGTGCACATCACTGTTTTGTAAAAAATAATTGAAACTTTAAAGTTCCATAACTTTCTTATTTTACATCCGATTTTGATGAAATTTTCAGCATTATGCTAGTTTGATTTTTCTCTATTTATTCAAATCAACATTTTTCTTGGGTGGACTTGACCTTTAACGAAGAATACATCACTTCTTCACTCGCTGAGCTGAGAGGATTGTTGCATAACACCGGTTGAATTCGGCGAAAGTGCTAGTGAAAGGAGTACATTGCTTGCATATCGCGGGAAGTTATTCAAAAGCGCGGGCCGTTGAAACTCCAAGATCCGAAAGTGCGCATGCTCGTAATATCGGGCTTGTTGCCTCGCTCGAGCAGGAATCGCTCTTCGTGGGATGGTGCAGACGGGATTTCTTGAATCTCGAGATTAATCGCGAAGAGGGCTGATCGGGCTAAAATCTCGAGATTGAGCAAACTCGGGATGGTGCAGCACCGCCTTGTGTGACTATTTATAGAAATCCCAACACCGCTTGGATTTATTGCGTAGCATGCCTGCATGTTCGAACCAGGGATACGCATATCCCTGCTCCATGTATTGCTCTCTACTCTCTGTGTTTGGCAATAGTCAAACTGATAAGGGGGGGGGGGGGTGCGGTGCGGTGTGTGAGTTCCTTGGTTTGCTCTCGAGTATTATTCTTCAAAATTGTTACAAACGGTAACGGTCATTTTTAGTATCGCAACTGTAAATTTATGTAAAACAAACAGCACTTGTTTATAATTATGACTTTGTTTTCATGATTTTGTTTGCATGTTTTATGGGTTTGTAGCTTATAATAAGACCATCATGATTATGTTTGTTTTGTTTTATGGGTTTGTAGCTTATATAGACAAAATGATTGTTTAAATTTTAAATCCCCCAAGTATTTTTGCAACAATCAAAGTAACAGGGGCCGCGGAACGTTTTTCAAAGTGGGGGGGGGGGGGGGGGGGGGGGGCTGACCATCATCGGCTAAAAATCACAATCATATGTGGATCACCGGAGAAAGGGGACTTTTAAGCTCAGAAGTTAGAAGTACCGATAATTGTATAGGTAGATTTTATTCAATCTGCATAATCAGAAAAAGAAATGAAAAAACATCATAAGTATGCTGCAAGTGCAAAATACACTTATTTTGTCAAAAACCATAATTTGACTCTTGTCATACGGTTCGATTAACTGAATCTAATTATCGTTCAAAAGCCATGCCTTGATCTTTATGACAGCTATTTCATGTATTTAAACTGGATTATGTTTATAAGTAACACATTATCATAACTCCTTGCTATAATGTCATTTAGAAATAAATTTGTTCAAACTAAAATCAAGTCTTCATTGACTAATTATTTGTGTACCGAAACTCTCTTAAAAGAAATAGTACCTTTCGTCTAAATATTAAATGTAAACATTCTTCAAAATAATTCAGTACCTCTGATGACTCGTATAATTATTCATGAGTCTGATAAGCAGTAAAATAGGGCTTATTTTATGTAAAGTATCGCCTTATATCATTTGCTCTCAAAGTCTTATCTAATCCATTCTCAATAGTCATAAATGGTTTTGTCTTTATAAAATCCTATGAGAGCTGATAAGCTACAACTAAAATCACCCTCATGCTTTGCACATAAACTGCCAGCTACATCACCATCATGGTTTATGAATTAATGCAAAATGTTTATATATTCATTCCTCACTTTAAGCTAAAGGTCAATTTCTCCTGATAGGTCATAAGACTTCTTTATCTAAACCTTCAATATCAGAATCTGTAATAAACTAACATCCATTCACCAAATACGGTTTGTTTACATCTCTTACGCCCTCTACGTCTTTACGCTACTATACTCATTAGCATAATTTGCCTGATTTACTTTCATTGACACGTAAGCACTCTTACGCTAAATTGACCTTGACTTTCTATGAAATGAACCAAAAATAATTCCCCTTTTTTTACATTAACTAAACAAAATATCATTCTTTCTAAGACATATACAGATACAATGAGTATTAATTATGCAAACTTACTTCTTGTTCGGCATTCTAACTGCTTCAGTTTGGGGTAATTCATGGTTATTCTGACATATCGTCGAAGAGAAACCTTCACGTTTTCTAGCTTTCGGCAAGTGCGCTGACCTCATGCGGTCGATTTAAAAAGCCAAATCTAAAAGGAAAAATCTAAAGAAAAAGGTTTGCTCGGCAAACCATCCTCCCCCGCCAGAAAAGAAGTAAGTATACATATGTCATGAACATCTTATTCCTCTACGTAACCTTCCGAAGGGTATATAACTACTATCTTCGTGATGGGTCTCTTATATTCAGAGTCTTTAGTTTTGACTTTGACTGATCTGACCTTCCCGTCATCTCCAGGGTACACTTGAGTTATACGACCTAAAGTCCATTTACCCCGGATGGCATTTGGATCCGCTACTATCACAACATCGTCGACCCTGAGATTGCGTCTGTCAACGTTCCACTTCTTTCTTGGTACAAGCAAAGGGAAGACATCACGAATCCAAGATTTCCAGAATGAATCGACGATCTTCTGGACGAATTCGACTCGGTGACGGGGATTCTTGGTATCACGGAAAGGTCCTTGAGGAACGTGGCTAGATGCCCTACCCAACAAGATATCATTAGGGCATAGGTAAGAATCATCATCTGGGTCTGTGGGAATCCTCCCGATGGGGCGTTGATTAACTAGATTGGCCACTTCTTGAAGGTATGTGTACAACTCGAAAGGAAAAAGGCAATGATCCTTGATAGCCTTCTTCAATGCTAATTTACAGCTTTTGACCAGGGCTTCTGCGCACCCGTTATGATGAGGTGCTAATGGCGTCACAAACCTCCAGTCGGTGCCCCTCTCAGCACAGAACTCCTTTAGCTCATCTGCATTCCAGCCCTCTAACATTTCTCGCAGCTCTCTCTCGGCTCCAACAAACTGCTTCCCATTGTCACTGATTAAGCAAGAAGGTTGGCCACGGATTGCGAAAAAACGTCGTAAAGCCTGCAGGAACTCCATAGTCGAGCAATCAGGTGCAACCTCTAAGTGGACTGATCTGGTGTTCAGACATGTGAAGATGATGCCATAGTACTTCGCAGTCTTGTTACGCCCTATTCTCACTGGTATCGGTCCGAAGTAATCACAAGATGTAGCGTAGAATGGTGGCGTAAAAGGCATCATCCTTTCAGCAGGTAGCTCAGACATAAACTGAGTTTCCGCTCTTTTCTCCATCTCTCGACATGTTACACATCTGTACTTCTCAGATTTGGCTAGACGTTGAACTCCTGGAATCCAGTATCTCGTCCGGACTTTAGCTGATGTTGTAGCTACTCCCGCATGACCTTGCTGATGATAGTAGCGAGTGATAAGCTTAGCTACATGATGGCCATTAGGGATAAGAGTTGGATGTCTTGCTTCATACGATCGTTTGATCTTATCTACCCTTCCTCCAACTCTGATGATACCTTCACTGAGAAATGGACTTAGAACCTTGAATTCACCAGACCTCAAGCGTTCATGAAGTGGTTTCTGTACCTCCTTGATCCAGTACAGTTCAGCAACACTTAACTCGGATGCAGTGAGTGGACCATCTTCTCTTGTCAGTCCTTCGTCAACTTTCGTCTTGCATCTGGCCTTCATATTCTTGATAAATCGATGCACATAAGCTGTGACTCTGAGGAGTCTTCTCCAAGACGAATACTTCTCACAGCCAATGACACCAGAACAGGTTGTATGTAGAACTTGCTTTACCTTTCTCCTCTCCTTGTCATCATCACCTTGTTGTACAGGGAGCGATTTGTCCTCTGGCCAGTCATCTATAGGCTTGAATAGGAATTCAGGACCATGTTCCCATTCTTTACTCAGATCTCTGACTGCTAAGCCTCTGGAGATTTTATCAGCAGGGTTCATATTTCCGGGAACATATCTCCAGTTCTCTGGATTGGAGGCACTCTGGATCTCTCCCACTCTGGATGAGACGAATGACTTGTACATTCTGGACTGACTGTGGATCCATGCTAGAGTAATGAGACTGTCTGTCATGAAGATTGTCTCTAGCAACTTCAAAGTTGTCTCTTCCTTTATTGCCGTAAACAGCCTTGCCGCCATCAGAGCAGCTTGTAGCTCTAATCGGGGAATGGTCAGCCTCTTTAAAGGGGCCACTCTTGACCTTGCTGCTACAAATCTTGTAGTAAAACTGCCGTCTGCTATCTGCCACCTAAGGTAAGCGCAGCACCCGAAGGCAGCTTCTGATGCATCTGAAAACACACATAATATTGGATTGTCAATAGCTCTTGGTGGTGTGAGGCTTCGGTCAAGTTTAGCCTCGCTCAGCTCTTTCATTTCGTTGAAGAAATTTATCCACCATTTCTGTTGTTCCTCTGGCAGTCTTTCATCCCATTTGTATCCCTTCTCCCAAAGCCTTTGCATTCCCATCTTGGCTCGAACAATGAAGGGTGATACAAATCCAAGTGGGTCGAAGACTCTTGCTATTTGGCTCAGGATTTTTCGTTTTGTCCATTTTCCTTCGTTGTTGGATGATTTCTCTTCTCTACTGGACCTGTCCGAGGTTAATTTGTACGAGAATGAATCGTTATTTTGGTTCCAAACAACTCCTAAGACCTTCTCATTGGACAACTTATTCAGCAATTCCATCTCGTTCTGGTTACTGGGTCTTACATTCTTATTAGTCACCCATCCCTTGACGTGGAAGCCTCCATCAGCCAAAGCTTTGTCGATGTCATCAGTAAGCTGAATGGCTTCTTCCTCAGTTGGTGTCGATAAACAAATGTCATCCATGTATGTACTTTTCTTCAGGATCTGTGCTGCTTTAGGACTTTCTTTCTCTGCTACTTCAGCTGTTTTTCTCAAGGCAATTTGGGCCATTGCCGGGGAGGGCTTGTCGCCAAAGGTGACAACCAACTTTATGTAGACATCAGGCTTCCTCTCAACTTCAAGATCACGCCAGAGATACCTGTGTACATGTTGATCAATTACTGGTACCTTGACACGGTGATACATCTTGGATATATCACCACTGACCGCAACAGAGTGATCGCGGAACTTCATCAGAACTCCAAAAAGTGAATTTAACATGTCAGGACCCTTGTGCCAGTATTCATTGAGAGAATGTCCTTGATAGCTTGCTGACGAGTTGAATACAATACGCACTGGGGTACTTTTCTTTTCAGGTCTAACTACTGCATGGTGACCAATATAGTGTACCGGTCCTGAATATCCACTGACTTCATTATCAGACAACTTCCGTGCGAATCCCATCTCTACCAGCTGGGTCATCTGTTCTTGGTAAGCTTTTGCATGATCAGGATTCTTTAGAAGCCTCCTTTCCGTAGCTTCCAACACCTTCTCAGCTAACCATCTGTTATCAGGAAGTTTGTTTGGGTCTCGTTTCCATGGATACGAAACTTGCCACTGATTACCTTCTTTGACACAAGACCGTTCAATCATATCATACTCCTCTTTGTCTGCCTTGGTCATCCCTGTAGGTTGGCATTGGCAGTCGATGTCCTTGACTCCCATCGACTCCGTCGTCCAGAACTCAGTCAGATCCACTGGCTTGGCTAACTGCACATGCAAAACTTTACTTGATTCCATCCTTCTATGCGGCAATGTTCCTAGTATCACCCATCCAACAGGTGAATGACGAGCAGTAAAGTTGTGGGTCTCCTTTGACTCACCTCCATGGAACTTGGGATGATCACTGCCAACTAGTAAGTCAATCTCCCCACCATGCCTGTTGAACATCTTTCGATCAATCTTAAGTTGTTTGGCTGCTGACTGTAGATATTCTTCTGGTACACTGTCTGTGGTACTGATATGAGGCAGGCTAATCACCGTAACTGGCAAGGAATTTCGTCCTCCTAACTCCTTTACGCTGACCTTATATTCATTCGTGATCACCTCCTCTTCAATTCCTCCCAACTTTGATATTACAACAGTGACTTCTTTGCCTTTTAACTTTAACTTGTCTGCAAGTGACTGTTTTATTATTGACAATTGGGCTCCACAGTCTAGTAACATATTGCACTTTTTCCAGGTTTTCCTTTCAGCCACTTCCACTGTCACCACTGGTAGGAGAGCTTCCTTTGCACCAACACAGGCTACACCAACTTCTCTAACATCTGATGAATTGTGTAGAAGAGGATGATGGTAGTACTTGCACTGTTCTCCATTCAAGCTCTCGGTACAGCGCCGTCGTCTTTTGCAAGTAGACATTCTGTGACCATAGGTAGCCTTTTTCAGACAAGCAAAGCATGCCTTATTTTCCTTGACAAGCTGCATTCTCTCCTTGAACGACTTGGACAGAAATGACTTGCATTGGTCAGTCCGGTGGGAATCATCTCTACAGAGCCAGCATCTGTCGAACTTCCTTTCCTGGTTATTGGTACTTGGGCTGGACTTCTTGGTCACAAAGTTGACGCTTGGTTTTACTTCACCTCTTACCGGAGCTGCTGATCTCATCCTTGCCTTCAACTCTAGGGTGAGGAATTGAAGACATTTCTCAAATGTTGCAGAAGCTTCACCCAATTCTTGATTCCTGAACCAGATCTTTCTATCTTCAGGGGTGAGTTTCTTCTCCATGATAGCCAGCATGTGGCTGTTATTCATGTCGTTCTCCTTCCCAATTTCTTTGAGCACATTGTAACTTCTGCGTACTATGTTCACAAATTCACAGAAGCGATCATCTTCACCTGGTTTCAAGGAGCGAAATTTGGTGATGTCATGAATAATTGCGTCTGCAACTAACCTTGGGTCTCCATACACCATATCTAACTGCTCCCAAGCTGCTTTGAAGTCTCGTCCTATTCCTTTAATCATCTGTAGGGGTTTACCTTGCAGACATGATCGCAATATCATTAGAGCATCTCTTTCATCAAAAACTTCTCCCAGAGCATGTTGAAAGTCAGCCTTGAATATGCAATAATCTCGCACATTTCCGTTAAATGTGGGCATCTTTGGCTTTTCCATTTTGAACATGGATCCCACTCTCTTCTGTACATTTCTTATCTGCAGACTCTGGGTATGACTTCCATCTTGCTGTGCGTTTGATGCTGTTTCATCAGAACTAGCTTCTGAATTATCATCACTTGGCTGTTCATTCGTCATCTGTTTTCGTAGTTTCTGCCTTGAAACATTTTTCTCTGTCTCTCCCTTACAGTAATCTCTGAAAGAAATTTGATGGCTAAGGAAAGACTGCTGACATTCATCCATCCATCTTTCTTCCATGTCGTATTCATCGTCATCTTCAATAAGCTCTGAAAATGATTCATGCCTATTCTGCAATTCTTCATAAGCAAGAATATACCTTTCATAGATCTCCTGCACCTCTGAAATAGGCCGTCTTTCTTCTATCAAGCTCTTCAAGGCATGTCCTATTCTTGTAAGCTTGCCCTTCGCACCTCGGCGTTGGTGGCGTTGACTCTTAAGAATATCAGTCTTGGACACAGGAGCCTCTTTCGCAGTAGATTCATCCATATCTCCTTCATTCCAGATCCCAGATAAAGACGTTACAGCTTCTGATCCGTCTCCCCAGAAGAAATTGAATTTGTGGATCACCGGAGAAAGGGGACTTTTAAGCTCAGAAGTTAGAAGTACCGATAATTGTATAGGTAGATTTTATTCAATCTGCATAATCAGAAAAAGAAATGAAAAAACATCATAAGTATGCTGCAAGTGCAAAATACACTTATTTTGTCAAAAACCATAATTTGACTCTTGTCATACGGTTCGATTAACTGAATCTAATTATCGTTCAAAAGCCATGCCTTGATCTTTATGACAGCTATTTCATGTATTTAAACTGGATTATGTTTATAAGTAACACATTATCATAACTCCTTGCTATAATGTCATTTAGAAATAAATTTGTTCAAACTAAAATCAAGTCTTCATTGACTAATTATTTGTGTACCGAAACTCTCTTAAAAGAAATAGTACCTTTCGTCTAAATATTAAATGTAAACATTCTTCAAAAGAATTCAGTACCTCTGATGACTCGTATAATTATTCATGAGTCTGATAAGCAGTAAAATAGGGCTTATTTTATGTAAAGTATCGCCTTATATCATTTGCTCTCAAAGTCTTATCTAATCCATTCTCAATAGTCATAAATGGTTTTGTCTTTATAAAATCCTATGAGAGCTGATAAGCTACAACTAAAATCACCCTCATGCTTTGCACATAAACTGCCAGCTACATCACCATCATGGTTTATGAATTAATGCAAAATGTTTATATATTCATTCCTCACTTTAAGCTAAAGGTCAATTTCTCCTGATAGGTCATAAGACTTCTTTATCTAAACCTTCAATATCAGGATCTGTAATAAACTAACATCCATTCACCAAATACGGTTTGTTTACATCTCTTACGCCCTCTACGTCTTTACGCTACTATACTCATTAGCATAATTTGCCTGATTTACTTTCATTGACACGTAAGCACTCTTACGCTAAATTGACCTTGACTTTCTATGAAATGAACCAAAAATAATTCCCCTTTTTTTACATTAACTAAACAAAATATCATTCTTTCTAAGACATATACAGATACAATGAGTATTAATTATGCAAACTTACTTCTTGTTCGGCATTCTAACTGCTTCAGTTTGGGGTAATTCATGGTTATTCTGACATAATTATCGTCGAAGAGAAACCTTCACGTTTTCTAGCTTTCGGCAAGTGCGCTGACCTCATGCGGTCGATTTAAAAAGCCAAATCTAAAAGGAAAAATCTAAAGAAAAAGGTTTGCTCGGCAAACCAATATGGTAATTTTTACATATTTGTACACGGTTTTGAAAGGGGGGGGGGGGCTGGGGGCTGATGATGAGCCACCTCGGTTCCGCGGCCCCTGCATGCTAGAACGTAGTCAATTTGCAATTGAATCTGTTTCAACATCATCACGATACTCAACGGGACTCTGTTATAGTTTGTAGGTCTGTGAGTTCCTTGGTTTGCTCCCGAGTATTATTCTTCAAAATTACAAACGGTAATGGTCATTTCTAGTATCGCAACTGTAAATTTATTTAAAATAAATAGCACTTTTTTTTATAATTATGACTTTGTTTTCATGATTATGTTTGTTTAGTTTTATGGGTTTGTAGCTTGTAATAAGACCGAAATGATTGTTTAAAGTTTAATCCCCCAAGTATTTTTGCAACAACTTGTGGGGGGCTGACCATCATCGGCTAAAAAAATAATCATATGGTTATTTTTACGTATCAGTGTACACGGTTTTGGATAAAGGGGGGCTGATGATGACGCCACCTCGGTTCCGCGGCCCCTGCATGTTAGAACGTAGTGTAAAATTTGCAATTGAATTTGTTTCAACAACATCACGATACTCAACGGGACTGTTATAGTTTGTAGCCTATGCCTAGGCCTTTTATTGTCCAAACAGTTGTAACGTTTGTAATTATGACTTTGTTTTATGCTTATAATTTTTTTTCGCTTATACTAAGACAAGACGCGGCAGTTTTAATTGATCCATTTCAAATTGATATATATTCATGGGCTTACAGGACAAATACTTCTAAGTCTACAATATTATTCATTATAGCCTTGGATTACATCTTTCATTTTATGAATCGTGTAGGCCTATAATGTTGATTAAATTTTGTACCCCTATTCTGGTTTGTGTGTGGTTTATTATATTGTGGTGGGAGCTTACGAATCACTGGCGGATCCAGGGGGCACATCCTGCCCATGCCCATGCACCCCTATAACAACAACACCCTCAAAATTGTAAATGTAAGTATCCCAAGTGTGCAAATTACCTATGCAGGGGGCCCGGTATGGAGCGGCATTGCGCCCCCGTCATGGATCATGTAGCCACTGATTTTTTTTTTCTGAATTCATTGCACAACTTCCCCTGAGCCATGCACCGTTCAAGAACAAGTCCACCCAAACAAAAAGCTGATTGAATAGAAAGAGAAAAATCAAACAAGCATACCACTGAAAATTTCATCAAAATCGGAGCTAAAATAAGATTATGACATTTTAAAGTTTCGCTAAATTTCACAAAACAGTTATATGCACATCTTAGTTGGCATGCAAATGGGATGACTGATGACATAACCCAATCACTATTTTTTTGTACTTTATTATTATGAAATATGAAATATTCTCATTTTCTCCCCATTGTCATGTGAAATAAAGTTGCATTCCTACCCGAAGATGTATAATTAAATTGTTTTAACATTATCTGGTTCAGACAATATAGGGTCCTAATTTTCAAATCTGTAAAAGCTGAAATTATATATAATTCAAGCAATAAAAACAAAACAAAAATAATTAGTGAGTGATATCATTGACTCTTATTTTGCATATCATAGTATTGAGCATATAACTGTTTTTTAAAAATCAGCGAAACTTTAAAATGTCATAACTTTCTTATTTTACATCCGATTTTGATGAAGTTTTCAGCGTTATCTTTGTTTGTTTGATTTTCTCTATCAAACAACTTTTTTTTTCTGGGGTGGACTTGACCTTTCAGGTAGGCATAATCTTGCCCAGCGCACTTGACATGATTTACAGGCCTAGCCTATATTATATCGATTTCACAACCAAAGAGTTGTCGAACATATCTATTTTTAAAGGAGAAAATTCTTACATCACCTAATGACCACACTGAACGAATTTATGAAACCATATATTCCAAAAAAGGCTTTATATGCTTTGTGCCAAAAAGTGCTTGTCAAAAGGAGGAAAACGCGGCTACGACCAGATATAGATATTAGTTTTATGGTCGCATACGTTACACCGGGCTGAAAATGTCTAAAGTAGAATTTACTAAAATTTTATCAAATTCTGATAACAGCAAAATTATTAGATTTGAAAGTTTAGCAATATTTTGTGAAACTAGTCATGAATATTCATTAGGCATAGGCGGATCCAGGGGGCCCGGTCCCCCCCCCCCCTATTGGCGGAGCAAAAAAAGAAGAAAAAAAGGAAAGAAAGAAAAAAAGGAGGGAAAAGAGAGGGAAAAAAAGAAGAGAAGGAAGACGAGTGAATAAAATAAAATGAGGGGAAGACTTGGAAAATAAAAAGAATCTTTCATGTCACTAAAATTTTCGATCGCGCTCGCATTCCCTGTTAAAAGGTGATTTACATATCAAGTTTGGAAGTCAATATATATTTCACCTCGGAAATCGAACTTTCATTATTTTGTGTGGTTTCCAAATCAATTTTAAAAAAGTGCTCTTTAAAAATAAAAGTTTTATGGTCTGAATATTAAAATTTCGGCTCGCGCTGCGCGTTCGCAAATTTTGATTTATCAGGTACCTATCATTTTCGTGTATTCCATTTATCCCTTTTTCAGGTCTAATTTTCAAAACAGGGAAGTGTTATAGACGTATCAGATAGCGATAAATGCTCGCATTTTGATTGGCGAGTTATGTATGTCTCAATATTTATTATACAACAAACTACTTAAAGTGATTGTTTAACATTGATTTGACTTTTTAAAAATCTGAGCTACAAGGTCACACTTGTCACCTGTGTCTGTGATATATTACAAAAATGAAGCCCAGAAAAAATTGCGTTCGAAAATAATTATTAAGTGCTTCAAAAATTGAAATATAAAGTGACCGGAAACACCACCTTAATTTTATCCCATACACTTAGGCCTATGACTATGTGTACTATTTAGGCGTCTATTAGACGCCTATTTACAAAGTCGGGGCTTGCCTTGTAGTTTTAGCTTTTCATTCTCAATAATGGTTGTTTTCAGGGTTTATTAGTTCTAATACATACACTTGTACACATGTTTCATCTTGGTTTAAGAATGTTTTAAATCGGCTGCTCACAAAGTTAAACAATACCTTTAAAATCCTCTTTTCAATACAGTTTATCAAAAATTTTGGCTCGCGCTTTGCGCTCGCATTAATGGTTAAAAATAGATTAACTGATGCATCGTATTCCTATTTACAAAAGTGCTTGAAATGTCAATTTTTCAGGCCATAATATCATCAGATTTCTCACTCTCATTAGGCATTAATAAATAAGATTTAATAATTACACTGTCTCTTTTGTTTCATCTTGCGCTTAGCAAGAGGAATATGAAGATAGTCATCATTTTCATATGATGATAGGTCCTAAGGATGTCCCGGTCCAATGTCAAAACTTGAAGTAATGATAATGAAAAATATCATCTCTTTATTAAGTTCGAGCCATATCCACCTCACAATTTTCCCTCAAACTGCTTGAAATATAGAGCTGAAATTGACATTTTCAGATCGGAAATTTGAAATAGTTTAAGCTCGCGCTTCGCGCTCGCTTTGATTTTCATGATAAAAGATGTATTTAGAATGCCTCGGGCTAAATCTGAAACGCGCGCGCATGTTTATTCAGATACTTAACTTGTTCTCTATATGTAAATCATTATCCAGTTTCAGATCACAATATAAAAATGTTATGCTCGCGCTTTGCGCTCGCATCATTAATGTAGGAAGATCCCCTATTACTCATCCTTTTCATGATTTACAAAACATGAGCAGTGTGTCCCGATTTTAGGCCTAAGTCTTGATTTTTTTCGCTCGCGCTTCGCGCTCGCATCAATTGTTTAGTTATATAGCTATCCTGTTCAAGATTACAAAAATTGATTAAAATTTTCAATTCTTTGTGTAGAAATGTCAAAAATTTTCAGCTCGCGCTTCGCGCTCGCATTATTTGATTGTTGAAATATGTAAGGTCTTCATGGCTATAAGTGCAAGCAGTCCTTAACGGGTACCTTTTCAATCAGTTCAAAACGTGTATAAACATTTTCTGCCTGCGTTTTGCGATCGCATCATTAATGTAAGGAAGACCCCCAATTACAAAACATGAATAGAGTGTCTCGTTTGTAGGTCTAAATCTCGAAATTTTCCACTCGCACTACGCGCTCGCATCAAATGTTTATATATATACCTATTCTTTTTAAGTTTCAAAGAGTGCTTAGAATTTCTATTCTTTAGGTCAAAATGTAAAAAAAATGTCTGCTCGCATTATTTAATTGTTGAAAAATGTAACGTCTTCATGGCTAACTGCAAGAAGTCTGTTACAGATACCTTTTCCATCAGTTCATTTCTGCTCGCACTTCGCGTTCGTAGTAATTATTTAGTTGCATATACATCTTTTTCAGGATAACAAACATTGCCCAGAATGTTCAAATTTTAGGAAAAATACATTAAAATAAAAAAAAAAAATTTGCTCGCGCTTCGCGCTCGCATTATACGAATAAGGATTATGATATTGTATATTCATGTTGATTTATTTAAGAATAAAGCTAGGAAGTTACTATGAGGACTACCCCTTCAAAGGAATAAAACAAAAATCATCTTCGAGCGGCCGATCGGGGAAAATATGGCTGGAAAAAAATCCGGGCCCCCCCCCCTATCGGCGAAGGCTGGATCCGCCCCTGATTAGGTGGTCTCATGATGTCAGATCCCCACTTGCTCTTTTCTTATGATGGCCTACTAAATCAGTTGACAATCCATTTTTTTTTAGTTCTTGGAGGAAAAAAGGTGAATAAACCAGGTAATAAAATACAAAATAAATGAGTGAGGATATGACATCAGTTGCCCATTGAATATTTATGAAGATATGTTTCACCAGATAATGCAATCTTTAAAATGTCGTAACTATGTTATCCCTTGTCCGGGCCGATTTTGATCAGATTTTCACTGTTTTGTTTTTCTGATTTTCCTTTATGTGTTCAAATCATATTAATTTCAGATGTAAGTACCCCTTTAACAAAAGCATTACAATTGCAGATTGCTAGTATCAGGCAGTTATATCATGAATGTTTACAGAACAAAAATCACAAAAATATATAGGCCTATAGGGAAACAATGCTGTAACAGAGGCCGAAATTATAACATAACTTGTAAATATACTTTTGAAGAAATATAATTGTTCCACGATTTCGTTCGATCGACAAATAAAGCCAGATTGCCGATTGTAGTAGGCCTATATTGTAAAAACAGTGGCAACCCCCCCCCCGAAACGCGGTGCGTGTGCATGGTAGGGTTATTGGATCGAGGGATTATGTGCATCCCTAATTTGCATACCTATCAGTCCAAAAGTGCGAAACATGCGGCTTTTGGATAGCCATGCTTACATAAGGAAAGTGCATTATTGTAAGTATCTGTGCGACACTTTTCTTCTCCCTACCTTCGTCCATTTCGGGTTTTTTTCGTCTAACTTTTTACTTTTCGAGTAGCTTCTTCTGCAGTTCCACATTTGAAGTGGCTTGGGTTGAATAATAACCATTCGGAACAATCATTTTCTGTTGAGAGGCTGTAAATTATTTCTTTGAGTTTTATATGATCTGCAGTATTGCACTTTGACATATCGACGGAGTGCGGGGTGCTTATTTCAACTCGAAAAGAACCAACTACCGTATAGCGCATCGCACGTAGACTCTATGTACACGTACGTACACGTACAGCGCATCCGCTGTATGGCCGGTATAAACGTGGTAGTATAGTTGCGTAATCCATCCATTGACTGCATGTGCTGCAGCTGATGCACACAGGCACAGAGCAATCGCATGTATCATGCATGCCCATATATGGATGGAACTGCGAGTTTGATTGGCAGACCTACACGGTCTCTTATCACAGAGGGAGGCAGACAACGTTTTTTTTAACTCGGCCGTTGCAACTGTTTTGAATTATTATCGGCACGATAGAAATTATACAAAATCTTCAATTATAACCAAAAATTAAAATCAAAAGCATTTCTTTCGATGTTTTTGTTGGTTTCAGAGTTTTTAGGTTGATAGAAAGGCATTCATATACTTATTTCATCTCTCACTTGATTTTTTTTAAATAACATGTCTACAACGTTAGCCTTTGCCTTTAGAAAGCAATAGCTTGGAAAGGACTGCCGAAAAAAAATAATTCGGCGGTAATATTTTGTCGTCGTTAATGGCATGTCTGATGTAGATTATGAATCAAGGTACTATTAGATAATAGTCCAGTAGATATGTGAAAAAGATGCTCGAATCTGGCAGAAAGTGTGAAATTTGGCATACAGGGGTATTTTTGGGCGCTGCTTTCAAAATTGCCGGCCCCAAGCGATTTGACCATCGGGTCGGCCGCCATTTTGAAATCCAAGATGGCCGCCATGATAAATCATTAAATGTCAATTTCTTGGGTTTTACATGACATGTGACACTGAAATTTGGCATATAGGGGTATTTTGAGGCACTGATTTCAAATATTGCCGGCCCCAGTAGTTTGACCATTTGGTCGGTGGCAAAATGGCCGCAATCTTGAAATCCAAGATGGCCGCCATGATATATTATTGCAATCATTTTCTCGAGTTTTATATGAACTGCGGTATTGAAATTTGGCATAAAGGCTTAATTTGTGGTGCTAATTTCAAATATTGCCGGCCCCAAGTGATTTGACCATCGGGTCGGCCGCCATTTTGAAATCCAAGATGGCCGCCCTGAGAAATCATTAATGTCACTTTCTTGAGTTTTACATGACGTGTGACACTGAAATTCGGTATGTTGGGGTATTTTTAGGCACTGATTTCAAATATTGCCGGCTCCCAGCAATATGACCATTTGGTCGGTGGCTAAATGGCCGCCATTTTGAAATCCAACATGGCCGCCATGAAAAATCACTAAATGTCATTTTGTTGAGTTTTACATGATATGTGACACTGAAATTTGGCATATAGGCTTAATTCGGGGTGCTGATTTTAAATATTGCCGGCCCCAAGTGATTTGACCATCGGGTCGGCCGCCATTTTGAAATCCAAGATGGCCGCCATGAGAAATCATTAATGTCATTTTCTTGAGTTTTACATGACGTGTGACACTGAACTTTGGCAAATAGAGTACCTATTGCCAACCACAAGTGCTCTGACCATCAGTTCAGCGGCAAGATGGCTGCCATGAAAAACAATATCAAAATAATTTTCTTGTATTTTACATTATTTATGACACCAAACTTTGGCATACAGATTTTTGCCGGCCACCAGCAATGTAACCGCCGGGTTTCGGCAAAATGACCGCCATGAATTAAAAGCAATGATAATTGTCTTGAGTTTTACATGAACTCTGGCCCTGAAAGTTGTCATATAGGCATATATTTAGGCACTGATTATTGTCAGACCCCTGTTTGATTGCCATTTTGAAATACAAGATGGCCGCCATGAAAGATAATTTGCTCAAGTCTTACGTATGGCCTTTAACACTTTGAATTTGGAGAAAAACTTGATCTTTGCATCCTTGATCAATGAAAAAAAAACATATTAGATAGATGCTATTTTGAATTCCAATATGGTTACCAAGTTTGAATGATGTACAACATTATAATGGTGAGTAAAACATTGTATTGGCACTGAAAACAAATCCAACACAACCACATCTTTGTCCGTTGCAAGGATTATAATACTTTGTTTGGCACCCTTAATTGCTGATATAGATGTTACCTAAGTATGAAGCACCATGAATACAAAAATCAGCTAGCTTCTTCTGCAGTTCCACATTTGAAGTGGCTTGGGTTGAATAATAACCATTCGGAACAATCATTTTCTGTTGAGAGGCTGTAAATTATTTCTTTGAGTTTTATATGATCTGCAGTATTGCACTTTGACATATCGACGGAGTGCGGGGTGCTTATTTCAAATATTGCTGACCCTCAGCGATCTTATCCCCTGAGTCAGAAGCAAAATGTCAGCCATCTTGAAATCCAAGATGGCTGCCATTAAAAAAGATCATTGAAAAAAATCACTTTATCTAGTATCACGTAATGTATTATTTTAAAATTTGGCATCTAGGGATATTGAAATTGCCCCTAGAAATCTGTCCAATAGATATGCTGCAAAATGGCCACCATCTTGAAATCTAGAGAGGATCGACTGTCATGAAAATTCATTAAAACCATTTTCTTGGTTTTAAATAATTTGAGGCACTGCATTTTAGACATACAGGCAGGATTTTGGCCTGCTGGTTTCAGAATATTGCTCCAATAATAGTGATATTTTATTACAAATCAACATGAAGATAACTGCTCCAGACTTGAAGTACTGATGGTTATATAGTGGTATGATGATGATGATGATGAATTAATATTAATGATGGATAATAATAATACATATTTTATTGTTCAAAATAGAATTCAGTAACAGAAATGCTTCGAAAATTTATTTGGCCCATACCCTGTAGATCGTGAGCCCGGCAGCAATTTAGCAGCACCACGTCGGACGTTGCTCTATCCCTTAAAAAGGGAAGTTCACCCGAGAGAAAGTTTGTTGTAAAAACACAAGAAAATATGATATAAAAAAGATATTGGTAAATCCATCTAAGATATCAGAATTTTAAATTTTTGATTTGTGACGTCATATACTGCACGAGCAGCTGCCCGATTATGTTGTGTGATATAAAATGCATAAATGGTTCATCATGGGTAATTTTTTTTCTTTCTGGAGCGGGTGTGAAATCATTTGTTTGTCGATATACTGAGGGTTCAATAAAAAACATTTTCATTTTTTTTGAGGAGGCTACATTTCATTGATTTTTGTACTATAAGAAACATGGGGGAACTGCTTGCATCTGACGTCACAAATACACTAAATGAAATTCCGATGGCTTTTAAATATTTGATGGAATTTCCTTAAACCTTCAATATTTTTTTCATTATTTATTCTGTTATTGTTTCAATAAACTTTTTGTCAGGGTGAACTTCCCCTTTAATTCGTTGACCGCCAAACAGGGTAGAAGCAACTCCCCTCTTTTAACATCTTTTGGTCTGATGCTGTCGGAGCTTGATCTCCCGATTGTGAGGCGAACATGCTCCCATTGTCAGATTGTCGAACACACGATGGTTATCAATTTAATCGTTCCAAAGTAATTCCTGGAGATCTGTAAGATTCACTGTCAACCGCCGAGCAATAATAAATGGATTACCATCAGTTATATACCATACATGAATTTTGATTCGTGCTATCATATTGTACTTATTTTCCCCCACAATAATCAATATTTAGAACTAAGCTAGGTAATCATGTCCTTTGTGTCATGATGGGTCATATAGGAATTTAAAATGGCAGATAAAGTGTGTTACATGTATGTGTTATATGTTCATTATCTATCCATATTTGAAATTAACATACAATATAAGTTTTTGCTTCATAATACCAATTTACAGTGTCACAGGTAATGTAGAATTCAGGAAAACATTTTTGAAAGATATTTCGCAGTAGCCATCTTATATGTCAAAGTGGCGGTCATTTTCAGCTGACCCAGGGGATCAATCACTGGGGCAGCAATATTCTAAAACCAGCAGGCCAAAACCTGCCTGTATGTCTAAAATGCAGTGCCTCAAATTATTTAAAACTCAAGAAAATTATTTTAATAAATTTTCATGACAGTCGATCCTCTCTAGATTTCAAGATGGTGGCCATATTGCAGCATATCTATTGGACAGATTACTGGGGGGAAATTTCAATACCCCAAGATGCCAAATTTCAAAATAATACATACGTTATAATTATGATACTTGATTTTTTATAATGATTTTTTATGGCAGCCATCTTGGATTTCAAGATGGCTGCCATTTTGCAGCTGAGGTACCACGGGCCTAAAATATTTCCCATAGACTCATGTGTTAAAGAGACGCTCTAAAAAGAATAAGGATGAAATTCGAGAATTGAATGTTTACTACCTCTCCAGTGGATAGGATATATGTCTGACATTCCATATCTGACCAGAAAAGGGTACCTCGACCAGCTCATTTTAAAAATAAATCGGCATTTATGAAGACTACACCTGACAGGATCAAATTCATCACTTGATACAGTAAAATGGCAATACTTCTCCCGCCAGTATAAAAATAGTTCCAAAGTGGTGATATATCTTCCCAATTTGAAAAAAGGAAGTTCAGTAAAGTTAACCTCCCTAGAATCAGTGTTAGATTATCAATCATATTCATTCATTTTGTCAATCAGCAATATCAAAATAAAAAATTGAGAATTAAATGGGTTGGCTCGAATTAATATCTTTGGCCCGTATAACCCTGACTCAGGGGATCAGATCGCTGAGGGCCAGCATTATTTGAAATAAGCTCCCCACGCTACTTCTATATGTAAAAGTGCAATACCGCAGATCATATAAAACTCAACGAAATAATTGCAATATTTCTAAGGCAGCCAGCTTTGAATTCAAGATGGGGGCCATTATTCCGCCGACCAATTGTCAGATTGCTTGGAGCCAGCAATTTTTTTAATGAACTCACCCAGGTACCGATATACTACAAATTTTAGGGGTACATATGTAAAATTCAAGAAAATTAGTTCAATGATTTTTCATGGCGGCCATCTTAGATTTCAAATGGCGGCTGACCCGATGGTCAAATCGCTTGAGGCCGGCAATATTTGAAATCAGCACCTCGAATTAAGCCTAGTGCCAAATTTCAGTGTCACATATCATGTAAAACTCAAGAAAATGACATTTAATGATTTTTCATGGCGGCCATCTTGGATTTCAAGATGGCGGCCATTTCGCCGCTGACCAAGTGGTCAAATTGCTGGGGCCGGCAATATTTTAAATCAGTGCCTAAAAATACCCCAACATACCGAATTTCACTGTCACACGTCATGTAAAACTCATGAAAATGACATTAATGATTTCTCAGGGCGGCCATCTTGGATTTCAAAATGGCGGCCGACCCGATGGTCAAATCACTTGGGGCCGGCAATATTTGAAATTAGCACCCAAAATTAAGCCTATATGCCAAATTTCAATACCGCAGTTCATATAAAACTCGAGAAAATGATTGCAATAATATATCATAGCGGCCATCTTGGATTTCAAGATGGCAGCCATTTTGCCGCCGACCAAATGGTCAAATTGCTGATGGGCGTCAATATTTGAAATCAGTGCCTCAAAATACCCCTATATGCCAAATTTTAGTGTCACATGCCATGTAAAACTCAAGAAATTGACATTTAATGATATTTCATGGCGGCCATCTTGGATTTCAAAATGGCGGCCGACCCGATGGTCAAATCGCTTGGGGCCGGCAATTTTTGAAATCAGCGCCCAAAAATACCCCTGTATGCCAAATTTCACACTTTCTGCCAGATTCGAGCATCTTGGCCATTTTTTGTCACATAACCGCTCCACTATAATTTGTTTTTCTGATTTCGAAACGGGAAAAGCAAAAAGGAAAGATTGAGTGAAAATCGATTCTATTTTCGAGATTTAAAACAGTAAAACTATTATTTTCAATATTAATTTTGATTAAAGAATGAAGTATGTTGAAACGGGAAAAGAAATACGGATAATTTTTCCGTTTTCCTGTTTTTACATAATTATTTGAATTTTCATTTATTACTTTGAATACACAAAATTGGACTGAAAATTTCGTTTCCTTTTTCTGTTTCGTGTTCACCAAATTGAGCGCGCTTTTTCGTTTATTTTTTCCGTTTCAAAATCAAAAACACGAATTATCTGATCGTACCGCCGTCAAAGTACGATAAGATAATTCCTTTTCCTTTGGCCAAACGGAATATTGAAGACTGCTGAAGCGTTTTCAAAGGCGGAAGGGAGGGGGGGGGAGCAGAAACTAAACACCTATTGCTGGCCAGCCATGTGAAACATCGATGTCTGTATCGGCTTAGCCCATATGATTGCAGTGTGAGTGGGTCGAGTGGGCTATAGCCTAGGCTAGGGGTTATTTAGTTGTTCACCGCGACGGCATAGCGCAAACTTTTGGGCAGTCAGCATTGCGGCCAGGCAAGCTTAGATATTTCACCCCGCCCCATCCCCCATCCACAAAATGCCACCAAAACAAAGTTTGCGCGCTTTGTTACATACATTAAATATTTTAGGCCATTCTATCATCCCAGATAAAAGTTTGTTTTTTAGGCATAAGCGAATGCATTAAAACTACGATGCATAGATGGAGAGGAGATGCTACATTTTTGCAGAGCCACGGTCTAAAACCAAAGTGGGTGGTCCATAATTGTTAACATCAAGGTTTGACAAGTCTTCAATATTCCGTTTGACCAAACAAAAATGAATGAATCGTAGCTTGACAGTATTATCTAATCGCACCTTGTACGAGCAGATAATTCGTGTTTCTGATTACGAAACGCAAATAAGAAACGCAAAGCAGAACAAAATGAAACGAGATTTTCGATTCAAGTTTCTGTTCGTGAACGCGAAACAGAAAATGCAAATGGAATTTTCAATTCGATTTTGTGTTTTTTTAAAGAAAAACATATTGTTATTCTTGAATAAAAATATTGAAAAATTTCCGTTTTTGTCTCGACTGCATAGCAGAGCGAGACTATAGGCGCCTCTTTTCCGATGGCGACGGCGGCGGGGGCGTCGTAAACATTGAAATCTTAACCAAGGTTAAGTTTTTGAAATGTAATCATAACTTAGAAAGTATATGGACGTAGTTCATGAAACTTGGACAAAAGGGTAATCAAGTATTACTGAAAATCTTGCCTGAGATTCAGGTCACGTGACTAAGGTCAAAGGTCATTTAGGGTCAATGAACTTAGACCATGTTGGGGAAATCAATGTCGAAATATTAACCAAGGTTAAGTTTTTGAAATGTCGTCATAACTTCAAAAATGAATGGCCCTAGTTCATAAAACATGGACATAAGGGTGACAGTGTATCATCAAAGATGCTGCTTAAGTCTCAGGTCACATGACTAATGTCAAAGGTCACTTAGGGTCAACGAACTTTGACCATGTTGGGGGTATTTGTGAAATCGTCATCATAACTTTGAAATTTTATGGATCTAGTTGATAAAACTTAGACATAAGAGCAATTATGTATCCCTGAGCATCCTGTCCGATCTTTGGGTCACATGACAAAGTTCAAAGCTCATTTAGGGTCAACGAACTTTGATAATGTTGGGGTATTTGTGGAATTGTCATCATAACTGAAAAAAATTATAAATCTAGTTCATAGAAACTTGGGACATAAGGGTATCTATGTATCCCTGAATATCTTGTGCTTGTTTCAGGTCACATGACCAAAATCAAAGGTCATTTAGGGTCAATGAACTTTGGCCGTGTTAGGGGCCGGTATTTGTTGAATTTGCATCATAACTTAGAAAGTTTATGGATCTACACATGTAGTTCATGAATCATTAGCCTTTTGACAAGGCCCTCGCGACTTGGCTCTATTCCTCGTCAGGTAGTGGCTGAAATGAGACTAGCGGCCTACCCAGAGAACTGGCGATACCCGAGTGAACGCGCGAGCCGAACGACTTGTCGTGAGGGCCTTTTGGAACCTGACTTGCACCGCTTGTCACCGCTATGAATTATTCATGAGCATGCTAATTAGTCACCCTTTGAATATAACCAATCAGAACAGCAGCTTCGCACTGCCTTTCCTCGTGTCGTTTGCTAACAAGATCGGAGGTGTGAAGTCTGTGTATGGTGCCTGCGACCTGCATGCGAAGATCATTACACACCTATGGCATAAGTTCAAGTTCAAGTTCAAATTTATTCAAACCAATCAAGAACAAGAGACATATTACATAGTTTAACAAAAATGAGAATACATGATAGGCTTGGGACCCCATAGAAGCAGAGCTTGTGAGAGGGGCCCCTTATAAAGTACATTACAACAATAATGAGATGAGAAAGATATTTACAATGATAATCTAAAGAGTAAATAAGAAAATACATACAAACACAAACACGCACACACACACACACACACACACACTTACACACACATGGTTGATCAAGAATCAATTTATTAGATATTTTGTAATCTTTCAAATAAATATTTTCGACATGAATTTTTAAATATGGGCAGTGTTGGACTGGATCTAACGTTTTGTGGTAACTTGTTCCATTCTTTTGTACAAACTATCACAAAATAATTCAAAGCAGTATTTGTTCTTGCAAGTGGCTGGTGGATAAGATTTTTCTGTCGTGTATTGTACAAATGGACATTTGAGTTAACAACAAATGCATCTTTTAAAAATGAACAGTTTTGAGAGGATTGTGATTTGTACATAAATATCAAGCAATTGAAGGAGACTAAATCACCAAGAGGCAAAATCTTCAATTGCAGAAATAAATGAATACTTGGACATCTGTAATTCGAATATGTCATGAGCCTCATAACTTCTGAAGAACTAGCAGTTTGTTTAAATGGTTCCTATATGTATTTCCCCATGCAACATTACAATAATTTAAGTGTGGCATAATAATAGCATTGTAAAGAGTTACTAAGGTCTGCTGAGGTAGAGAGAAACGTAACTTATAAATGACACCAACACTCCTTGATACCTTAGTACAAACATAACTGAGGTGATTTTTCCATGATAAGTGATCATCAACTACAACTCCCAAAAACCTTACATCTTGACTTCGATTGATCTGATGGCCTCCTATTGATAATGGATTAGTATCTTCAGGGACTCGTTTACCCCTTGTTCTAAAGACAATATATTGAGTTTTACTAGCATTTAATAAAAGCTTGTTACAGCAAAACCATTTAAATATATTTTTTATTTCATTGTTAGTTGAGAATATGAGAGTTTCCATATCTTTGTGATGGGAAAGTAAGCAAGTGTCATCTGCGAATAGTGAATAAGTAAACAATTTTGATGAATTTATAATGTCATTAACATAAATCAAGAACAATAAGGGACCCAGAACTGAGCCTTGGGGTACACCACATTTAACCTCCTTAGATTGTGATTTAACTCCATTAATCGTTACATACTGACATATATTCGTTAAGTAATTTTTGAACCAACTTAAGGCTACCCCACGAACACCATAATGCTCAAGCTTGTCCAATAATATATCATGATCGATAGTATCAAATGCTTTCGATAGATCAAGAAACACACCAATACAAAGTTTTCCACTATCAATTGCACTTATAATGGTATTTACTAAATTCAAGACGCCCATACTTGTGGAGTAATTCTTTCGAAACGAAAGCCAAATTGTTGTGGTATCATTATGTTATGAAGTTGAAGGAAATCATCCATTCTTTTGTACACTATTTTCTCAATAATTTTTGAGAATATGGGTAACAACGCAATAGGTCTGTAATTTTCAATGCATTTACGATCATTCTTTTTAAATACTGGGACTACTCTAGCTATTTTCAGTTTGTCAGGGACAATACCCTGAAACAAGGACTTATTAAAAATATCGCATAAGGGATCAACAATGCATTGAATACAATTTTTTATGACCTTGGGAGAAATATCATCTGACCTGCATGCCTTCGATGGTTTTAAAGTCGAAACCAAATTAGAAATTTCACAAACAGATGTTGGTCGAAAATACAAGGATGAAGAGTGATTTTGGACCGACATAAAATCTCTGTATGAGGATTGGACAGAAGGAATTTTCTTGCTTATTTTAGAAGGTAGATCAATAAAATATTTATTAAAATACTCTGCTTTATGTAGATCTGAATTTAACAACAATTCGTTATGATACATATCATTTGGGAGTGGCATTTTCTTCCCCCTCCCCAGCAATTCATTAATATGGGACCAAGTCTTTCTCATATCATTTTGATTTGTTCGAAAAACATTATCATAATAATTCTTCTTACTTTGACGAACAAGATTTGTCAATGTATTTTTGTAATCAATATACTTTTTCCGATTAATTTCGTTTTTATTTTTTGTATATGCATAGTAAAGCTTGTGCTTTTTATGAATGGATTTTAGAAGAACTGGAGTAATCCATGGTTTCCTGCATTTATTCTTACCACTGCATTCAATTAAAGGGAAATGTTCACTGTATAACTGAGAAAAAAGGTCACTAAAATAGTTAAACGACACATTAGCGTCAAACAAATCATACAAAATAGACCAATCTGTGTTAAGTAAATCTTGTCTAAAGTAATTCATTCTTACTTCAGTAATTAGACGTCTAAACACTTTTCTTTTTGTTTCACTAGAAGTAATGGCATTGCCTTTGTTAATGCTACAAATCGGCATATGATCAGAAAAATCAGAACAAAATATTCCAGAGCAGAATTGATATTGAACACAATTGGTAAACATATTATCAATTAAGGTTGCTGAAGATGATGTTATGCGTGTAGGTTTAGTGATTAGGGAAAACAAGCCAAATGAACACATGAAATTATTAAAATCTCTAACCTTTTCATCTGTATTAGCATTTAACAAGTTAATGTTAAAATCACCCATAATATAAATGTCCTTATTTTCTTTACTCAATATTTGCATTTCTTGGTCAAAGTCATCAGTAAATGATCGAATATCATTGCCAGGGGCTCTATACACACAACCAACAATTGACTTTTTGTTTGCATTATTCAATTCAATAAATACAGACTCATAATAAGTATTTGCCGTTGATAAATCATTGCGTAATTTGTAATCAAGCCCCTCTCTGACATAACATGCTACACCACCACCTTTTTTTATTTGATCGACATACTTGAACAAGTGAATATCCAGGAATATCAAACATAGCTACTTCTGTGGATGAAGTAAACCAGGTTTCTGAAACACCAATCACAGAAAAATTATGATTTATACATGATAACAAGACCGCCAAATCTTCAAAATTTTTAAAGAGACTTCTCGAATTAATATGCATAACGGAAAAGTTTTCACCATTACATTGGAAATCTTCACAGTTTATGTATTTACACTCATTAATAACCGGTTCTGGAAAATTAAATCCGTCATCCATGAGGAGAGATTTCGACAAGCAAACAATAAACCAAAACAGCATTTTTTTAACCATATCCGTCACAGACCAAACAAATATAAAATATCAAAAAGGGTAGATGAAACATGGAAATCTGAGGACAACCATTACACATATTCACAGACACCCTCACACACACAGACACATTAACAACTATATGATGAATATATACAGGTATTTACATAGTATATAGAAGAAAAGCAAATGCAAGAGCAAATGACATTATAAATATACAACGAGACACAAGTTAGAAGAAAAAAAAGGGGGAAGAAAAGAGAGAAAAAAAAAAACTAAGAAAATAAGTGAAAATCAGAAAAAGGGTGAAGTAATTTTCAAGTTACGATTAAAAGGTAAACCCCCGAGAGAGGTAACAGTGGAAATAAAATTAAACACAAAAGTTGGAAGTTATAAAGAAGAGACTTGTTGCAGTGATGAGAAGGACCTTTTAACTTGGATTCCCTCTTGGTTGGTCTTGAGGGCAGCCATGACTCTCCCATCAGTTGACCAAGCCGCTTCAACTTTTGGATGGGAGGACAATTTCATGAGAATTTGATGATTTAATTGAGTTAGGTCCTCCTGGATGGAGATACCTGACCCCTTCAATTTACGGCGATCCTTCATCAGTGCAGCCTTCACTCGATAGGAGCAGAGCTTGACTAGGATAGGCCGTGGCTTTTTGTCAGAGCGGGGCTTTCCCGATCGATGCGACCTGTCGATATCAGCCTTGCTAATTGGGCAGCCAAGGCGATCTGTCGCTACCTTCATCACCAGGTTGTCCGTAGACTCTGTTGATGACTCTGGCACACCAAACACCCGAACAGAGTTCCTCCTACTATACTGCTCTAGCTCGTTGCTCTTACCCTCGTAAGCCTCTACTCTGCTTTCCAGCTTCTTCGTGGAAGTTGTGATTGAGTGGATCTCAGCCTCCTTTTTATTCAATGCTACTTGTAGATCATGGATTTCACCTTCCTGCCTCTCTATCCTCTCCTCAAACTCTCGCTGGCGCTTTGAGAGAACTTTCTCAATGCTCCTCTCCAACGCGGACACAAAATCATCTTCACAAAATATTTTTTTAATGATATCGTGGACATCAGAAAAGTCTGAAGCAAGACTACTTCCAGCAGAAGAACCTTGACGTGTTGACGGCATGATGTTGCTGAAGACCGCAGTGAAGGAGAGAGAAGGGAAGAATGTAAGCTCCGTGGATGAAGACAAAGAGGTGGAATAATTGAAAGTGAAAGTACACTTTGTCACATGTTACCCACAGATAATATTGTATGTGGGACCACAATTTCCACACATACAGGTCAAAAACAATTTGCTCATTCAAGAGAAGGTGAAAATTCAATGATTTGGCGAGATCCTTCACATAAAATTAAATCCACATGTCTCCCAGAGGTTTATATGTAATGTTCAACTCAACTACATGGCATTCAGAGTATCAGATCAAGTCCAATTAAGACAAAAGTTAACACACTCACAGGGACCTTTCCAGTGATCTCGTCGTGGAAAGCGCAACACACCAGGATGCTCATGTCATGCGAGATACGTTCGCTGATTGGCTGCTACCTCTCAGGTAGCAATTCCGGCTCGGAAACAATGGTTAACATAAGAAATCCAAGTCAGGTTCCCAAAGGCCTAGTGGCTGATCGCCAAATCCTCGCACTCACTCGGCTTCTTGCGAATAGTCTTGTCTCCAGTCGTTTAGGTATGTGATGTGAATATCACAACAGACAAGGGGCCTTGTTTAAAGGCTAATAAAACATAGACATAAGGGTAATCAAGTTGTTTTGCACATGGTTGAGGTCACATGATCATGTTCAAAGTTCATGTCGGGTAAATGTATTTTATTATCAGCATGATATAAGTGTTTTCTATTATGACTAATTATTTAATTGCCGTTATCAAAGTCAGCACTGCTGGTATCAGAAAAAAAAACACTCAAATATTGTTTTTTTATGGAGGTGTGCCCCACAAAATCATGAAATAGGGTTTTTTTTATTTGATTTGGGTCTAAGGAACGCAAAGGGAAACTACGGGGTCTTGGGAACTAAATATTTTCTGGGTGCCGGGACTGGATGGTGAGAAAAAACGGGTCTACGGAACGGGATCGCGGTACAGTAGGTACGGTGCGCGCTAACGTTGTGCATGTGTAGCCTATCTGGGCGCTAGCGATACCAGAGCTGCTATGAGGGAGTTTTAAAGCCGTGCGTGCAGCTCTCGCGTGCGGTACTCCTGCTGGACAATTTTGGTAGGGCAAGGGGACTTGGGCTGTTTCGTTACGGGGGTCTTGCGAGCGGGACACGAAATTATTTTTCCCACCGCAGTAGTGAAAGCCAATATGAATATTAATGACTTGCGTCTTCGGAATAAAGAGTACGCATGCTCGTCGTTCTAGCGTTCACATTGCCACGAATGAATCAGCACCCTCAAATTACCGGCACCCTTATATTAGCTGCATAGGCCTTATTATAAGCTTAGATCTTTATCTAGATCTAATTCTTAAACACTTATCAAACTGCCATTAATGACAAGACAAATGCTAGGCTAGGGCTAGCTTAGGCTAGCGCATTATTTTTATCTCAAATCTGGACCTGTCTTATGCTATGACGCCGACTAATGCCAGTAGCTTGTAGCCTTTAATAGGTCTAGTCCGTATGCAGAACTAGTCCTAGATCGATCTAACTTAGTCTCAAGACCTTGATAGACTCTGATCTACGCTGTATCAGCATGGAACGTATTCTTAACTCAGGAACATTGAACAGAACATGCAAATAAACTGTTTATGTTTAACGCACGGCTCTGGATACTATTGCAATCGCAGAGTATTCTAACTCTCGATCTTGATCCCCGCCTTGATCAACTAAATATGATTAATCGATCTGCATTTTCTTTACCAATTATAACGTTTTTACTTTCCCTTGCTCCAAATCGGCAATTGTGTTATTAGATCTACTTCTATGTACGGACTAGACCTATTAAACCAAGGTGACAGAGCTCGGTTGTTAAATGTAAGTAAACGTAAAGTTCGGAATTAACGAATTATAAATCTACCATGGCATTAGTCAGCCGCAGGCATGGAAAGGTCCAGATTTGAGATAAAGTTAATGCACTTGCCTAGGCTAGCCATAACCTACCCTAGCATTTTTTCCCTGTCATTAATGTCAATTTCATAAGCGTTTAAGAATAGGATCAAGATATAGATCTAAGCCTATAAGGCCGATGGGACTCATGTAAGGGTACCGGTAATTTGAGGGTGCTGATTCATTCGTGGCAACCTGAACGCCTACTGACATCGCATGTGTACTCTTATTCCGAAGACGCAAGTAATGAGTATTCATATCGGCTTCCACAACTGCGGTGGGAAAAATAATAGCCATCTTTCGCAAACCTCAGGGACGGTAACATTAGGGTCTCCTAACACAAAAATTAGCAATTAATCGTACATTCGATTTTCACGATTATTCGTACATTATTAATCAATGGAATCAAACGTAGAAAACTGTTCTACATTCATTGCTAAGTATTATGATACAGGCCCTATAGATCTGTTTTTCGTTTGCAAAATTCTTACACGCGACACCCGCACCATGCTGCGAGATTAAATCCCGTTTTCATGCATGTACGTCTGGTCATCATCGTATATGCCCCCTGAGACGGCAGCGAGCCTCTACTATGACAGCTGGCTGGAGACATTCGAAATGCAAGGCCCACAATAGATTATGACATGGATAAGAAAGTGTTTTTTTTTTTTTTCAAACAAATCGAGTACATATTGAGTGAGGAAAAACTTACTGAATTAAGGCTGAGATATAGATCATTACAGTCCATCGAATCGATGTTGCATTTAATGTGGATTAAAGTGGGATCACTGGCAATTGATTCCATGGGTCAGATCACCTCTCCAGCCGAAACCATTTCGCATGCGTTGATATGTACACAGCATATGCAATAGGCATATACGTCTGAACACCAGCAGAATTTGCGGGGTTTTTCTTTTGTGTACTCCTTCTACACAAACGATATGCCTCTAGCACACAATATAATGGGCATTATGTTTTACTTTCCCCAGAAGTGGGGGGTTCGATTCAAATTCCGGGGGGGGGGGGGCACTTCAAATGATGAGTGGATACCAGGCACGACCATGGGGTTTCGAAAAAGCACCCCAAATAAGGGAAGCAAGTCTTTTCCAGATTATGAAAATGTATATCTTAACAAGCATTTGGCTTGTGAAACCCTACAAGTATTGGAAATATATCCCCTTTTCAGTATTTTAAACATCGTTTTTGACACCCTTATAAGGTTAAATAGGCCTATACGTAACGTACATGTACTTGTCCACTCTGTCCCCTTTTACGCGTGCTTGCGCCTGGTATCCACTCGTCAATTGAAGTGGGCTCCCGGGTGGCCTCTCGAGCTCTGGGAGGAACCAAATGTGGCTCTGGAAAGTCATCCTAAATCGGATATATCGCTGTTACCATAGTAGCAACCATAATTTTGCACACGAAACGCATATTGAATGTTTCCGTTGCAGATGCAAAACGAAAAAAAAAATTCATGTCACACAATTTGCATTGCAGGACAGAGTTTTACGACTATGACGAGTCTCTTCCTAAATCAACTACCGTCGTAAATAAGCGTTCGCTTTTTCCAGTGAAAGGTCGGGAATTTCGCGAGCGGGACGGGGCGGCTTCTGAACGGAACTTTTGTTATTTTGAGTATCCAGAGAACTCAAAATTAGGTCTGAAAAAGAGGAGTCATCAAAGCAGCACGGCCGTGATCTGGCAAAACTACGTATCCCCTTTTATGCATATTCCTAGATATTCGAGCTTAAAAATTCAAAATTGCTTCTTTAGCTTTCTTAGAAAAAATAGAGAATGATGTATCGGACTTTTTTTGTTTTCCTTTGTCCTGTGAAACATATACAAGGAATTGGGACAAATAAATATATGGTTACCCCACTAAATCTTGTAATTTTCTTTAATTTTTAAAACTTACAAACTTTTACCTGGTTAAATCGACGACTACACTCCTAGCTTTTGATCAGAAACTACGTATGTCCTGCGCATCGCAAAGTTTATCAGGCAAAACTACGAATGTCCTCCGCATTGCTAAGTTTTATCAGGCAAAACTACGAATGTCCTCCGCATTGCTAAATTTTATCAGGCAAAACTACGTATGTCCTGCGCATTGCAAGGTTTTATCGGGCAAAACTACGTACAATACTAGGGAGTCCCCGGTATTAGCAAACATTTATGAAATTCAATATCAAACAAAGTATTCTCATTATATTCATCAAACTTTCACCAAAATACACAAATACTTAGAAAATATAAACATGTAAAAAAATGCAGAAATTGCCGCATTCGTTTGTCTTTTTTTTACAATGTCAGCTTCCAATCGCAGCCCTTCGCATGTGAAATATTTAGGTCACTTGAAAATGATATTGTATTACCGCACGCATGATTTCTTTGGAAAAATTGAGACTGAAACAACAAATCAGTGATTCAGTCTATCAGTAGATCTACCATGTTATACATGTACATCTAGATCAGATCTAGATCTAACAGTAAAATTATAGCTAAGATGGATCGCTATCATGTCGGTTTTTATAAAGACTTTGTGTAAAGTTAAGTTAATTTGTAATGTTTTAGATCGCTTGTTCTAAAAGTTTATTCTTAACGTACTGTGTCAGGTCAGTGTTTCTAGTCAGACTTATAAAGTCTTGACGCCAACTAATTTTTAGCAGAAGTTTCCCTATGGAAGATATGGCACAATGGAGACTAATTCTACTTACACTGTAGATCAAGAGTCTATATTTAACTCAAAAGTTAGATACAAATTCATATGCATAGATTTATAACGAAATATTCTATAAACCCTTACTTACTCTAGGCCTACCTTAAAGTTTAGAGATGATGATCAGACGGTGTTAAGCCTCTAACGTAAGATCTAACGTAGATTTAGTCTTTGATAAAATCTCATGTTTGTCATCTGAACAATAAAGTATACTACATAGTTTAGCTTACCTTCTTTTAGTTGGGAAATTTTGATTTTCTATAATGCTAAATTCAACATCCGTCTCCCTCTCCAGCCTCTCGAATTCGAAGCCATGGCACCATAGTGACTGTGAGAAGTTTAAATATCGGTTCCTTATTGCGCTAATCAACATTAGCTAACTGCGCGTGATGCGGTTATCCCGACCGTTACAACGCATAAATGTGGGAAATACGTAATTTTGTCTGATAAATCAACTTCTACTTTCGAAGATATTGTTCTAATAAATAGACTTAGGTAGTTTTGCCTTTTCATTATCGTCAAAAAATTGAAACACTACTTTTGTTAGTCGACTTACGTAGTTCTGTCCTTTAAATCTTCAGATTTTTGAGACAATTAAAAAAAAAAATGGTTTTTCGAATCTCAAAAGATGGTTAGAGTTAGAACTTAAAATTTTGCCACATGAAAGAGCACATTCAAAACTATAGAAACTCCAAGAAACATAAATACACAAAAAAATGACTTACACGGTTTTGCCAGATCACGGCCGAGCACGTCCCTGTACCACGATGTGAGTCCCCCCCCCCCCTCGTTCTTGATTATTATGATAAATGGAGGCAAGTATAACTTCTTGAACGAAAGTAGCATGAGAAAACATGCTGGTGTTTCATTCGCCCGATGAAGCGATTAGAGCGATTCCATACGTGTCGTATGAGACATTTTGACAACAATTTCTAAAATTCCTCGCCATATGCTTGAGCAATAACATATTCTTTTTTTTTTTGCCAATGATAAAGCTATAATGGGTAGTCGTGTGAAAAAATAATAACCCACAAAAACAAAAACAAAATATGATTATGGGTAAATTATAAGTTAAAAATGTTGTGTGTCGTACGGGACGCCGAAATGTCCCGTACGACACGCAACTTTTTAAGTTCTAATTCCCCTTTGGCCAACATATTTTTGTTTGCTGTCAAGTTTGTGCATGTCTACCCGATTGTACTTTAATATTACCGCAAATCAAATTGAAGATTTTTGTTCGTTTGGACAGCAGGTTGAAAATGTTGTGAAAATAGCTAAATTTTCTAGCATGGAATCGCCCTTTAGTGGCTAGTGAAACGTCGTGACTACAGAGAATTGTGAGTTTCTACTTTACAGTTGTCGTATAATTCGTATATTTTATTACAACTGATTATATTGCTAGTTTACTTGATAAATAATCATATCATAACAAAAGTCATGGTCTTAGATGGTAAACAAGAACTTCATATATATAGAAATTATTGCATTCACATAAACTATAATGGTGACGAGATAAGTCAATGCTCTAGTATCAAATGTCTAGGTGTTATAATTGAAAGACATCTTTTATGGCATAATCGAGTAGATAATAATTGTAAAAAATATATGCTGGACTTGCTATGTTAAAAAGAATTCGTCCTTGTAGAAAATTATACTCTGAAATTGTAATACATGTATATGTGCCTTATTGAATCACAAATGAATTATTATTAAGAGATATGGAGAAATCGTTTTCAGATTCACGTGGATCGAATTACCTAACTCCAAAAAAGAGCAGCCCGTTTGATTATTAGATGTCACATATATACCCCATCTAAAGAAATGTTTTCAAATCTAGATTGGACGGCATTCAAGTACAGAATCATTTATTTTCGATATATATTTGTTTTGTAAATGTGTTCATGGACTCGACCAGAATACTACTCAATTTATTTTCAGGATCTAAACAAAACCCATTCGAAAAATACGAGGCAGTCCGTCAGACACGATCTTGTTATTCCAAGGTGTCGTTCTGTTTATTGCAAACATTCCTTACTTTACGCCTGTCCAAAACTGTGGAATAGCTTGCCGGTCATCATACGGGAATCGTCATCTTTAAATTAATTCAAATATAATATCAAAAAATAAATTTAAATATAATATCAAAAAATAAATTTATATCTAATTTATATCGCCTACAAAAGAGAGTCATTCGCATAAAATATGTGCAAATGCCCATTACGTAGCTTCTTCCTTACCCTTATCTCGTCGTTTTTCAACATTGAATGTGTACGACTGTAACAAATTACGGTTGCTTCATTGATGCAAAAGTTTTTGTTTTTTTACCAAACGTCTCCCTCCCTATCTAACTCAAATGTTTTGTTAAAATGTGAATGTTCATTCTTATTCTTCCCGACAGTAAACCAACTTTCACCTCTGGAAAACAGAAACCAATATTCTTTCGAAGTCAGTCCGTCATCTTGGCCCCATTATTTGGAATTGCCTCCTGAAATTCAGCACAATTCAATTCAATTTAAAAAAAAAACATTGAAAAATATTCTTCCTCTCCAACCTTAATAGCCGTTAAACAATTTTTCCACTCGGCATTCTAGAGGGCCGGAGTGTGGCGTCGCAACAGTATTTTTTTCTTTATCCCTCTCAGACCGGTTGCTTGCATTTATCAAACGCAGTCTCATTTTTTTTTTCTTCTTTTTTCTTAATGATTCATTTAGTGACCGGCTGTCATGTCGTCAGTGTTTTGGTTTGAAAGAAAGTACTGACGACGTGCCCACCAATCATCGCAATCAAACTCTAACGTTTTATTATTCTTTATACATGTATCCGGCTCTGTGTATATATACGATAATTAATTTTAATGTTACTGTTGTGGCGACGCATTCCGGTACTCTGTTCTATTTGTAAATCATCTTCTATAATTATTCTTATGTTTTTTTCTTGGTTTTCCTTTTTTCAAGTCTTTGAGGCTTTTTGGGATACCTTTTTCTTTCATTATTTTTTTTAAATCTCATCTTAATGTTTCATGATTATATTTGTATATTTATGTTCAAAATAATGTATGATATTTGTATTGTATGTTTTTACATGTATATACTATTGAAAGAAATAAATGAGAGTATTTTCACTTTTCCTCAATACAATACAACGAAACATCTCAGGTCGATTGACGCTGGCACTTGCTACTTTAAATTTATGTATTTGAATGTTTGAATACCATTGAAATAATCTCTCTAATCTTCGCAATTCAGCTTTAATTGTATTTTTTGCATATGTTATGTTATTTTGAATGTTTTATCTGTAAATATTTTCTGTTATTGCATTCTTGTGCATAGGGGTCGCATGGGAGGTCAACTGATGTTGAATGTGCTACCCCTTTTATGAATAGACAATAAAAAACAATATTAATGGATTTATACCACTATTACATCGACATCTACTACTACTACTAATATTTCTACCACTACTTCTACTACAATTGAAATTACTATAACAATTACACCAACTAATACTTCTAATTCTAAATGTTCTACTAATAAAATCACTGCTAATAAGACGTTACAACTACTACTACTACTACTACTACTACTACTACTACTACTACTGTACTTCTACTCTTACTACTACCACTACTGCGACTATCACTTCTATACTACTACTACTACTACTGCTACTACTACTACTTCTACTACAACTATTACTACTAGTACTGCTACTGCTACAACTACCACTTTTACTACTTACTAATACTACTATTACTACTACTACTACTACAACTACTACTACTTCTACTATTACTACTACTAATACCATTTCTACTACTACCACTTTTACTACTGCTGCTACTACTACTACTACTACTACTACTACAACTACTACTTCTACCTCCACGTTTATTACTGCTACTACCACTTCTACTACCACTTTTACTAATGCTACTACTACTACTACTAGTGATTGTGTAATCGCTGATGTGGTTTACGGTACACCATGCGGAGTGTTATATAAACAGTGGATAGAAGAAGAGAAGAAATGGATAGGCGAGAAAGTGAAGATTTGAGAGTAGAGTATTCTTTCTTGAAAGCAGTCCTGAAAAGGACTGTAAACCAGGAAAAATTGATGAGTTAAGAATTGCTTGAGTAGTAGAGCTGATGCTGGCTTGAGTCGGCGAGTAGAGGTGATGAGGGCTTGTTGAAGCTACGTGAGTCTCTCTACTACTCATCATCTCTACTCGCCGACTCAAGCCAGCATCTCCTCATCAGCTCTACTACTCAAGCAGTTCTCAACTCACCAATCTTTCCCGGTTTACAGTCCTTTTCAGGACTACTTTCAAGATAGAATACTCTACTCTCAAATCTCTACTTTCTCGCCTATCAATTTCTTCTCTTCTTCTATCCACTGTTTCTATAACACTCCACATGGTGTACCGTAAACAACATCAGCGATTGTACATGCCACCATGCAAACCTTCAAACAACATCTAGTGATTGTGTGTGTGCATGAGACATCTTTTCTTTTTATCTGCTTTACACTTTAACAATGTATAAGATCTGTTTTGTTTTGTCAGTTATACAGGGCCCCATCATAGCAATCTATGCTTTTCTTGGGGTCCTTCCGATTTCTATTCATGAATTTTGTATGTATATATTTTGATTGAGTTTTAATGGAAAATAAAGGAACTGTACTACAACTACTACTACTACTACTACTACTACTACTACTACTACTAATACTACTACTACTACTACTACTACTACTACCACCACCTTTACCACCTTTGCTTCTACCACTATTACTACTCCAATCACCATTGGTGGCTCTGTGGTAGAGCGTCTGCCTCATAAACTCGGCTGAGTCATACCGAAAACATATTAAAGTTGAACGTTTTTGCCTTCTTGCTAGGTGCTCAGCATTTAGATTGGAGAAGGTTAATGATACCATATCATGTTACGCAGGGCCCGCTGGTAGAGCAGTTTCCTAACTAACGTGGACACCCAGGGTCAATAAAACGTCAGAATGTTAAAAACAAAATTAATAATGATTATAAGTAAAATCAGGAATGATAATAATGATGATAATAATGATAATAATACTCACTCCGCTTTTTTCCAGATCAAAACTTCTTTTTCTGAAGTGTAGTCTGATTTCTTCATCATGCCTGTGGCTTTAAGCGAGTGGAGAGTGCGTATCGGAACTTTTATCCACAGGATAAAAGAATGGGTGGTCAGAGAGATGAGAGAAGAATTGCTTAAAGAACGTATTCATAGGCTAAGGGTTCTTTGGAAACGACTGAAAGCAAAGAAGGATGATTCTGAAGGAGGGTCGCAAGATCACAGGACCAAACAAGCTGAAGGGGATTCAACCGATTCTTCGTTGTTAAATCAACAAGGAGACTGCAATACCGAACCATGCAATAAAATGGGTCAAGATTCACCACAGCCGTGTCGTGTAGGGAGTGATACCTTACATCATGAACTATCTGGTCAAACGGTTGGTAATATTTGTGATCATTTCTTAACAACATCATTTTCATGGGGGAGGTAAACTAAAAGAGCATGAAATGTCTGAGATGTAACTTTTAGAACAATTTGATACAGAGGTCCTCTTTTGCACTAAAAATGCAATGGAAGCGAAGAAAATATTATCCATTACAAGATCATTCTTTTCTCTTTTAATTTTTCCCCTCCGGCTTTTATCCCATTAACATTTCTTCTTCATGTTGTCTTACTCTTCATTTTCTGCCTGTCCTATCCCCCTCCCCTTTCCCTGCATGACATGACAGCATAGCCATATGGTTTTCTTCGAAAGCTCCGTGTAACATGACAATTTATCATGTTTTTTTCTCAACAGGTAAAATCTCAGACAAACTCCGCTTCACTAAGTTCCGCGACACATTCAAAGCTTTTCGCGAGACTTTGCCTATTCCGTCCCTTTCTCTTTTTCTTTCTTTCTCCTTTCTTGTATTGCTGCTTTCCTTTTATTTTCCTATTGTTTTCTTCTTTATGTTTGCCCCTTTCTCCCGGATTAGGTGTTCCCGTTTCTGTTTCTCTTTCCCTCCTTGTCGTGTTTCCCTCTTTACTTTCACTTTTTCTCTTCCATTTCCTTCCCTTTTCCCGACGGGAGCAAAGTTTTAGAGAGTGTCAAACCTCCACAGCCTCTCCTTCAAACTATGGATCTGACACGAATGAAACGGTTGATGAGCAGTTACCTCAGCAGCCTAATCTACAGGAGTTAATGCTTGTTACTGCGGGGGATGTGGAGCTCAACCCAGGCCCCCGTGAAGGGTAAATACAGTTGGAATTATAGATTAAAAGAACTTACTTAAGACAATTGTGTATGTGGTAATTTTATTAAAGTATTTACATAAGCATATCCTCAAAAGATAGAATGATATAAATCTTTACTTCTCGCATCACATCGACGTCATGTGTCTTGTGTATAAGCCATAAGTATTTCATTGCATTGTCGGATCATAATATGTCAATTACCTACTGGTTTGACTTCATGAAATAATGAATTAGAAAAATAAATATGAAATAATGGCACCTTCAAAATGAATTGCATTGTGTCCCTTTTACCCTACACTAGTTAAATTTTATTGTAAGTCATTTGTCCTTTTCCATGATCACCTAGCTCTCCCTCACTCCTTCATTCAGAGGTTATAATTTAATTTATGTTGCTGAAATATATACATTTTAATCAATGATATTCCCCCCCTGTTGCACCCACAAATGTAATAACGCCCACAAATGTAATAACACTTTACCCACAAATGTAATAATTTCACCCACAAATGTAATAATGCACTTTACCCACAAATGTAATAATTTTTGATCGCCCACAAATGTAATAAATTTGAAGGGATTTTTGGCGAGTCCGTTCTAAACTAAAATCCTATAGTAATGCGTTCATATAGCACAAAAGTCCAAAGTCTTTTTTTTTCAGACCCGGTCGTTTCAAACATTATAATATAAGACCAAAGTCTTTTTTCCAGACCCGGTTGTTTAAAAAAATTTAATATACGTCCAAAGTCTTTTTTCAGACCCGGTTGCTTCAAAAATTATTATATAAGTCAAAAGTCTTTTTTCCAGACCCGGTTGTTTCAAAAGTTATAATATACGTCCAAAGTCTTTTTTCCAGACCCGGTTGTTTGAAAAATTATAATATGCGTCCAAAGTCTTTTTTCCAGACCCGGTTGTTTCAATAATTGTAATATAAATCGAAAGTCTTTTTTCCAGACCCGGTTGTTTCAAAAATTATAATATAAGTCCAAAGTCTTTTTTCAGACCCGGTTAATTCAAAAATTATAATGCAAGTCCAAAGTCTTTTTTTTAGACCCGGTTGTTTCAAAATTTTTTATATAAGTCCAAAGTCTTTTTCCAGACCCGTTTATTTTAAAAATTATAATATAAGTCCATACTAAGGTATGATAATGATATTCCAGTGGAATAAAAATGAGAATCGAGCTTAGTCTTTTATCCAAACCCAGTTAATTAAAACTAGTGGAATTAATGTCTTTGCTGTTGTTTCAACTTATACGGCGTATATTGTGAATATATGCGCTAAGAGAATCAAGCGTAGTCTTTTCTCCAGACCCGGTTACTTAAAACTAAAAACTAAACCCTATAGCAATGCGTTCATATAGCACAAACATGCACAGTCTTTTTTCCAGACCTGGATAATTAAACAATTACAATATTAGTCCAAAGTCTTTCCTCCAGACCCGGGTACTAAAAAATGAATTAAAAACTTCAAATCTAAGACAAATTTTCCAAGGTTTCACCCAGTAAAAAAATATGTCTTTACCCCACACCCAGTTTTTTTAATAATACTACGACCCCTACAAAACATTGTAATAATGCGTGGGTAAAGCAAACATCCTTTCTCCAGACTTGGTTATTATTTGAAAAAAATGAAATAGTTTTTACAAATATTCTAAAACGAATACCCAATTATCTTATTACTGTGGAATAACATGAAGACCGATTGTCGAAGATCGACTTTCCTCCAGATGCAATTATTTCAGGAATAATAAATCAATAAAACCCAACTCCCTAAAACGAATCTTAGAACCAACAATCCTCCAAATTAAGACCATGCATGTAGAAAAGCACATGTTTAGAGCGTTGTCTTTATTCCAGACCCAGAAGTTAAAAAATGATTTAAATAATCTTAAAAACAAAAGACTCTGTCTTATTCTTATTCTTGTGGAATAACACGAGTATTATGCTTAGTCTTTCGTCTAGACCCGGTTATTTAAAATATAAACAAATATTGAAAAAAAAATCACAGCTAAGACCAATTTTCAAAATTAAACCCACTTAAAATGCTTGGGCTTAGAGTGTTGTCTTTACCCCTCACCCAGTTCTCTTTAAAATACAAATTAAGCGAAACATTAATCTTAAAACTTAGACCCCAGCATCTTCCAAACTATAAAACCCTTGTGATAACGCATACTTAATTTGACCAGACCAGTTTATTAAAAAAAAAAACAGAACAAAAAAAATTAACCCTCTTCCAGCCTAACATCCTGTAATAAATAATGTAATTCATTTTTTCTTCTAGGCAAAGAAATTTATAATAAAAAAAAACAACATGAAAACTTAGAGCCCGGGGAGCATTTCATGAAAGGAGTTGTCTGACGTTTTATCCGACACTGGTAGCTCTGCTTCTTAGCCAATCAACATCGAGAACAGTTGTCACATCTGACAACTTGTCGGACATAAATGTTGATGAAATACTCCCCCAATCATCTTATTCATGTTGAACAGGCACAGGAATATGATTGAGTATTAGTTATGAGGATTTCATTTATCTTATTTTTTAAATGACAAGGTCTGGAATAAAGAAAACTCTCTAAACTTTTATTTATTGAAGGTTCTTAGCTTGAAGGATAGTTGGGCCTTAGATTCTGTTATTCTTTTTTAGTGATTTTGGTTATTTTGAAATAATTGGGTCTGGAGGAAAGACTACATCAAATTTCCATGTTATTCAATGTTGATAAGATTGCAGGGTCTTTGTTTTGTTGTTGTGTTTTAAATGACTTTTATAACTGGGTCTGAAGTAAAGACTACGCTATATTTCCATGTTTTTCATCATAAAGAGGATCGTGGTTCTTTGTTTGCTTTTTTTTTATTAATACTAATTTATTTTCATTATTCATCATTTCTTACTTGAAAGATCTGGGTCTGGAGGAAAGACTACGCTATATTTCCATGTTATTCAACATAAATAGGATCGTGGGTCCTTGTTTGCTTTTTTTATTATTACTGATTTATTATTATTATTATTCATTTGTTATTTGAAAGATTTGGGTCTGGATGAAAGACTACGCTATATTTCCATGTTACTTAATATTTACAAGAGAGTCGGGGTCTTTGTTACTTTTCCACCGTATATCATAATTTTTTAATCAACCGGGTCTGCAAAAAAGACTTTGGACTTATATTATAATGTTTGAAACGACCGGGTCTAAAAAAAAAGTCTCTGGACTTCCATGTTACTTAATATTTACAAGAGAGTTGGGGTCTTTGTTACTTTTCCACCGTATATCATAATTTTTTAAGTAACCGGGTCTGGAGAAAAGACTACGCTTGATTCTCTTAGCGCATATATTCACAATATACGCCGTATAAGTTGAAACAACAACAAAGACATTAATTCCACTAGTTTTAATTAACTGGGTTTGGAGAAAAGACTAAGCTCGATTCTCATTTTTATTCCACTGGAATATCATTATCATACCTTAGTATGGACTTATATTATAATTTTTGAAACAACCGGGTCTGGAAAAAAGACTTTGAACTTGCATTATAATTTTTTAATTAACCGTGTCTGGAAAAAAGACTTTGGACGTATATTTTAATTTTGAAACAACCGGGTCTGGAAAAAGACTTTGGAATTGTACTATAATGTTTTATTAAGCAGGTCTGGAAAAAAGACTTTGCACTTTTGTGCTATATGAACGCATTACTATAGGATTTTAGTTTAGAACAGATTCGCCAAAAATCCCTTCAAATTTATTACATTTGTGGGTAAAGTCATTATTACATTTGTGGGCGATCAAAATTGTTACATTTGTGGGTAAAGTGTTATTACATTTGTGGGCGTTATTACATTTGTGGGTAAAGTGTTATTACATTTGTGGGCGTTATTACATTTGTGGGTAAAGTGTTATTACATTTGTGGGCGTTATTACATTTGTGGGTGTAACACCCCCCCCCCCCACCGCAGTTCGATTGATAGGGCACTTCAAGAAAAGGAGCTGATATTACTTGCAAGAGAGGTTCCTGTTAACCTTTACGATGCGTTGTGCATCAGCCTTGGCTTCAGCTACACAGAGGGCCAGCATGTTCTGACTAAACGTCTCTTAGACATCCCAGGAGCTTTGATCGAACTCTTCTGCCGATGGAAAACCAAGCAGAGAGATGGCACAGACTGCAGGGCAGTACTTGGAAGAATTTTGAAAGAGGCAAACATGGGTTTGCTTCAGAAAAGGCTACTGGAAGGTGACTACAATGTTTGTATTTTAGCTATCTTTTCAGACTAAAACTGTATTCCTCGTTCGATATTTATCATTTAAAAATTCCAACGTTTTAGGCCCCTTCTAAAGTATTTGTAATTGTTATATATCTTGATTTATTTCAATTAGAGAATGCAACATGCACAAAACAGATGAGGCTAAAAGAAAAAAAATCCGATTAGAGTCATGATGGATTTGGGTCATTATATGATTTTTCTTCATTAAATGGTCTTGTAAATTCTTTTAAAATTTACCCACTCTTATATATCACTACTTAATGATCCTTTATTTTCAACTTATGTAATACACTGACCCAAGTTGCACGTAACTTTCGAGTAAAATTTTTACCAGATTTAACCACCAGAAAAGTAGAGTGTAAGCTTGTCTGCCGGTCATTTTTCCCATTGTTTCTTTCGAAAATACAAAGCTGCCAAGATATTACACTATCGATTGGGATCACCAAAAGATAAGATACTGTATTACTGAAACAGATTATTTGAATAAGAGTAAGATCAGATAGGTCTACTATATTAAAGATTTACTTTTATTTTCCAAATCTCCACCCCCCCCCCCCCCCACGGAAAAAGTTATAACTTTAGAACTGGTTGCTTTAATAATAAATTGTAAATTTCAAGTCGTATATGTGTGTTGCGGTGTGTGTACAAAAGGATGGCATCAGGGTTTTTCGATGGGTGGGGGTGACAATTAGGACGTCCAATAAGGGATGTCATTTTGTTTCAACTAAATAAGGGTTATAGAGTAACGCGATCCGTATCTGATTCCTTAATAGGGCCTGGTCTATTATTTGTTCTCCCCTTCTCTTTTTATTTTCTCCTCTGTTATTTTTTCAATACTTAAACAATTAAGCATAGCGACGACAGTGGTTTACTGTACATGTGTATATGGTCGGGTAGTCTAATGCTGTCTTCCTAAACATGCTAAAGCCATGCTCAATGCAATGGCCTTGTAAAGGTTGGGATAAGATTATCATGCTTTATCCGCTGTCCTTCATTTTACGACACATTTTGGTAAATTGTAAGCTTACACTTCACTAGATAGCCGTTCTTTTAATTGTTAGCCCTTACAACTGCTTATAAAAAAATTACCTGAACTTACTAGCAATTTATACACGGCATTTTAATATAGCAAGCCAAATATATGCACTTTATTGACATTTTTGGTTTGATCGACACTAATCTTGCCACATTAATGTAGTACATTGGATGGAGTATGAAAATATGTGGATAAATAAAACAATATTGTTGAAAAACATTTTAAAAAATGTCCATTTCTTTCAGGAGAATATCTTAAATCTGAAACTGAAGAGAATGGTGAGTACGATTTATTTTTTTTGATAAGTATATATTCTGTCCGTGTTCTTCATTGTCGGTAATATCGTTTGGAGGTAAAACGAGCAATCTTTTACATCAACCTTTTTAACCTTCTTAAGTGAGGCTTTTTTATCATAGCTGTCAGATGGTAAAATGGTCTATCTTCGAGTTAGACCAGTTTATCTAAGTTATGCTGTTGTCGGTAATATAGTTTGGAGATAAAACGAGCTATTTTTCTTCATAAACATTTTAACTTTCTTAAGTGAGGCTTTTGAGCTAAGCTGTCAAATGGTAAAATGGTTTATCTTCTAGTTAGACCAGTTTACCGCAACGTCACAGCACGGTTGATCGAAATTCTCTTCGACGTGAACGTCGGGCAGCAGCGCTGCATCTACCTAGTGGACGTACACGGACACGCGCATTAAATTGTTTGGACAGTCGCCAGGCCTTGGACACTTCATATCTCGCCATGTCGACATACAATGTTTTATTACTCGACTTGGCAAGATAAAATATTTCGCCATGTTGACATATAACGTTTTATAAGTCAACTTGGTAAGATAACGTATCTCGCCATGTCGACATATTCATTTCTATAAGTCGACATCGCGAGGTACGTTATCTCGCCATGACGACATAATAAGGCTATTATGTCGACATGGCAAGATATATACAATTTCATTATCAAACTAGAAAAGTTCGACTGCGCGCAATCGATGAGTATGCCTTCGCCCACTATGTATTTAAACCACACGATAAGACGGTAAAATGGTCTAAATAGAACATTTTACCATAGTTTGGCAATAGGGTTCATGGTCTATCTAGAAGATAAACCATTTTACCATCTTATGATGTGTAGTATGAGTGTCTGCATGTGCTGTGGTTAAACAGTCTATATACACAGAAATCTCATTTATTTCATAATTGAAACTCCAAATAAGCACAAAATGTTTTAGTTATTAGTGTTTATTGTGATTCCTCTCGTCCCATTGCTAAAAATGCACCATACCCATCTCATAAAAAAGCTCAAACCTCTAAAGTCATTTTTCTCAGAACAGCGATTTTCGAGATAGACCGTTTTACCATCTGACGGCCGACCTATTGTTTACACAACAGTAATAATTCATTTTCTCTCTAATGTTAACAGTATATGCTTTGCAAAAGAATAATACCTTTTGCATTTGGGTTTGTAGATTATATTTCAGTCATTTACATGAAGTTATGCTCTTTCATATTACCTTTAAGTTTGAAAAGGAAAATGTATTGTTTTCAGTACATATTAATATGGCAAGACAGACATACTAACGATTGAAATAAATACAAAATAAAATTCGAGCGCATTGATTAACGTTATAATAACGCAACAAAATAAATAAGCAAACGAAAAATCTCAATGTGAATTAAATATTAAAAAAAGTATGCACCTATTAACTTAAACCGCCATCTCGAGTCCTCTACCACTCAAAATGTTTAGTTTCCGTCCAGTTTCCTGACACATACTTGTCATGTAGTCTAGAAATGTATACCCACTTGAATGATAACATAGTAATGAACTACTCAAATTATTTATAGCGTAATAATCATGTTACCAGGTAGCAAAATAATTTATTTTCCTCTCAAAACATTTTAGTTTCTCGATGGAATTACAATCATAGGTCAATTGTATACTCTGTGGCATTAATAGATATCTAATAACGTATATTCTAAGACTATGTATTAATAAGACACAGTCAATGAGAGACCACACACAGTTCACTCCTCCTTTAATCTTTACTTACCCATTTTCTTTTATAAAAATAAGATTCTGCACTATGATTTCTAAACGAATAATCAAGAATGTTTCTGACATATTTACTATGTAGACCTTGGTTTCATATTTAAAAGCGGGAAATATCATTTTTTTACAATTTTTCCTTAATGCAAACCAGTTGATTGCATGAACATTATTTTGAGATGCCCTTATGACCATTAAATACATATTTGGATTTTTTTCTCTTTTTACCATAATGTCTGTTCAGTGCCGAATCAGGGGAGCACCCAACTGGCCATGACTGAGGAGCAGGTTTCTCAATGCGCTGAAGAACTCAAGTTATTCTATAGAGAAGGAATGTGCAAAATAAAGGCTAATCCGTCTGCTTTCGATCTAATTTTTGAATTCAAAGAAATTTACACTAACTTAACTCTTCTCAGAAATGAGATGGGGACAACGAAGAAGAAAAGATCGCTTGAATACAATGAACTTCTAACTACAAAGATTAACGGAGTAACTCCTAAACGTCTTCTAGTTGAAGGTGAAGGTGGGGTTGGTAAAACAACACTATGTTCAAAGATTGCTTGGGACTGGACCAATGGAGCAGAACAGTATAATCACTTCAGTTGGGTACTGGTTGTACCACTGCGCAACGTTGTCAAGGGTAAAGCAATTGGGGATATCATGAAAAATTATCTGAACGATAATAATAACGTAAGCCCCGAACAGATTGCGAATTACATAAAATCCCATCCTTCGGAGGTTCTGATTATACTTGATGGATTTGATGAGTATGATGGGGACCTTTCGACCGATGACACTTCAGATATTTTTAGGATTCTACGCTTGGAAATGTTTAAGCAGTGCACAGTCTTGGTGACAACGAGACCATGGAGGGCAGATCAGATCAAATGCAACCAGGAATTGAGTCGTTTTTATTGCTTCATTGCTGTAGAGGGATTTACTATTAAAAATGTCTCGAAATACATCGGAAAATTCTTTTCAAATGATAGACAGTCTGGATTAGATCTACAGCAGTTCATTCAAGAAAATGACGTTATCAAGGAGAACATGGCCCCGTTCCCAATCTACGTAGTCATGCTTTGCGTCTTGTGGAACAACATCGGCGTTGAGAAACGAGAAATAATACGCAAACTGAAAACATTCTCACAATTATTTGAACAAATGATACTTTTCTTACGAGACCATTATCTATCAAAATTGAAGTCTACCAACACTTTGAATGAAAAACAATCGAACATTGAATTGAAAAATGCTGAGAAAGGCCTCCAGCAGATCGGTTCTGTGGCATTTAAGGGGCTCCTTGAAAAGAAGTTGGTTTTCAAAGTTGATGACTTCAGCTCTTGTAAGGACGCCATGACAACAAGTTGCAGAATAGGGGTACTTAGCAGAGAGAAAGAACATGTACCTAGACATAAAAGATCTATTCGTGATTCCCATAATGTAACAACAAACATTTTCTTTTCTCATAGACTATTCCAGGAATATGCCTCAGCTCTATATCTTGCTTATGTTTATGAATCTGATCCTGAAACGTACAGCGGGTTGATGGAAAGATTAATGGAAGTAAATCCCCAGGAGTTCCGTTTTCTCCTGTATTTCACTGCTGCTCGGCAAAAGACATTAGGATTAGATATTGTTGATAGATTAAAGCGTTTACTTTTGCATTCTGGAAAGAGATATACGGAGTGGAGGAAGAAAGAAGATATTAATTTCCTCGTGGACGTCACTTTTGAAACGTATGACAAAGATACTGCAAAGAGGGTAGGACAATGGCTAGATGCAGAAGACAGAGCATTAACGATCAACGAGGCGCTGTCTGCGCATACGGTGGCTGGACACTTGTTCATCAACGAACATCGTGGAATGGTTTGTTTTAACCTCATTTACTCGTCATATATACATTGGTCAAATGTACAAGAATTGTAACGCACATAAGAAAAACCTATAAGGTTGTGTACTTCCATATTTTTATAGTCTAGTGTGCATACATTGCTATCAGAGTTGATAACTATCTCATATATAAAACCCAACTCAACAAATTGATTATAACTACAAAAAAGTAATGATAATAATATCAATGGTATAAACAAAAATACTAGCACTACCACTACTACTTCTACTACTACTACTACTACCACCACCACCACTACTACTAAAAATAATAACAATAAAAAAAGGATTACTAGCAGTATGATAATCAATAGTCAATATAATGTGAAAAAAAATCCAATTAGAATACCTGATAGTTATGACAATATCGATGGTCGCAATATCAATGACAGTAATAATAACGATAATAACATATTGAAAATAATAATGAAAATCATGATGTTTTAGTATTTTTTCGATATTGTAATTATTTGTGCGACTATTACCACAATAATGATCATTCCTATAATAAACAATATTGTTACTAACAATCATTATCATTGTATAGAGTGGTATTTTTTTTCTGAACGACACTTTATTCTCTATCAACCATTAAACAACTTATTCAAATGTTATCACTATTTTCTCGTAACTGCCAGAAAACATTGGACCTAAGAAGAAATATGCTTGGCCGTTCGATATCTCATGTTATAGCAACAGAAGTTTTTTCATCCAGCTCACTGACAACCTTGATACTTCTGGAAACGAATCTCCATGACGATTTCTATCGATTCATCTCTGACCAGATTTCAGTGGTGAGTGTTTAATTCGGACAAATGGGTTTTTGCAGACGTAACCATGGTTATATCTTACTCTTAAGCAGCGAAAAAATTCACAATTTCCCAAGACATTAGGAAAGTCAACATTATTCTAATCTTTTTAAAGTCATTATTTTTGTAATCTTTGCTTCTATTATCTTTTTTTTAATTCGAAGTTGCATTCAAATTATAGATTACAAAGACTTAGAATGGAAATGGTGCATTCGATCATTTTATCTATTTGCAAATTCTATTAATCTTTATGTCCTTTTTTTTTCTTTTTATTATGACCTTCTAAAGAACGGGACAACGACCAGCAATATTCAAATCCTCTGTACAGATCGTAGGCTGATTGACAACTTACATAAACTTGGCACAACACTTGAAAAAGTATTCCCCGTGTTGAAACAATTGAGTGTATCAACTTTGCAAACAGTCTCACCGGTGATAGTTAAACAGTTGGCACATGCCAACCTAGAGTGGTTGACAATTGAACGCCGCAGAGAAAGAGGCCCAGTTCCACTCATTGGAGAACCTGATTTACTTGGAAAATTTTTCTCAGATTTATTCCCCCTACTCAGATGTCTAGTCTTCAATAAGCTAATAATGGGAAGCAAACGTACTGAATCCATTCTTAAAAATCTGAGAAAACACCTGCATTTGAAGTCAATACGGTAAGGCTTACTCTCAGTCGTATGCATAGCAACTTCCTGGGCTACATATTGTGTGAAAGAGTGGTGATGAAATGCACGTATTTCGTCACTTCTTGTGTAATGGACCGCCTAGCAAACTGCGCTTCAGCTTGAGTGAACCAGACCAGGGGCGTGTTGTATAAAAATTGCCGTTAAGAAAAAAAATCTAGCAAATAATCATAATAATAAAAATAAAAATCCTATTCCAAAAAATGTGTCCTTAACACTTATGCATTAAAAAAAGGAACACGAAACAGGGATCAGTTCTCATGTGGGAGCTCAATCGTAACACTTGTACCTGGGTTGCAAATGCGAATTCGGAAGGCGCTACCGCTCCGTTATTCCGTGGCATATTGAAGCAAATTATACAAAGAATGTGATATACAAATATATCTTTGAGAAAAGTAAACTGGGGAATTATTTATCCGAGGTTGGACTGGCAATAATTAAAATAGGTATATTGCCAGTCCAAACGAGGATTAATAATTCCCACTATGCTTTCGAAGAAAACGGCTGATATATTTGTTTTATATCCTTCTTTAACCAGTAGACCCAGTCCTTGCTGATGTGTTAACAATTTAACGTTAGATCAATTCTATCGGACCTACACGTAGTCCTAGGGCTGTCGAGCAAATGATATCCAGTGCTTGGGCAGGCTGAGCGCGGCTCCTACCAGACTGCAGCTAGTGAGAGTTTCGCTACGCTGCACCGCTGCAGTTAATTTAACTAATGAATTTAAGATAATTTTTCTAGCGCGCAGGTTGACTTATTATTTAGCCGGTTAAGCCTTAATAGTAAGGGAGCCAGCGGCATCTGCCTAGCTGGGAAGGTTACCAATTTTCATCTTCATTATGATATGGTATGTATTCCCTTAGTAAGGAATTGCGCGACTACCTGGTACTAACTGGTAGGTGTGGTCAGGACGGCCTTGAAAGCTACCAAAAAAATTGAGCTAACCTGGCTGGAAAAAACCCTCACTAAATCGGTGGAATATTGTCTTGATTAGGATCAGGGTCATCGACATTCTGTGTCCCAAGGATGTTTTTTGGTTGTTTCTTTCCAGCATGCATTTCTCCAGAGCAATGTTGAACTGCTTGGATAAAGCTCATATCCACCTATTTAAGCAGATTCTTGGTCCACCAAAAACTCTGCCAATGAAGCGTATCTTCAAGCCTCATGATCATCCGGGAAAAGCTTCTACTCTTGGAACAGATCTTAAGCACCAAGCTGAACGAAATCAAGAGGAGAATTTAAAAACAAAACCCGGTCGCCCGAATAGGGGGACCTGATTACACATGCAGGCTCGCACTAACACACTACCGTCGGTGAATGGGGGTTATAGTAAAATGTCAGAAATTGTAAAATAAATCCCCAGAAACGACGGTTATTCCTGTCTAGCCATAGCAAAGCATGTTGTCTTGTCATTAATTGCAGTTTGATAAATGTTAAAGAATTGGATCTAGATATAGATCCAATCCTATAAAGCCTATATAACTAATGTAAGGGTAATTAAAGGGTGCTAATTCATTTGTGGCAATTTCTACGCTAACGTACGACCACGGCCGGTCAGTCACCGAGTGAATTAATTTTGTAATGAAAGTCCACGCGCATGCGTACTCGTAATCCGAAGACGCAAGTCATGAATATTCATATTTTGTTCCAGAACTGCGGTGGGAAAAATAATTTCGCGGCCGGGGGGGGGGGGGCACTCAGTGTATAATGAGCGGTAAATATGTGTCGCGGAGGGGACCCCCATTTTCACACTAAAATTTTCCGTTCCAAGGCATAGCATTTTTATCTTATTAAGAAAAAGAACAAAGAAAGCCGCTCCAAAGAATAGCATTTTCTTCTCACCGAGAAAAAAGATAAAAGAAATCCACTCCAAAGCTTCGCATGTTTGTTCGTTACACCGTTCCGGCCGCATTGATCCGCTACGATGAGCTGCAATTTTTGTGAAAAGCGGCCACAGAGCGCTGTTCGACCATCGCCTCTGCGCTAGCGCTCCCGGCGCCCGTTCCATAGGGATGCATACGCACTCACATGCAGGCGACCCGTTCCAAGGACCCCCGTTTTCACAAACATTTTTAGTTCCGAAGCCCGTCCCGAAGACCCTCCTTTGTACAATTAAGCCCACTCCAGAGCTCCCCTTTTTGGTCCACTTTGTCCAGTTCCCCCCTCCCGGAACTGCGGACGTTTTTATTTTTCCTAAAATAATACGTGGTGGTGATAACGATTTTACGACTTTCGCATATCAATATGATAACAAACATACGTCAGGTTGATACATTCTTCATCTTAATTTCGCTGCACTACACTCAATCCAGCGGCAGCGCCGCCGCTTGAGCCTGTAAGCGCCATGACTGACCGGGCCGGCGCCGCCCCGGCTGGCCGGTCGGTGCGGAGGTATACGGTTGGCGGGAATGCTAACACAAATTTGTATTAAATTATAGAATGAATATAGTAGCTGTGACATACACCTTCGCCACTTGATAGTTCAAGGGTCAAGCCCCGTCAAAACATACATGGCTTGATACTGGACCAGATAATGTTTGTCTGTTAATTGGGTCAAACGTTAGACTGCGACCTTAATTACCTGGGCTTGGCTATAGTCGCCGTATTCGATCCCGGCCTGATGGATTGCAAAAAAAAGTTCGGTCGGATTTGTAGATATCACATAATTATTCTATATTTTCAGACTCCAATCTACACTGAAATTGTAAATTAGGATTCTTACCATGAACATTTATCGTTACTCAACTGCCTTAGTGCTACATCAATGACAGATCAAGTCCATGTCTGGCTAAGTCGAGTCACGTTCCTGCAAGTCATAGTGCGGCCAGCACAGCCTTTACGCAGTACGCGCACCGATGTGTCCCGGGAAGGCGCGGCAATGCCAGAAGATCAAGGTACTAGTATTGGCTGTGGTGTTAGCTGGTGTATTTTTTGTAGGGGCAGCGAAAGTTAGCAGAAAAACAGTAATACAATGTCATCAGACTATGTTTTTTTTTATTGATGCGCAGACTACAAGAACCATGTTTACCTTTTGTCTTATTTTGTTTTTCAAAAAAAATCATAAAATAATAATAAAGTAATATTCAACATTCTTTCTTGGAGTTCTCATTATCCATAAAAGTAAAAATCAATAAAACAAATCAACTCTATAATCTACCGAAACAGTGCGCTAAGTGAGGGGCGGGGTGTTAATGGTGACAAAAGCTGAGCGGAATTGACCTTTCTAAAAGCAACACTGCCTTCTGTTGCTTCCCTCTACGTTCGTTGGTCCACTAGATACGCGCATACAACTGAAGTACGCGCACGAATTTGTAGGCATGCCAACGAAACCATGAACCGACACAATACATTCAGAGATTAATAGCAAAATTGAGGTAAACTACCAGATTATGACTATACTAGATTCAAATAACAGAAGCCCAAAAATATACAAACAATGGGATAGTGATGTACCACATTTTAAGAATAAAACTCTTACTAAACAATTGTCTTATCTTTTATCTTTAGTAAACAGAATTGAATTCTGTCATTAAAAAACCAATCTGCTAATTTCACCACGATTCGCCATGATTTAGTCGAGCTCATTTTGTTATCGATCTAAGCTCCGCCCCTCACACAGAGAACATTTTTTTAGTAGATTGTAGAGTTGATTTTTGTAAATTTCCTAATTTTTAACATTTTTGCTTGAAAATTTTATACATCAAATATTATGTTTAAAATTATGAAACATTTAGATCTGTAATTTTCCTAAAATATTTTGTTGTAATGTTAACGATTTTATCACTTTGCATATCAATTATGATCACGTAGATCAGAGGTTGATACACGTTCGCTAAATGTCGCTGCACCGCATTAATGCGCCAAACTACAAGCGCCAAACGGTATGACAGCGCCGGGCGTCTCGCTCGCCCCGGTCGCGCCGGCCGGTGTGGAGGTAGGGTACGGTAATATGCGGTTGGCTGGTTGCATTTACTTTTGCATGCATGCTAACGCAAATTCGTGTAAAATTTTAGCATGAAAATATCAGCTGTGGCATAGACGTTCGCCCTTTGATAGTTCACAAGTCAAAAGGTGTCGACTCGGGTGTTGGCTGGTGTAGTTTTGGTAGGG